>NC_085991.1:45628077-45970577 GCF_030014385.1 Trichomycterus rosablanca
ACGAAGCATGCAGAGAAACAGATGGACTACAGTCAGTAATTGTAGAACTGCGAAGTGCTTCTGTATGGTAAGTTGAGCTGATAAAATGGACAGTGAGTGTAGAAACAAGGAGGTGGTTTTGATGTTATGCCTGATGGATGTATGTAACACCATACCTAAATGCGTCACGGAGTGTGAAACGAGCCTTTTCCTGTGTAATACGCAATTTGCTGTGAAATTTAAACTTTAAGGTTTGTGTTTAGCGATTTAACATTTTTCACTCACAGTGTTTAAGTCTCTCATGTTTACTGGTTAATTTGCACTACAAGGCATCCTAGCAATCCTACGGCAATTCAGTTAGCAATTAGTCAAAATGTCCAAGATGTCAAAGTCTAAAGCAGCTAAAAACACGACTCGGGGAACTGAGTTTGGAAAATTCCCAGCCAATTCTGTGGCTGCAGAGAGGGTGTGTGAAAACTCAGATGAGTATTTTCGTATTTGAGATAGAGACTCGCACCGTCACTGAATGTTCTAGGTTTACATTTAAGCAATAGAACACTTGAGGTCGTGTGTTATCGTGAATAACGTCACGGCTGTGATTTGGTCGCAGGCACGAGCCGAAGGCGAGTAATAAAGTTGTGGTGTGAAAAGGCCGTGCTGTTATCACGAATATCAGCACGGTTAGAACGCTTCTCAACCAATCAGATTGTAAGTTCGGAACTAACCGTTGTATAATCAACCGTTAAGATGAGCTGTGATGTGTTTTGTAGCTTCCATTTAATGTATCATTCAATTTTTTGTATGTTATTCAATGACTGTCGTGAAATCAGTGAAATCTGTGATTCTTGAAAAATAAGGTCCATCAAAATTAAGCAAATTTTCCCAAGAATTTAGTAGGGCCCTAAGTATAAGGCATAAAGTACTTGGACACCTGACCATGAGCTTTTTGGACATCCCATCTTAAAAAGAAAGAGAGGGCCGCTCAGGTGGTGCGGAGGTAAAAACACATGCTAGCACACCAGAGCTGGGATCTAGAATACGTCACATCGAGTCGAGGCTCTGCCTGCCGGCTGGGCTGAACAACCACATGCTCAACGATTGGCCTGTTGTTCATATAGGGGCGGGACATTTAGCCGGATGAGGACTCTCTCATAACTGATGCAGCTACGACCTCTGCTGGCTGGTTGATGGCGCCTGCACAGAGACGGGGAGAGAGTGCGGATCAGGGTGAGTCTCTCCGTACACAGAGCTGATCCGCAGCTGATCTCGTCTAGTGTAGGTGACAAAATGCATACGGCTGCTGCCCACGTGTCGGAGGGGGCGTGGGTTAGCTTCGTTCTCCTCATATCAGAGCCGGGGCCGGCATTAGTGGAGAGGAAGCATGATGCAATCGGGCAATTGGATGTGGGAGAGAAAGGGGAGAAAATGCATAAACAAAATATAAAAATTAAAAAAAGAAAGGAGGAAGGAGAGTGATTCCTGTGTGATCTTTCAGTTACAACAGCCACTTCTCTGAGAAGGCTTCTCACAAGACTTTCTAGTTGTCTGTAGGGATGTCCCGATCACGTTTTTTTGTTCCCGATACCGATCCCGACCTTTAATTTTGATCCCGATCCGATACCGATTAAACCGATACTTGTATTTTCTAGTTATTGTCTAGATAAGAACTAGATAATACTGTTCACACAGTGCACACTTCAAGTACATAACAGTTATTCAAATTAATCCAGTGTATATGTTTAACAACTGAATAGCTCTGCAGTGCTGTAGGAAAAAAATTGCCTGCATCCAAGCTATTGCTTAATGTTCTTTTACAAAATAAAAGTAAACAAACCTAGTGCAGCATTGTAGTAAAAATGAAGTGAGATAATTACAGTTTCACTTTGAACTTTATATTCAAAGAACATAATTCTGTTTAATGCAGTGATACACTAAAAATGAACAAAAATCTCCACTCACAAGTGGTGTAGCAGCTTAACTTGAATATAAAAAAACAAAAAAGTTACTTAACAGCATTACAGTAAAACCTGAATACCAAAATAAAATGGAAAGTCCCTCTTTTGTTATGAAGGAAAGCCAATTCTTAAAGTGCTTGTATTGTGACAATGGTTTGATGGACGGGTCTACGCAAAGTGAGTGTGTTTTGACCCTTTGGGGCTTCCATAGTGCATGGGATAGCGTGCTCGGCTCTGGCTGTCTGCTATTCGGAACAGAATAAGTTAATAAAGTGTTTTGCTCCCGACAATTTGTGAATATACGGTGTATTTTATTTCTTTATTAAACGAGTGCATCACTACCACGCTCGGTTACATAACTAAGCCAATCAGAGTGCTTGATACTGAGATGTCGTTCAGTCTTGTAACACGTAAACTCGTAAAAGCTGTATGTTATGGTCCTGAAGTTTTCATACTGGGATTAAAAGTGATTGTTTTGTAAACCGGAGTGATCCTTGACTCACACACCATATAAACAGTAAAATTCTACAGTAATGAACGCAGCTCTGCTCCCACCGCCTCGTGAAACGCTCACATTGCAGACATTACACCGTTGTTGGACTCGTTTCACTTTCCAATTTAAAGTATTTCCACACAGCGGACATGCTGACGTAAAACAAAAGATCGGGATTACGATCGGGTTTAGTAAAGCCGATTCCGATCAGTTAAAAAAATGCCTTGATCGGCCCCGATCCCGATCTGTGAGATCGGATCGGGACATCCCTAGTTGTCTGTGAGGATTTGTGCCCATTTATTGAAAAGACTACATGCATTTGTATGGCTGGACACTGATGTTAGTCAAGAACGGTTCAGTTGGTGTTCCAGTTCATGTCAAAGCTGTTCAGTGGGGCTGAGGTCAGGACTCTTTGCAGGCCACTAGAGCCGAGCTTTTCTTCATGTCTTTCTAGAGCTTGTTTAGTGCACAGGGTCACAGTCGTGCTAGAACATTCATGGAAAGGGCCTTCCCTAAACTGTTGCTGCAAAGTTGGTGGCATATAATTCCCCTTATATAATTGATCTACTGTATTACACCTGTTAGCACATAACACAGGTGTGAGAATACACAGTGCATCACAGGTTGTTGCGTATGGGGCAGCAAAGCAGGACCAACACAATATTAGGAAGGTGGTCATAATGTTATGCCTCATCAGCGTATGTAACACCATACCTAATTGCGCCACGGAGTGTGAAACAAGCCTTTTCCTGTGTAATATGCATAGCATAGCATTGAAGTGTCTAATGTTTACTGGTTAATTCACTGGAGCCGAGCTTTTCTTCATGTCTTTCTAGAGCTTGTTTAGTGCACAGGGTCACAGTCGTGCTAGAACATTCATGGAAAGGGCCTTCCCTAAACTGTTGCTGCAAAGTTGGTGGCATATAATTCCCCTTATATATAATTGATCTATTACACCTGTTAGCACATAACACACATCTAAAAGGGGTTTCCTAATACTCACTACTAAGGTATCTTAACATTTTGACTCAAGAACGAGGGAGCATCCGATGCTGCCTTAAAAAACGTGGTGGACGGTGCGGAGAAACGAATGGACTTATTTTCAAACTGATGTTATTGCTGTCTGAGTAGTGCGTTCAAATAACCTGCCCTATAAGTCAATGACTTATTAGAATCCTCTCTACTTAGGCAGCTGCCTATGTAGGCAGTAAGACAGCAAGGCGGCGCACTAGGTTTTTGAACACACCCATAGTATATGACTTTATTAGTCCAAGCTAAGCCAGATTTGTTTAATAAGCTCATATTTAATAAGCACATAGTTTGTAAAATCTCCAGAAATCTCTGGTGACCCTGCAAGGTGTCCCACCCCAAGGTCGAGAACCTGTATGGCAGCAGATAGCAGGATTTAAGACTGGATCATGAATCTGAGTCGTGTTAGTGTTAATAATGAACCACTTTCATTTTTACTTCTTGCTTTTCTGGTTGGTGTGCTGGTTGTTGGTGCATCTGACGGGATTTATTCCTGTTTAAACATAGTTACATTACATAGTACACTGAAGCTACACGCTCTCCGGAGGCGCATTACAGATCTATTACATATTCACTTTGATTCCCTGAGGAGAGAGAAGTGAAGGAAATTACAGCCTCGTTTTTTCCATCGTTTGATGGGCGTTGGTTTCAGAGAGACGTGATTGTGCTGACAGATATGAACCTCGGCTGTCGTGACGGCTGCTAAATTTCTGTCTCTGGTGGCCGCCAGTCACCATCTTAGTCATGTGTGTGTATGTGTGCGCATGTGTCTGTGTGTCCTGTGTGAGCAGAATAGCTACAGAGTCCATAAAGTACACATTCAAATCTCTTAATTGACCCTTGTTTGGGTAGAGAAAGTGAAAGTGTGTTGCCGTGTAGTAGATTGGCGTCCACCGGATATTCCTGCTTTTCTAGTTTTCTAGGTCGTGCTAGATTCACTGTGACCTGCTTTAAGTATCCAGTACAGAGGTGTCCAAACTTTTCCTGTTGGTGGGCCGGATGGAGTAAGAAATGTAAAATATACTAGCTTACTACGTCTGGGACCCAGGATTAAATCCATAGGAGTGCTATAGGCCAGTCGGGTATTGGGGTGCTGTGTTGCAGCCAGTGATTCCAGAGAAACCGCACCCATTGTGACCCTGACCGGGATAAAGCAGTGGTAAAACCTGAAAATGAAGTGAAATCTGATCATAATGCTGAGTGACTGAGCGGTGTGGAAGGCAGGCTGAATGAGACGTGAATAAGAATGAGTGGATTTTGGCTGACTGATTGAAGGCTGCTTAGCTCGGAGAGGAACTGTGCTTATGTTTTGATTAAGATTGTGATGGACGTGGTTTCTAGAGCTTTAGAAGGCTACTCAGGGGGGGAAAAAGATCAATAATGCCCCCCGAGTTCAAATAGAGAATGTGTTAACATACATGATGTAAGTACAGTGGTACCTTGAAACTCAATGTCAATTGGTTCTGCGAGTGGCGTTGAGTTTCAAGGTATTTTTTCCCATAAGGATGTATGGGAAAACCTGTTAATACGTTTCATGGTCCAGTGGAACTGCATATATTTTAGTGCTGAACAAAGCGGCTGTTCAGTGTTACTTTAAATTAATATAAATAAATAAATAACAAGCTAAACATGTTGTTAAAGAGTTTAAGGGTACAAATTTCTCCCTGAAGTGTGTTGAGTTTTAAAGAGTTTGAGTTTAGGGGACATGGAGTTACAAGGTACCACTGTACCTAAAGGCAAATGGAAACTTGAGGTGTTGTACATGCTTAATATGCATTTTGATGTTACTGTGAAGGCTGTAAACATCTGTACTGACAGGGGTGATAGACTCGCTCCCAGATCTGTACTAAACCTGTTTCTACCTGCCTTTTTCCCCTGTCTGCTCCCGTGCTTATATGGGTCACTACACTACATTCTGGTCTGCAGGCTTACATTTACATTTTCAGCATTTAGCAGACGCTTTTATCCAAAGCGACTTACACAATGAGCTGAACACGATGAGCAATTGAGGGTTAAGGGCCTTGCTCAGGGACCCAACAGTGGCAACTTGGTGGTGGCGGGGCTTGAACCGGCAACCTTCTGTTTACTAGTCCAGTACCTTAACCACCGAGCTATCACTGCATACTTGATTTGGCACCTGAGTTTTTTTACTCCAGATGCCCTTCTTGGCGCTTGGGACCGGCGCTAAGAGCGCACTGACTGGTGCACCTCCCAATTGCTTTACTCTCGGCCACCCTCTCCCTTCAGACATAGCCAGACATGCTGGGAATGCAGCTTGCACTTCACAATTACATGTAATTCTTTAAATTCAAATTGGTTATATGTCTTGACATGATGAATCACACTAGCCAAAGTTTGAATCTCAGCTTTGTTATCAGCCAGCTGGGCGCCTATACAGACAGTAATCAATTTGTCCTGTTTAGCGTGGGCTGAAGGGATTCCCCTTTGCTGCAGCAATTTTGACTTCTCCTGGCTGGTTGATGGCACCTGCACAGAGACGTGGGATAATAGGGATCGGTGTGTGACTCTCCATGCGCTATACAGATCTCCATATGAACTCGCATCATACAAGTGAAAAGAAACGTTTGGCTACTGCACACGTGTCGAAGGCGGCGTGTTTTAGCCTAGCGGTAGGGCCGTTGTAGCCTACCGGTTAAAGTACTGGACTAGTAATCAAAAGGTCACTGGTTCAAGCCCCACCTGAGCAAGGCCCTTAACCCTCCCTTGCTTAGACAATATAATGTCACAGTACTGTAAGTCGCTTTGGATAAAAGCGTCTGCTAATGGATGTAAATGTAAAATGTAAGTCTGTTCAAGTTACTCGGTAAGGAGTGGAGGTCTGCAGCAGTCTGCAGGAGGTCAGAAATAAAATGATCAGGTAATTGGATATGTCAAAATTGGGAAAAACATAGGAAGAAATGCATACCTTGGAAAAAAAAAAGAAAATGAATCAAATGATGGGTTGATAAGGTAGACATCAAACTGAATGAGGGTTCTACAGCAGCGATCATGGTAGAATTGTAATAAAGACTCACATCAAAGCCCTGTTGAACATTACAGCTGTTACAGGCGTTTAGTGCTCGCTGATGAAGGGCATAGTCAAGGGTTTTGGCACTATGGGGCGGTTCACTGCTGTGTGGCACGTCATACTCACATAGCTCGGTGAAAAAGATTACAGACTGAACAGTGGGGAGTGAGCTTATGAATCTTTGATCAGCAGCAGTAATGTTAACGCCTTAACACGTCTGAAACCTTTTATATTCCAGTAGATCAGATCAGGATTGTACGAAGCATCGCATCAAGAGTTTAAGACAACTGGCTCTGTTAAAGAGTAGTGAATCTTTTAACCCTGTATGAGAGGAAGGTAATTCGTAATGAGCTTTACAAGTAAAGAAAATGCTATTTACTGTGTAGCTTTTTATGATAATGATAATAACACAAATAATAACAGTAATGTTTAATGATAATAAAACTACTGTTACACAATAATAAAGTAATAATAATTACAGTATTTAACATCAATTATAATAATAAATGACAGTATTTAGTTACAATAATAATAATAATGTTAATATAACAATAATTCTATTGGAGCTTCTGTGTGGAGTTTGCATGTTCTCCCCGTGTCTGTGTGGGTTTCCTCCGGGAGCTCCGGTTTCCTCCCACAATCCAAAAACATGCAAGTGAGGTGAATTGGAGATACTAAATTGTCCATGACTGTGTTTGACATTAAACTTGTGAACTGATGAACCTTGTGTAGTGAGTAATTACCTGTCCTGTCATGAATGTAACCAAAGTGTAAAACATAACATTAAAATCCTAATAAATGAATGAATAAACACCAATTATAATAATGAACAACACTATTTAGTTATAATAACAATAATAAAAATAATAATAATACCAATATTCAGCATTAATAACACTAATATTAGTGATAATTGTACGAATATCAGTAATATTAACAATAATTAACAAGGATTATATTCAACAGTAATAAAATTTATATTAGTAATAATAACAGTATTATTAATATTAGTTATATATTTAGTAATTAGTATAATAATTATAATAATAATAACAATAATAACAATAATTAACAACCAATAATATTCAACATGTATAACATTTATACCTGTAGTAATAATAATAATAATATTAATAGTAATAATAATAATAATAGTTATAATAATAATAATAATAATAATAGTAGTAGTAATAATAATAACAACAACAACAACAACAACAACAACAACAACAATAATTAACAACCAGTAATATTCAACAATAATAACATTAATACCTGTATATATATAAATAATAAAAGTAATAATAATAGTAGTAATAATAGTAGTAGTAATAATAATAATAATAATAATAGTAATAGTAATTAATAATAATAATAATAATAATAATAATAATAGTAATTAGTAACAATAATAATAATAATAATAGTTATAATATAATAATAATAGTTATAATAATAACAATAATAATAATAATAGTAAGTCATAATAATAATAATAATAATAGTAATAATAATGATAATTGTATGATTATTGATATAATATTGATAATAACAACCAATAATAATCAACATTAATAACATGACAATACTGTTTGCCCACAACATTATTCATAACAAAAATAGTAATTTGAATAATAATAAGAAGAAACTAATTAGTTTTATTAAAACTAATAAAAATGTTAATAATCTAAAGTATAACAATAAATGTTACATATTAATAACTATGATAGTAGTGACAATTATTAATCATTAATCATCGAAAAGTCGCTGGTTCAGTTGCTTAGACTGTACTGTCACAGTACTGTAAGTCGCTTTGGATGAAAGTGTCTGCTAAATGCTGAAAATGTAAATAATTTTTACATATTTTAATAGAACAAATTCCAGATTTTCTTAAGTTACAAATTAGAGTATAAAAATATTCACAATATGGAAAAAACACTAGTATGCTTCTGACCAATAGAACACATTTTTATTAGTTTGATCAAAGCTTTTCTTCAAGACAATGCCAGGTTTCATTCTGCTTGCACTGCAACAGTGTGACTTTGTAGACACAGGGTGCGTGCGAGTGGTTGACTGGCCTGCCTGCGGTCCAGATCTGTCTCTTATTAAAAATGTACGGTGCATCATGAACAGGAGAATCAGTCAACAGTGACACACGGACTGTTGAGCAGCTGAAATCTCGTATTAAGCAAGAATTCCACTTGTAAATCTGCAACAATTATTGTCCACAGTTTCCAAACTGCTAAAACGTCTCATTAATAGTAAATGTGGCGTGACACAGTGGTTAACATGCCTCTGTCCAATCTTTTTAGGCGTTGCAAGCATCAGATTGTAAATTAGTTTGTAATTACAAAACACAATGACTTTGAATAACATGGTAATTGATTCTAATAAAAGAAAATGAGCATTAGACCTCCTATAATGTCTATTTGCACTAATCTTGAGCAGGTACCATGCGGTCTATACACATTTTCCCTTTCTAATCACAGACCTTCGTACTCGACTAGCCTTGTTCCAGTATTCTGGTGCTTGTCCACTTTTAAAGGCCATTAAATGTAAATTTACACAGCTCAGAGTTTACTATACAGTGCTGAGTTAGGAGAATCAGTCAGATGATGATGCTGTCATCATCAGCTGAACTTTTACCCAGCAGGGTGTCACTGTAAAACAGATTGTGTCTATAAAATCAGGCAAACTCTGATAACACTCTGCAGCAGGTTCAGTCTGTAGGCTTTTTTCATGGATCCTGGCGCGCAGACGACCAGAGTGTGTTAGAAAAAGAACAGATCAGAATCAGTATAAGAATAATCAGACAAAAGTGTTTTGAACAATTTTTTTTATATGTATTTTTCTTTTATACATTTTCTCCCCTTTTTCTCCCTTTTTAACACGTCCAATTGCCCGATTGCGTCATGCTTCCTCTCCACCAATGCCGATCCCCGCTCTGATTGAGGAGAACGAAGCTAACCCACTCCCCCCCGACACGTGGGCAGCATGCCGTATGCATCGTATCACCTGCACATTGACGAGTGCAGTGCAGCTCAGTGTTGTGTACGGAGAGACACACTCTGAGAGCACTCTTTTCTCATCTCTGTTCAGGTGCCATCAATCAGCCAGCAGAGGTCGTAATTGCACCAGTCATGAGAGAGAGAGACCCAATCCGGCTTAGTCCCGCCCATATCTGAACAACAGGCCAATCGTTGTTCATGTGGCCGCTCAGCCTCGATGTATTCGAGATCCCAGCTCTGGTTCCAGCGTGTGTTTTTACCGCTGCGCCACCTGAGCGGCCAAATAACAATTATTTTAACACTGGTTAAACTATTAATAACATCAATTTTTGTAATGTAAATTATTATAATAATAAATGTTACATATCAATAATAATGTCACATAAAATATATAAATGTTGTGTCCTATAAAAGAACGTCTGTAAAGAGATCACTAGGTTTGCAGATAGACCCATAGTGTATACACCGATCAGCCATAACATTATGACCAACTACTTGTATCTACACACACTGTCCATGTTATCAGCTTCACTTACCATATAGAAGCACTTTGTAGCTCTACAATTACTGACTAGTCCATCTGCTGTTGGCCCCCTTTCATGCTGTTCTTCATTTGTCAGGAGTCTCACAGGACCACCACAGAGCAGGTATTATTTAGGTGGTGGTTCATTCTCAGCACTGCAGTGATACTGACGTGGTGGTGGTGTGTTAGTGTGTGTTGTGCTGGTATGAGTGGATCAGACACAGCAGCGCTGATGGAATTTTTAAACACCTCACTGTCACTGCAGTGCTGAGAATGATCCACCACCCAAATAATACCTGCTCTGTGGTGGTCCTGTGGGGGTCCTGACCATTGAAGAACAGCATGAAAGGGGGCTAACAAAGCATGCAGAGAAACAGATGGACTACAGTCAGTAATTGTAGAACTACAAAGTGATTCCATATGGTAAGTGGAGCTGGGAAGGGTAGGTAGAACAGGTTTCATTGTCACATCTGTTGTCTGGTTGAGGTGCACTAGTGGTGGGGTATTCGTGATGTTACACACTATACAGTTCACTATACAGAGGCAGTGGTAGCTAACCGGTTAAGGTACAGGTCTTGCAATCGGAAGGTTACTGGTTTAAGCCCCACCACCACCACCACCAAGTTGCCACTGTTGGGCTCTTGAGCAAGCGCCTTAACTCTCAATTGCTTGCAATGTATGTGGTCACAATTGTAAGTCGCTTTGGATAAAAAGGATTTTGGATGAAAGGATGTGGCTTGGTGCGCATGATGGTCTCAAAGCTCCTCAGCCTCTGCACGATCAGTATAAGCAGCTAGAAGGATTGGAGTGGAAGGATTGGCGACTATTAAACTGGGAGGAAAATGAGGGATAAGATGTGTGCTGTCAGTTAGCTCTGATTTCAGGTCATCTTTCATGAAACGTTAGAACGTTCTCCAGGATCATAGCCATTATTTAAATATTGGCACCAAACCATGCATTTAAATAAAGATTATATGAATGACAGATCCAAGAACACCTGAGTATTCTCCTGACATGCTTCTAATCACACTTCTGAAGCAGATTCCTGTCAAACTGGGCTTAGACATTAATACCAGAGCTTCTTCTGAGGGTTAAACTTTAAACCAGACAGCTGATGTGCAGTCTCCAGACAGACTGTGAAGATCTGACGAACGGCATCACGAGGAACTCGATCATTAACACCAGCACCAGCAAAATGCTAATGCCCTTACAGTCAGTACATATCGGTGACGTTGCAGAAACGGCAGATACGTCTTAGTTTCCGAGCCGATATTAAGATGTGAACAAATGCAAATGAGTAACTCAGCACAGACACGAGGATGGAAAAATGAGATTCTGCTCTGATGTTATTTAATGCATGAATCTCCAGTCTGTTATTAAAGTGTGACCATGGGTGGTCGTTAACTGGTCAGCCTGGTAGGTCAGCAAGTGCTAATGTGGGTCCAAATCCTCACTGTAGTTGAATAACAGAGCTCCTTTGCTATGTTGACTGATTTCTGAAATGGTATTAGATCCATCAGTAGCAGAGCTGCACTGCCGTCTAGGCCTTTGGAATGGTTGTACATCCATCAACAGCAATAATGCAGTGCTGTGTAAATCTTTGTAATGGTTGTACATCCATCAATAGCAAAGCTGCTTTGCTGTTTAAGTGTTTGGAATGGCTTTACATCCACCAATAGCAAAATGGCATTGCTGTCTAGATCTTTCGAATGGTTGGTTGTACATCCAGCAATAAAAGAGTGGCTTTGCTGTGTAGATCTTTGAAATGGTTGTACATCCACCAATATCAGAGGGGCTTTGCTGCATAGATCTTTGGAATGGTTGTACATCTACCAATAATAGAGCTGCACTGCCGTGTAGGTCTTTGGAATGGTTGTATATCCATCAATAGCAGAGCTGCATGGCTGTGTAGATCTTTGTAATGGTTGTACATCCACCAATATCAGAGGGGCTTTGCTGCATAGATCTTTGGAATGGTTGTACATCTACCAATAATAGAGCTGCTTTGCCGTGTAGGTCTTTGGAATGGTTGTATATCCATCAATAGCAGAGCTGCATGGCTGTGTAGATCTTTGTAATGGTTGTACATCCAGCAGTAAAAGAGTGGCTTTGCTGTGTAGATCTTTGGAATGGTTGTACATCCACCAACAGCAATGATGCACTGCCGTGTAGGCCTTTGGAATGGTTGTACATTTACCAATAGCAAAATGGCTTTGCTGTCTAGATCTTTGGAATGGTTGTACATCCACCAATAGCAGAGCTGCATTGCTGTGTAGATCTTTGGACTAGTTGTACATTTACCAATAGCAAAATGGCTTTGCTGTCTAGATCTTTGGAATGGTTGTACATCCACCAATAGCAGAGCTGCATTGCTGTGTAGATCTTTGGACTAGTTGTACATTCACCAATAACAGAGCGGCTTTGCTGTCTAGATCTTTGGAATGGTTGTACATCCACTAATAGCAAAGCTGTATTGCTGTGTAGATCTTTGGACTAGTTGTACATCTACCAATAGCAGAGCGGCTTTGCTGTCTAGATCTTTGGAATTGTTGTACATCCACCAATAGCAAAGATGCACTGCTGCATAGAGCTTTGGAATGGTTGTACATCCACCAATTAGGCCTTTGGAATGGTTGTACATCCACTAACAGCAGAGCAGCTTTGCTGTCTAGGTCTTTGGAATGGTTGTAAATCCACCAATAATAGAGCTACTTTGCAGTTTAGACTTTTTTACATCGTAGGACATCCAGCAATAGCAGAGCAGCTTTGCTGTCTAGATCTTTGGAATGGTTGTACATCCATCTCACTGTTCTACATTGCTGCCATGTTCACTATTACTCTGTTTTTAATCGATAAAGAGTAAAGACTTGTTGACTCCATGTTTTAAAATCTATATTTTGATAGGACGTCATGAGCTTGTCTGTTACTGGTTAAAAGGAATTGGCCAAATTTGCGTCCCTGATATCATTTGAAGTGCACTAATGAGACATACTAGTACAGTCGTTTGTGCTTTGAATGCTGTCTTAACTTTGAGCTCTGCCTTTAGGTGACCGATTAGCTTGTACTATTCAAAACTTTTCTTCCCGTCTGAACGACTCTTTGTTCCCACCTGCCTTTAAGGCACAATCAGCTGACAGACTTTACGGACTGTAATCTGATCAGAGTAAAAATCTGGCCCAGCGGGATTTATATCATGTTAGGAATCTACGCAACCCTAGGTGGCTGCCTTTACCGTCTATATCACGGACGAGCCCTGGAGGGCTTCCAAATCGGTGAATGGAAAATTCAGCTTAAACTCATGTAGCGTCCCCTCGGCACGGCGCTCCCTCGGTGGCGATTTTCGCTGTGGTTTTCTTCCCCCTGCTGTATCAGATCTTTGCCTTCGCTCCGGTTCTCTTCCTCCCTCCCTCCCTTCCATGTGGGCTGTTTCACATGGCCCCTGCATGTGACATGGAGTGGTGCCAGAACACCCCGGATGCCTGCTGGCTGTGCAGTTCCAGGCCTTGTTATACTTTAAACAAAACAAAAGGGAGGGAAGAAAGCAGAGAATGAAAGTACGCTGGGCTGAGGGAACGTGTAGGAACATCAGCCTCATTCATGAACTTCCTCACACTCACGGCCGTACTGTCCACTCTACAGATCACTCTCATTTCTCTCTACAGATCGGTTCGTCTGTTTTTCTATGAATTAAAGTTCCTCACTTCTACATTGGACCATTGTGTGCTTTCTTTTCTCCCGGTCTTGGACCGCTTTCTCTCAAGCTATCTATAAATACAGGTACATTAAACGCCCAAAAGTATGTGGACTGCTGAATTCTCTCATATTAGCCACTCACATTGCTAACACTTATAAAATTGGTTCCACTGAGTTATTAATACACTTCTTTGGGCTTCATCTTTGGGGAGTTTCTATTCAGGATCCAAACAAAGTTTGACAAAATAGGTATGGAGGAACCCCAGTGGCCTGCACAAAGCCCTACAAACTATGCAAAACAATGCCGTGCATTAAAATGAAATTTTAAAGCAAATCCCACATTATATAAATGAATGAATAATATAAATAAAGTATCCTCACATAAATACATTTATCTGGAAAATTTCAAACCTGGCAACCCTGTAGTGACGCCCACCAGGCGAGGTGAATAGCGCCAGTGCCCTCTGCTGTTTAAAGTGAATATCGATTCATTATACATGTAAACCGATTTGAATCGTTACACACGTGAATCGATTTTTAACTGTCTTGTGGTGCATCGTTACATCCCTACAAATGGTTGTACATCCACTAATAGCAGAGCTGCTTTGCAGTTTAGATCTATGAACTGGTTGTACATCTACCAGTAATATAGCTGCACTGCCCTGAAGGCATTTGGAATGGTTGTACAACCACCAATAGCAGAGCAGTTTTGCTGTCTAGATATTTAGACCTTTGAGCTGGTTATACATCCACCAATAGCAGAGCTGCTTTGCTGTGTAGATCTTTGGGATGGGTGTACATCCACCAATAGCAGAGCTGCTTTGCAGTGTAGATCTTTGGTATGATTGTACATCCACCAATAGCAGAGCTGCTTTGCTGTGTAGATCTTTGGTATGATTGTACATCCACCAATAGCAGAGCTGCTTTGCAGTGTAGATCTTTGGTGTGGTTGTACATCCACCAATAGCAGAGCTGCTTTGCTGTGTAGATCTTTGGGATGGGTGTACATCAACCAATAGCAGAGCTGCTTTGCTGTGTAGATCTTTGGAATGGTTGTACATCCACCAATAGCAGAGCTGCTTTGTTGTGTATATCTTGGGAATGGTTGTACATCCACCAATAGCAGAGCTGCTTTGCTGTGTAGGTCTTTGGAATGGTTGTACATCCACCAATAGCAGAGCTGCTTTGCTGTGTAGATCTTTGGTATGGTTGTACATCCACCAATAGCAGAGCTGTTTAGATCTTAGGAATGGTTCTGCATCCACTAGTGGCAGTTCTATAACAGTTCCACAGTCTGCACAAAGCCTTAAAATTGAGAAATTGTGCGCCAGGCTTTCCCACCCCACATTGGTGCCTGACCTTGACCTCACAAATGTTCTTTTGGCTAAATTGGCACAATTTACCACAGAAACTCTTCACAGAGAAAGAATGCCATGGTGGACCGTCACCATATGAATGCTCATGGTTTGACAAGTTTGGTGTGGAGGAACTCCAGTGGCCTGCAGAAAGCCCTAAACTTGAGAAATTGTGAGCCAGGTCTTCTCACCCCACGCTAGTGCCTGACCTTGACCTCACAAATGTTCTTGTACATTCAAAAATTTTGTTCAATCTTCACACAGAAAGGAAGCTTTCAGTACTGCCAAGATGACAAGACACATTTAATTGTATAGCACTTTTTACAATAGACAGAATACTGGACCGACAGACTAAAAACCCCTGTTGAGCAAGCCGAGGGTGACGGTGGCAAGGAAAACTCCCGTATAATTACAGGAGGTAACCTTGAGAGGAACCAGACTCAGCAGGGACCTCCATCCTCCTTGTGTGGCCTGGAGAATTATTTAAATGGAAGATGGACTATCACCATGTGAATGCTCTTGGTTTTGGATTGGGATGTTCAGCAAGAGCATTCACATACTTTTAACTACACAGTAGGTGATTGATTTCCTTCTTCAGTTTGCATCTAGATGTGTGCCCGGTTGTGATTGGTGCCCTTTACTGTGTATCTTTAATATTCGATTTATTGAGGTTTGGATTATTTGGATAGGAATCATATTTGGGGGGGGGGTTCAGTCACTGTATTTACGCTGCTCGTGAGCCGGCTGTCCTCGGCGTGTCCTCCTCCACCTTCAGCATGCCGTCTGATCTCGTTCAGCTGTTTCATCTCTCTGCTTGCAGTATTCTCAGCACCATCAGATAACCCTCGTGATACTTTGAAAGACAAATTGATGTGGGTCAGGTCGTGACTGTTACACGTTGTGTGTGAGTGTGTGTGTGTGTGTAGGTTGTCCTACCAGTTGGGTCTGAAAAGCGCTGCTGTACTGGTGCAATGTTTGATGGATGTCAGGAAGGACTTGAGCAGCAAGCCGTCAGCTGCATGTCAGCCACACACTGATCTCCTGACCTGAGTAATATAGTCCTGCGAGCAAAACAAAGCATTATGGGACAGGAACTTCTGTTCTAGGCATTCTCTGTTTTGCCAGGCTCTGTGCTCTGTGCCTACATTTATACACCGATCAGCCATAACATTAAAACCACCACCTTGTTTCTACACTCACTGTCCATTTTATCAGCTCCACTTACCACATAGAAGCACTTTGTAGTTCTACAATTACTGACTGTAGTCCATCTGTTTCTCTGCGTGCTTTGTTAGCCCTCTTTTATGCTGTTCTTCAATAGTCAGGACCCCCACAGGACCACTACAGAGCAGGTATTATTTAGGTGGTGGATCATTTTCAGCACTGAGTGACACTGACATGGAGGTGGTGTGTTAGTGTGTGTTGTGCTGGTATGAGTGAATAAGACACAGCAATGCTGATGGAGTTTTTAAACACCTAACTGTCACTGCTGGACTGAGAATAGTCCACCAACCAAAAATATCCGGCCAACAGCGTACTGCGACCACTGATGAAGGTCTAGAAGATGACCGACTCAAACAGCAGCAATAGATGAGCGATCGTCTCTGACTTTACATCTACAAGGTGGACCAACTAAATAGGAGTGTCTAACAGAGTGGACAGTGAGTGGACACGGTATTTAAAAACTCCAGCAGCACTGCTGTGTCTGATCCACTCATACCAGCACAGCACACACTAACACACCACCACCATGTCAGTGTCACTGCAGTGCTGAGAATGATCCACCACCTAAATAATACCTGCTCTGTGGTGGTCCTGTGGGGGTCCTGACTATTGAAGAACAGCATGAAAGGGGGTAACAAAGCATGCAGAGAAACAGACGGACTACAGTCAGTAATTGTAGAACTACAAAGTGCTTCTGTATGGTAAGTGGAGCTGATAAACTGGACAGCGAGTGTAGAAACAAGGAGGTGGTTTTAATGTTATGGCTGATCGGTGTATGTAGGCGCTTACAGTCAAACGAGTTTGTTGGACGTGCCATTCCAAAACTGTGGGCATTAATGTGGATAATAATAATATGAATTTGTGGAATGTGTGCCCATTCACCCAACAGAGCATTTGTGAAGTCAGGCACTGATATCAGGAAAAAAAGCCCCGGCTCGCATTCAGCATTTCAATTTGTCCCTAAAGAGTCTTTAGTGGGGATGAGGTCAGGGCTCTGTGCCAGCCAGAGGAGGAACTTCACACCAAACTGTGAAGGTACTGACTGTACAGATGCCAGCATGACTATTCCCAGTACACAAAAGCTCTTTTTCCATTGCTCAGTACCCTACAGTACGATGGGTATGGTTTCAAATGCCCGACCTAATGTGCTGTTTACCTTTTCATTGTGACATTATGCAGTCTAAGCAATTGAGGGTTAAGGGTCTTGCTCAAGGGCCCATCAGTGGCAACCTGGCAGTGGTGGGGCTTAAACCGGCAACCTTCTAATTACTAGACCAGTACCTTAACCTTAACTAGGCTACAACGGCATGTATTTGCATTCGACCAATCAACAGTCTGAATTGTTATTCTCTCTTGCTTATCAATTCAACCAATGCACCTCCTTCCTTTTTCTCCCAATTTGGTCATATCTAATTACCCATGAGTTTCCTCTGGGAGCTTCGGTTTCCTCCCACAGTCCAAAAACATGCAGTCAGGTTAATTGGAGACAATGAATTGCCTTATAGGTGAATGTGTGTGTGTGTGTCTGCCCTGCGATGGACTGGCACCCTGTCAAGGGTGTTACTGTGTGCCTTGCGCCCATTGAAAAACTGGGATAGGCTCCAGCACCCCCCGTGACCCTAATTGGATAAGCGGTTAAGAAAGTGAGTGGGTGAGTAATTACCCATGAGTATTTCTTCTAAACTACTCCAGACCGACCCCCGCCCTGTCCGACCAGGGCCGTACCTAAAACTCGTAGAGTGGCGGGTTCACACATGGATCAGTATCACGTACAGAGTGCCACGCACTGATCTCCATTATCCACCATCTACTGTATGCCCAGGTGCTGTCGACCAGCCAACAGCAATGAGGAATTCCTTCTGACCCGCCCACCCTCAGACATAGCCCATCATGTGTCTGTAAGCACCCGAATGGCTAACTGCAGAGCTGAAATTCCAACTCGAGAGTCCGAGATCTTAGTGATGGGCTAGCATGTTTTACCGCTATGCCACCTGAGCGCCCTGTCCGAACCGTTTCACGACCCACCCATACGCCCTGCTCTGATACCCTTGGTCCCTGGCCAATAAGGGTTGCCCAATTAACCATGGGTAGGCCTACTTGGGTATATTATGTATCACTTGGCAGTGGAAACAGGTACTAAATGTGGGATTACTGATTTAAAACCATAGTAAGACAAAGTTTGAATAGTTTGATGTAAAAGGACTACAGTAGCCAAACAAACTCGTTTAGGATGTTGGTTTTAAGCGAGACCTTATCGTCCAGCATCAATGTCCGTCAGCATCAATCAATCAGTAAATAGGCACAGATTCCCACAGACTCTAAAACCCTGGCTTTTCTAGCCACAGTGGAGGATGGGACGTCATATGAATGCTACTGGTTTTGGAATGGGATGACCAACAAGGTCATTGTTTCATTTTTCATCCTAGTGTTTGTCAACGAGGTTTTCACTACCGCCTGTACCAGAGCACACGTGAGGACAAGTGAGGATCGTTTCTGCCGCCTACAGGCTTTCATGGCCGTGTGTGACCTGCATTACATCATATTCACACAGATCCACCATTCATTTCATTACTCGTGTCCCTGACCACCCGTGTCCGTCCCTCTGAGAGCCAATTGTGTGTCCCAGAAGAGGTGGTGAGGTCTGTGTGAGGTCTGATTAAGCGTCATCCTTGTAATTAAACTGGACTGCATAGTTGCAGGCTGGACGCTGGATCTCTGTGGTTGTGTATTAACTCTTATACACTGATCAGCCATAACATTAAAACCACCTCCTTGTTTCTACACTCACTGTCCATTTTATCAGCTCCACTTACCATATAGAAGCACTTTGTAGTTCTACAATTACTGGTGGTCAAGACCCCCACAGGACCACCACAGAGCAGGTATTATTTAGGTGGTGGGTCATTCTCAGCACTGCAGTGACACTGACATAGTGATGGTGTGTTAGTGTGTGTTGTGCTGGTATGAGTTTTTACATACCGTGTCCACTCACTGTCCACTCTATTAGACACTCCTACCTGGTTTGTCCACCTTGTAGATGTAAAGTCAGAGACGATCGCTCATCTATTGCTGCTGTTTGAGTTGGTCATCTTCTAGACCTTCATCAGTGGTCACACAGGTTGCTGCCCACAGGGTGCTGTTGGCTGGATATTTTTAGTTGGTGGACTATTCTCTGTCCAGCAGTGACAGTGAGGTGTTTGAAAACTCCAGCAGCGCTGCTGTGTCTGATCCACTCATACCAGCACAACACACACTGACACACCACCACCATGTCAGTGTCACTGCAGTGCTGAGAATGATCCACCGCACCACCTAAATAATACCTGCTCTGTGGGGGTCCTGACCATTGAAGAACAGCATGAAAGGGGGCTAACAAAGCATGCAGAGAAACAGATGGACTACAGTCAGTAATTGTAGAACTACAAAGTGTAGAAACAAGGAGGTGGTTTTAATGCTTATAATGGCTTTTTTTCCTTGTACCAAGCCTTTATGGACGGTCATACTAGAACAGGTAAGGGCCTTCCCCAGACTGTTGGCACAAGGTTAATGGCACATCATTTATTTTTTTCAGTTGGTAGTGATGGGTGTGGATAAATCAACTAAACATGTTGGTTATATTTTATACTCTAATATTCTTTCATGTACTAGCACTGCTGTATCCTGGTCAGGATCACATTGGGTTCAGTTTCCTGGAATTACTGGGTGCACTGCATAGCACATTCCTGTACAGGATGCCATTCCATCCCGGAGGTCCTGGCCATCCCCCTCCTTCCTCAGCCTTTGAGACAATGTTCTCAAGTGCATTATGAATAAATCTGACGAGACCACAAGCTTAAGCTTCGACGTTCGCTAACATCGTGCCCTTTCAGAACGGTAGCAGTGCGACCGTCCAGCCCATCATCCCCTCTGCCCGACTGCAGGTCACTTTTCCTTTCCTCATCCTCGCCTCGGCTCAGGTTTCAGCGCTTCAGTAGAGCCAACAGGAACCGGATCCTCTCCGAGGGGGTTCAGTCTCCCGCACTCACCTATTCACCCGGTGTGAAAGTCAGCTCTATATGCTGACGCTCGGATTCGGATCAAACCAAGGTCCTGTTACGTAACCTTCAGATTTATGTGTACTGACCTTCAGACCGATCCATGTCCAGGCACAACTGTGAGATTTGAAATGCTGACGAGCTGTCAGAAACGTGCTTACATATCACTATTAAATGAATGTTTTGCTGATGTCATCATTATGTTTATTATTTTCACATTTTACCATCGCTTTATCCTGGTCAGGGTCGTGGTGGGGCCGGTTTTTCTGGAATCCCTGGACGTGATGCACTAACACAGCTCAGACAAGGGCGCCAATCCACCCAGACACAGCCAGTCGAGTCTGTATAGAGACTCTGCTGGGGAGTCCCAGCGGTAATGGGCTAAGGTGCCACCTGAGCACTTCGGTGACTTTACGTCACATTTAATACACTAAAAATACACTGTCGAGTCACATTATTATGACCACCATCTAACATCCAAAGAAACCGCCATGTGCAGCATGGACAGCAGTAAGACGGGATGGGAGTGACTCAATAAGCTCCTGGTAGTTTGTCACAGGTATCTGGAGCAGTGGTGATTCCTCTAAGACTGCAAGGGAAGCTCAGCTTCCACTAAAATGTCAAAAATTAAATGGTCAAATATGTACAGTTGTGTTAACATTTCATTGACTACAAATGCGTTAGAACACGTTCATCTCGAAGACGAGTTCGTTCAGAATCAGCTACTTATCACAAATCGACTCGATTTTGTTAACTTCTCATACATTCCTGTAGCGTCAATGCATTTACCCGTAGAAGCTGAGCGTCTATTCACTTCTATGGGACTGCGTGGAACATTTTTTTTCATTGCTTCGAAACTCGCAATGAATAAATGCATTGGATAAATGCCTCGATTTTGTCCCGCCCCCGGATGCTGAGCGTCTCTGGGGGTGAATGGAGCTGTGGGCGGGTCTGGACGCTGAGCTTCTGCAAGATGATTGGAGGATCAGTCGAAAGGCTGAATCCCGTTTTGATTGACAGCTATTTTGATCTCTACACCATCACTTAATCACTGGGAGCTTCAGTCCCATCGCGGATTTTGCGAGTGAAGTCGAAAGACAAACTGCAACCCATTTCTTGGTATTTGCTTGGTGAAATTACTTGACCATTTCCATTGTTCACTGTGTAAATAAAACACACTCACAGAGCCGCTCAGGTGGCGCAGCGGTAAAGTACGCTAGCTCACCAGAGTTGGGTTTCTAGATGCATCGTATCGAAACTCGGCTCTGCCTTTCCGACTGGGTTGGGCGGTAGTATGAACAACGTTTGGCTGTTGTTCAGGGTTAGGGGTAGAGTCGGAGCATAGGTCCTCATAACTGGTGCGACTGCGGCCCCTGCTGGTTGACTGACGGCGCCTGCACAGGGCTGAGGAATAACATTGAGGGGGGTGTGACCCTCCGTGCGCAGTGTCTCTCGGTGTATGAACTCGGCTCGTGCAGGTGAAAAATGCAGGCTGTACTGATTGCGTGCCGGAGGGGGCGCAAGTCAGTTGAGTGGCGTCCTCAGTCAGCGGCAAAAAGGGTCGAATCAGTATAGAGGACACAATCAGGGTAATTGGACACGATTAGAATGGGGATAAAAGTTGGGGGAAAAAATAGATAATAAATAAAAAAAAAACACTCATAGTATTTGTTTCAGTTTAACATAATTTCAACATTTCCTCGTTCGAGTTCAGGCCATTTTCTTGAAAAGGAATTTATAAATAAATTGACAAATTTTATGATGTAAACCGACAATGAGCTTCCCCTCTTTGAAAGACCAGCAGCCACCACTGATCTGGAGCCATGCTGACTGCAGTCAGTGCATCCCATAGCTCCCCACAGTGTGGGGGAGGATCCATAGAGCCACCATGGTGATCGAGGTGGTCCCACAGATGCTCAGTTAGATGCTCAGGGTAGTACTTTAAAGTCTTGGTCATTCTCCTCCAACCAATGTTGGACTTTTCTAGCCGTGTGAAATGCAGAAAGACAATCAGCATGTATGGGTGTATATTCTCTGCAAGGATGGGTTCATACCCAAATCGGTTGAGAGTGCCTTCCACATGGATGCATAGGCCCAGAGAATTCCACTGAAATATACCCCAGACCATAACGCTGCCACAGCCATCGAAAGTAAGAAGTGGTCATAATAGTGTGACTGCCATCTAGTGGCGGGATGCGAGATGCTTCGTGGGTCAGAAAATTGACATGCATTGCGTGAGATGTAGTTTATGTACAATTTTACGGTGTATTTTAAGACACTTGTATGCCTTTTAAGCTCTCGCGGGCCACATAAAATGACTTGGCGGGTCGGATTTGGCCCGCGGGCCTTGAGTTTGACACGTGATCTACGTGGTGGGATTTTTTTAAATTAAACCTTTCATGTAATGAAGTAATGAGGCGTCATAGAAGTTGTGGAGGACCATTATTAAAGCCCGGCTCAGTGAAATGATTTCTGTCCGCCCCAAAAATTGTAATTAGACCTGATTTATTTTTTTTCTGGGATATTAAGAGAGGACATGAATAATGCATAGTTTAACTCACGCTTCAGCTGAATTTAAATTATTTACAATTTGTGAGCCCAGCTGAATAATAAAGGTCCTAAATCATTTTTAAATACAAACCTCAGCTAGCTAGAAATCCTCAACCTCATTCACCTGTATACCTGAGTCATTTCCCCTTTCTAATATACACCGATCAGGCATAACATTATGACCATCTTCCTAATATTTTGTTAATCCCCCTTTTGCAGCCCCATATGCAACAAACTGTGACACACTGTGTATTCTGACACCTTTCTATCAGAACCAGCATTAAGTTCTTCAGCAGTTTGAGCTACAGTAGCTCGTCTGTTGGATCGGACCACACGGGCCAGCCTTTGCTCCCCACGTGCATCAATGAGCCTTGGCCGCCCATGACCCCGTCGCCGGTTTACCACTTCCTTCTTGGACCACTTTTGATAGATACTGACCACTGCAGACCACGAACACCCCACAAGAGCTGCAGTTTTGGAGATGCTCTGACCCAGTTGTCTAGTTATCACAATAATAAAAAAATAAATGTTATGCCTGGTTGGTGTACACTTTAATGTTCTCTTATTCCACTTTTTGTATTAATTTAGCTTAAATTAGGACAATTTACCTGTAATGAAATGCCAGAATTTACTACAGTTACCTGGGTTTGATGTTAACTGGTGGTTTGTGCAGTAAGAGTTTTCAAACAGTGTAAAGTCAGTTTATTGGCTAAATAAATGAGTTATTAGTTTGCGTTTGCCACAGTGTTTCTTACAGACTGTGTTTATCTGCTAAACCTGTCCAGACCTGCGTGTTAAAAATATAACCTTTACCTCAGTATCACCTTTACACAGAGCTCTAATGCCCATCCAAACAAACCTGAGATCCTGACCAACCGGTTTTCTACAAACCATGTTCAGCTAGTACAGAACAGGCTTAGAAATGAGTGAAAGTATGACAGACTTACATCCTTGTAGGTGGTGTTTTATTATTATTATTCTTTTAGTTTTCTTTTTAGCTTTAATAGTGTTACGATTTCCTGTTGATACAAAAAGCTTTGTTAGGGTGGGTGGAGAGTCAAAGAGAGTTGGCACTAGAACATAAATTCCTAACTTGACTAGAAGTCGGACATCCTGTTTAGATGTCATGTGTAGGCCACCAAATGCTCAGCGGTTAAGGCACTGATCTAGCAATCAAAAGGTTGCTGGTTCAAGCTAGGGCTGGGCGGTATATCGTAAATATCGATATATTTGATATTACTTTTTACACGATGTTAACAATGACCATATTCGATATATCGATTATGCATAAAATACACAGGGGTTACCATCTGAGAAGGTTTAAAACACAAAAGAGCTAAGCGGAATGCTTTCCTTCGCGTATGAGCATGGAAAATCACGGAGTCAATGAGTCAGAAACGACTCTTTCAGATGAATTATTCATTGGAATCGAATCAGAAAACTGTGCTCTTATCTGTGGTAAAGATTCATTCGTTTTGCCCGCTCTGTGGACAAAAGAACTCCGGTTCAAGAGATTCAGATTTATAAACCAATCAGAGCTCCCAAATTCAGATTTTGAGCTAGGAAAGGTAATTCCTACTGCAGATTTGATGTAAAAAAGTAAAAGCTATTAGTCTGAGGCAGCTTCTTCTAAAATATGTGTCTCATTCGAGGTTAAGGTTGAGGTCAGCGTACAGTCTGGGTAATGCAGTACATTCGTGTCTGACATTTAGAAAAATGTCTCTTTCTTTCTCCTGTTATATTACGTCTTGTGGTGACCCTATGCAGAGAGCTCACTAGGGTTTGAGACAGACCCTGTGTAGAGAGGTCACTAGGTTTGAGACAGACCCTATGCAGAGAGCTCACTAGGGTTTGAGACAGACCCTGTGTAGAGAGGTCACTAGGTTTGAGACAGACCCTGTGTAGAGAGCTCACTAGGGTTTGAGACAGACCCTGTGTAGAGAGGTCACTAGGTTTGAGACAGACCCTGTGTAGAGAGGTCACTAGGTTTTGAGACAGACCCTGTGTAGAGAGCTCACTAGGTTTTGAGACAGACCCTGTGTAGAGAGCTCACTAGGTTTTGAGACAGACCCTGTGTAGAGAGCTCACTAGGTTTTGAGACAGACCCTATGTAGGTTTGAGACAGACCCTGTGTAGAGAGCTCACTAGATTTGAGACAGACCCTGTGTAGAGAGCTGACTAGGGTTTGAGACAGACCCTGTCTAGAGAGCTCACTAGGTTTGAGACAGACCCCGTGTAGAGAGCTCACTAGGTTTGAGATAGACCCTGTAGAGAGCTCACTAGGTTTGAGACAGACCCTGTGTAGAGAGCTCACTAGGTTTGAGATAGACACTGTGTAGAGAGCTCACTAGGTTTGAGACAGACCCTGTGTAGAGAGCTCACTAGGTTTGAGACAGACCCTGTGTAGAGAGCTCACTAGGTTTGAGACAGACCCTGTGTAGAGAGCTCACTAGGTTTGAGACAGACCCTATGTAGAGAGCTCACTAGGGTTTGTGACAGACCCTATGTAGAGAGCTCACTAGGGTTTGAGACAGACCCTATGTAGAGAGCTCACTAGGATTTGAGACAGACACTATGTAGAGCACTAACTAGTGTTTGAGACAGACCCTATGTAGAGAGCTCACTAGGGTTTGAGACAGACACTATGTAGAGAGCTCACTAGGATTTGAGACAGACACTATGTAGAGCACTAACTAGTGTTTGAGACAGACCCTATGTAGAGAGCTCACTAGGGTTTGAGACAGACACTATGTAGAGAGCTCACTAGGATTTGAGACAGACACTATGTAGAGCACTAACTAGTGTTTGAGACAGACCCTATGTAGAGAGCTCACTAGGGTTTGAGACAGACCCTATGTAGAGCACTAACTAGTGTTTGAGACAGACACTATGTAGAGAGCTCACTAGGATTTGAGACAGACACTATGTAGAGCACTAACTAGTGTTTGAGACAGACCCTATGTAGAGAGCTCACTAGGATTTGAGACAGACACTATGTAGAGCACTAACTAGTGTTTGAGACAGACCCTATGTAGAGAGCTCACTAGGGTTTGAGACAGACACTATGTAGAGAGCTCACTAGGATTTGAGACAGACACTATGTAGAGCACTAACTAGTGTTTGAGACAGACCCTATGTAGAGAGCTCACTAGTGTTTGAGACAGACCCTATGTAGAGAGCTCACTAGGGTTTGAGACAGACAAAGGTAATAAAGGACGAGGTTATGAAACCAAACGTCTTCCTGTTACATAATATTCCTCCTAATGTTTAGCCTTGCCGCGGTTCACTGAGAAACGTCGCTACGTCAGCTCAGATTCCCGCTGGCTTGATGGTAAAGCTCATTTTTCCCTGCGTCCCCTGCAGCTGTACAAATGCGTCCGACGTCTTCAGTTCCACACGGTGTTACACGGTCTCGTCTCTTTTGAATACACGCCTGCCGGACCTGTTTACACTCCCGCACGGATGATAAATCCACGCTATTGATGCTAATCCCTGAAAGAAAATCTGAGTTTAGGCATGTGTTTCTGGATTCCGAAACCTCCCGGTAACCTCTTGGTGTGTAATTATTTTAGGAATGAGGAATTTACACCCGTCACAGAGGGGCCTCGGCCTAAAAAACATGCGAGGTCTGTGTGTAAAGGCCTTGTCAAAACAGGTTCGGAAATGTGAGACTGCATTAGTGTCAATGAGATTTGTAGTAGCGAGAGATTACGCAATATTAACTTGATGTAATGATCTGAGGTGGTCCTGTATGTCGAAATTTATGAATACATTAAGTATTAAATAAAATTATTGAATAAACATGTAACAACATGGTCCCCAATTAGTCAGGAGTCAGAATGAGATTAAAACTAAGTTGATCTTCATCTCAATTAGGGTTCTTGGTTGATTCTGAACCCCTTAAGGTTACTTTGAAGGGTGTGGGGTTTGTAATGTACAGTAGGTTTTGAGAGTGGTTACAAGGATGGATCTTACACATACATACACCGATCAGCCATAACATTAAAACCACCTCCTTGTTTCTACACTCACTGTCCATTTTATCAGCTCCACTTACCATATAGAAGCACTTTGTAGTTCTACAATTACTGACTGTAGTCCATCTGCCTCTCTACATACCTTTTTAGCCTGCTTTTACTCTGTTTTTTAATGGTCGGGACCCCCCACAGGACCACCACAGAGCAGGTATTATTTGGGTGGTGGATGATTCTCAGCGCTGCAGTGACACTGACATGGTGGTGGTGTGTTAGTGTATGTTTTGTGGTATGAGTGGATCAGACACAGTGGCGCTGCTGGAGTTTTTAAATACCGTGTCCACTCACTGTCCACTCTATTAGACACTCCTACCTAGTTGGTCCACCTTGTAGATGTAAAGTCAGACACGACTCGTCGCTCGTCTATTGCTGCTGTTTGAGTTGGTCGTCTTCTAGACCTTTATCAGTGGTCACAGGACGCTGCCCACGGGTCGCTGTTGGCTGGATGTTTTTGGTTGGTGGACTATTCTCAGTCCAGCAGTGACAGTGAGGTGTTTAAAAACTCCATCAGCGCTGCTGTGTCTGATCCACTCATTCCAGCACAACACACACTAACACACCACCACCATGTCAGTGTCACTGCAGTGCTGAGAATGATCCACCACCCAAATAATGTTCTGCTCTGTGGGGGTCCTGACCATTGATGAACAGCATGAAAGGGGGCAAACAAAGTATGTAGAGAAACAGATGAACTACAGTCAGTAATTGTAGCACTACAAAGAGCTTCTATATGGTAAGTGGAGCTGATAAAATGGACAGTGAGTGTAGAAACAAGGAGGTGGTTTTAATGTTATGTCTGATCGGTGTACATCAGTATTAAACAATAATCATCTTACACCACGTAGCATGTCCTACTCAGGGTATCCTATTGAAGATAAGACTATTTGTGGTGCACTTGACAAGGTCTGTAATTTATATAGTATTGTAATATAGTAGTGTGCCATTAGGATAAATCCTGGCATTTTTACTGCCAGTGATAAGGAGGTTCCGGCTCTGACTTACCCTTTAGGATGTTGCTCACAAAAGATACACACACGAGTGCTACTGCATCACAGTTGCACACAGGTAAAGACATATAGCATATCTTGTATCCAGTTCATCAGTGAAACGGCACCACTGACCAGATAATATTTTTGTAATGAAGCGTTCGTGGCACAAAAGTGACTCACTTTGCAGTGACATGTTGCATGTAGGGTGCTAGCACATGTGCATCAAACTAACTCTTAGCCTGCTTTACCCCTTGGTCCAAATACAGAGAAACCTTGATTTAACGGATTTCGGATTTAACAAACAAAATCTGGAAAACCAGATATCCGTCCGATTGCTTAAAATTCCCACGAGAACTGTACCCAGACCAGTACTTCAGTAATTGTCCGCTAGCTGGTGCACGGCTCTCTGTTTATATAGTAAGTAATAGGCTTTATTTTGCCAGGAGTCTCTCTTTGTTTTCACCTTTTTCTCTGTTTTATGATTGATTTCTGCAAGTTTTAGTGCTTAGTTATGCAGTGCTTCCCTTCTACCACACAAGGTACTCCCCAGTAGTACAGTACGCCAATTTTAATATTTATTTACAGGTTCTACAGTACATGCTCTCATATCTATTCACGTTACTCATTTTGTTTATGTGCACGTTATATGTGCATAGTTAGCAATTTTGTGGACCTTAGTGGTGTGTTTTCATATATTTTCACACCCCCTGGAACAAAACCTTGCTGTTTCGGACAATCGCGTTTTACGGGCCAGTGCACCCCACTTTTAGTCTGTTAAATCGGGGTTCCACTGTACTCTGGTCCATAACCAGGACTAATCCTGTGCTTGTTTTGGGGAGGATGTATACGTAGACAGTCCTTGCTTCACTTTGCTGTTTTTTAATGTTATGCCTAGTTTGCTGGAAATGTTTGCAAAATTTGAGGTAAAAATTGTGCACTCAGGCTGGGGAACTGTTTTCTGAATCCCCGATATGTATCAAACTTTGTCTAAAAGTCTAAAAAAAAAAAACCTTAAGTTGTTGGTTGTCACTAGGTCTGAATACTTGAGTCCTTAGTGATATTTATTCTGGGTTATTAGGGGAAGTTTAACTCAGTTTTTACTAGGGCTGCACGATATTGGAAAAAACTGATATTGCGATTCTTTTTTCCTGCGATATATATTGCGATATTAAAAAAATGCAGGAATTTTCACCACATTATTAATAATATTAATAATGCACGTATCTTACTCTAAATAAGGGGCTCATCTGTAAAAAATGGTGGTGCCTACAAGGGATACAAAAGATTATGACAAGCTACATCTTTGTACTCGGTTGAAACTGAGCATTAAACTAAGAAAGCTTCAATATCACATGAGGGAATTAACATGATTGACAAAATGGGTCATTTAACATTTTATTTCACAATCAAAACCTCTTCAAGTAGTAAACATTATTAAAAAAAAACTATACAAACAAAAGAGCAGCTATACACCTGTTCGAAATCCGAGATGCCTTAGTTACTAAGCTCACTACTGAGGCATCTTAATATTTCAATGTTATTTTGACTCAGTAACGAGTGAGAATCGGAAGCGTCCTTAGTGATGAAGGCAATCCCAGAATTCATTGCGGCATCTCTTCTCTCACAGAAAAATAAACATGGCTGACGGTGCGGAAAAAGTTATTTTCAAACGTAAATAAATAATTATTGATTTTTAACGAGTGTTTTTATTTGCAAGTTTGGCCTTGTCAGCAAATGTAACCGTTTTCTGTACACGAATCCAGATGTTATATTGACATATTAGCGCTGTCCCACCTCATTCCATTGGTTGTAATGGCAAGATGCTAAACGCGAAACCCGATGGAATCGCTAAGTAGCGCGTTCGAATAACCTGCCTTAAAAGTCAATGACTTATTAGAATCCTCTCTACTGAGGCAGCTGCCTATGTAGGTAGTAAGACAGTAAGGCAGCTCACTAAGTTTTCGAACACACTGGTAGATATGTCATGGAAAATGTGAACGGTGTGAATTTTCGTTTTGTGTCAAGCAGCAAAAAAAGTTGTAGCATGACTTATTTGATTTAATTTGCATTTTATTGCGCATGCACACATCGCGATGACGATGCTGAAACGATATATCGTGCAGCCCTAGTTTTTACACAAGAAAGTATCTTCTGGTCCATGTGTTAATATTTATCCCAGGCCAACTGTGCTAGAGATGCTAGATTTGTATCATTTCGTTTCATCCGCAAGTAACAATGTCCTTGTTCCCCTTTTTAGACAGTAACTTGACTGGGCTAACATGTCCCAACCTCTCAAGATCGGTTTTAAATCTCACTCTAGGACTCTTTGGACGGCACTTTTCCACACTTCAGACGTTCAGTTGAAACGACCCTACGAATGGCTTCTGTGGGCAGTCCCATTTCAAAGTGCCCTCTGTAAGGCGGATCATTTGAAATGACCACAGACTTGAAATGAATCCTTGTTGCTCTGTATCAGCCCGTCATCTAGACATCAGACTGTAGGTCTAACCTTTATTGGGTTCATTTGAGGACAAATGCTTGTGTGTTTTAGGTTCAGGAGTCACTATCAGAGAACTTTGACCTTCAGAAGACGAAACTGTTTCCACGGTTGCCCTAAAAACACTGACATATGACTCCGTTATCTGAGGTTAACAGAGTCCACACCTGCCCTGTTACTGCCCAAGACCTGGGGCTTTGATACACCTGTCCTGAACGTACAGTCATCGGCTGTTTTATGAGCTACGCCTATCATATAGATGCGCTGTGTACAATAGTTACCTGTACAATTATTACTGTAGTCTGATGCCACATAGTTTAGAAATAGAAGAAGGTAGACTCATCCTTGAACCCTCATAGAGCTGGATGTTCAGTCGACTTGGGCATCCGGGTATGAATGACACCCAATGATGCCCACCTGAAGTCAAGACTGCCGACTGCCAACAATGCTGCTCCTGCTAGATGTGACGGAACTTGACATGTTGGCACCTTTGTTTAACTTTATTCCATTATTCTCCAAGCCACCCAAGGAGGATGTGGTGCCTGCTGAGTCTGGTTCCTCTGGTACTGAAACCCTGCCCCTAATTGAGGAGAGCGAACTGACACACGTCCCCTCCGATACGTGAGCACTACCCAAGTGCATCTTTTCACCTGCACCAGCCGAGTTCTCATGCCGATCAGCCTTGTGCACGGAGAGCCACACCCTGATCAGCATTATTCCTCCACTCTGTGCAGACGGCATCAATCAGCCAGCAGAGGTCGTAATTGCACCAGTTATGAGGTCCCCATCCGCCTCCTTAACCCTGTATGAACAACAGCCAAACGTTTATGGCAGAGCTGAGAATCTCAGAGATTCGATATGATGTATTTGAAATCCCAGCTCTGGTGCACTAGCGTATTTTACCGCTGTGCCACCTGAGCGGCTAGAAACACGTTCTGGACCTGCTGCATGTTTGTTTGTACACGTGTTAGCTGGAGACATCACTTGCCTAGCAGCGCAAAAGCACAAACCCTCACAATGAGATTTGCAAATACTCTGATGTAATTCAGGACTAGATCGCATCAGTTCAGCAGTGGGACTATTCGGCTCCCAGACGGCAGGTAGACGCTCACATCCGATAGCTGCCTGTACGATCAGGGACGGCGATGCTTGACAGACGTTCAGCAGACTCAAAGCTGAACGGATTTGAGAAGATCAGATTTCAGAAACAGCTGCAGTCAGCATTACAGACTGACACCAGAGGAATGAAGCTGCAGTCTGGACAGACAGGAAGTGGAACGGCTCTGCGGCGGAACCTTTCCATTTTTATTAGGAACACCTATCTGTTATATACATGTATTGATTGTTATTTGTGACACCTATAATGCAGATAAACTCTTTGGGTATACATTAACTGACTAGCCTAAAAAGAAACCCCTATGGGACTCCTACTTGCCAGATGATGTTTGTTTAGTGGACTATTCTTATGACTGCACTGATGCTTACATGGTAGTGACAGTAGTGAGTTTTTCTAGTACAAGTTTAGCAGGTACAGCAGCGTTGTTGGGATTTTAAAATACTCATCAAGCTATTTAATGCGTGCTAATCTACCTCTATATTATTTTTATCAATAGACTTTATCTGATCACATGACCCTGTTGACTTAAGTGCTATTTGACTTGCAGTACTGACACTGTGTTTAAAAATCCCAACAACACTGCTGCACCTTGCTTTACACTCTAACACTGTGTTATAACCACATACTGTCATTTCAGTGCTGAGAATGGTCCACCACCAAGCATCTCTTGGTCTTGTTTGTTCTCTTGAGGGTCCCTTTTGATTGATAAATGCAGTACAGTAAGGTTACACAGTGTACAAGACAACAGGTGACCTACAGTCAGTGGTTGTATACCCACAACGTTCATCTGTATGGTAGGTGTTGCTTATAATCAACAAATGTAGGGCGGCATGGTGGCTCGGTGGGTCGCACTGTCCCCTCACGCCAAGAAGGTCCCAAGTTAGATTAGCAGGTGGAGTGGTCCGGGTCCTTTCTGTTGGAGTTTGCATGTTCTCCCTGTGTCTGTGTCGGTTTCCTCCCACAGTACAAAGACGTGCACGTGAATTGGAGATACAAGATGGTCCATGACTGTGTTTGACATTTTGTGAAATGAGTAACTACCTGTCCTGTCATAAATGTAACCAAAGTGTATAAAACATGACGTTAAAATCCTAATAAATAAAGCAACGAATGTACGTACCGCATAGGTGTAGCTAATAAAGTCTCAGGATCATGATGCCAGACCTTCATGCCAAAGTGTCAGTATGACGCTCATCAGCTAATTAATTAACCCCACGTTGTGCCCGCTGATAGGACGATGGTCTTTGTGCCATGGAAACTAAGCAACAGATTGTAGGACCAGGGGAGACGGAGGGATGGAGGAGGAAATGATGGTGGATAGTTTACAAACAACTTAACATTGGCAATAAAGGAGGCACAATGAAGGACAGAATATACTAATGATGGACGAAATATCGGAAACGGGTATTTAAATACAGTGGAACCTTGGGGGGTGCACTGGTCTGTAAAATGTGATTGTTCGAAACAGCAAGAGTGCAAAAATATACAAAAATAGCACTAAGGTCCACAAAAGTGCTAAACATGTATGTTAATAAGTAATGTAAAACCTGTAAATAAATATTACAATTAGTGTACTGTACTACTGTGGAGAAATTTCATTTACCTTGTGTGCTGGAGGAGTGTGCGTGATCGTATAATGGGGACTCAGAGTATCTATTATTCTAGGTCTGAAGCACTGCTGGTGGCTACTGGAGCAGCGCTTGTGCATAAATATGCACTAGAACTTGTAAAAATTAAGCATAAAACACAGAAAAAAGGGGGAGAACAAAGTGAGCCTCCTGACAAAATAAAGCCTATGACTCGTGTAAAAAAGAGAGACGTGCTTGGCTAGCGGACAATTACTGAAGTACTGGTCTTGAAACGCTTCTCGCGGGAATTTTAATTTGGTTTTCCAGATTTTGTCTGTTAAATGGAAATCTGTTAAACGGAGGTTCCACTGTATGTGTTTATAAAAAGCTAATTGAAAGTGTTGTCATACAAGTTCTATGTAGCTTGTGGTGGGATGTTGGACTATTTTATTATTGGACCAGCAGCGACTTTTAGCCTGTTGTCGCCCAAAACGCTGATCGCTCATCACCTTGTGCTCACACTGGCAGCGTCATCATTGTCTATGGTTTTTTGGTTGCCATGATTTACCTGATGCTAAACAAAACACTAAGCAGCAGACGTTGGTCGACATCATCCTTTGGCTTGCTTCAAACACAAGGGCAGTTGTAGCGTAGCGATTAAGGTACCAGACTAGTAATCAAAAGGTCACTGGTTGAAGCCCCACCATTGCCAGGTTGCTACTGTTGGGCCCTTGAGCAAGGCCCTTAACCCTCAATTGCTTAGACAATATACTTTGGAGTAAAATCATCTGCTAAATGCCAAAAATGGAAATGTAATAAAATGTAAAGACATGAGGAATGGCTCATCAAACTATCACATTTGCCAGTGCTCAGGGGTCCAGATTTGTTCCCCATGCACCAATTAAGCATTGAAAACATTCCTAAAAGGCAGGTATTAGGTATTATTTGGGTGGTGGATCATTCTCAGCACTGCAGTGACACTGACATGGTGGTGGTGTGTTAGTGTAGGTTGTGCTGGTATGAGTGGATGAGACACAGCAGTGCTATCTCAGCAACATCAGCTGAGATAATGTGCGTTACAGTACAGAGTAAATGCTGAGGCAGAACGAGAACCTAAAATGCGACTACACTGAGAGAGGGAGGGAACCAGATGAATGCAGAGGTGGGCACGGAAAAATAGAGATGATGCGTTGTGAGTGGGCGACGGCCTTAAGTGATTTAGTTGAAGCTGCTGTTCACGCTTTTCCAAAACATTAGCCCACAGCGTGGCCTTCATGTGCAGGATCCTTTAATAGAACGTTTCCATTATTGCTGTGATATGGGATTGTGTTTGTACACACACTGTATGTCCTTGTGAGGAACGTCTATCTCATGGCAGTCTTGGAATTTCTTTATATATATACTGTATATATATACAGTGTATCACAAAAGTGAGTACACCCCTCACATTTCTGCAGATATTTAAGTATATCTTTTCATGGGACAACACTGACAAAATGACACTTTGACACAATGAAAAGTAGTCTGTGTGCAGCTTATATAACAGTGTAAATTTATTCTTCCCTCAAAATAACTCAATATACAGCCATTAATGTCTGAACCACCGGCAACAAAAGTGAGTACACCCCTAAGAGACTACACCCCTAAATGTCCAAATTGAGCACTGCTTGTCATTTTCCCTCCAAAATGTCATGTGATTTGTTAGTGTTACTAGGTCTCAGGTGTGCATAGGGAGCAGGTGTGTTCAATTTAGTAGTACAGCTCTCACACTCTCTCATACTGGTCACTGAAAGTTCCAATATGGCACCTCATGGCAAAGAACTCTCTGAGGATCTTAAAAGACGAATTGTTGCGCTACATGAAGATGGCCAAGGCTACAAGAAGATTGCCAACACCCTGAAACTGAGCTGCAGCACAGTGGCCAAGATCATCCAGCGTTTTAAAAGAGCAGGGTCCACTCAGAAAAGACCTTGCGTTGGTCGTCCAAAGAAGCTGAGTGCACGTGCTCAGCGTCACATCCAACTGCTGTCTTTGAAAGATAGGCGCAGGAGTGCTGTCAGCATTGCTGCAGAGATTGAAAAGGTGGGGGGTCAGCCTGTCAGTGCTCAGACCATACGCCGCACACTACATCAAATTGGTCTGCATGGCTGTCACCCCAGAAGGAAGCCTCTTCTGAAGTCTCTACACAAGAAAGCCCGCAAACAGTTTGCTGAAGACATGTCAACAAAGGACATGGATTACTGGAACCATGTCCTATGGTCTGATGAGACCAAGATTAATTTGTTTGGTTCAGATGGTCTCAAGCATGTGTGGCGGCAATCAGGTGAGGAGTACAAAGATAAGTGTGTCATGCCTACAGTCAAGCATGGTGGTGGGAATGCCATGGTCTGGGGCTGCATGAGTGCAGCAGGTGTTGGGGAGTTACATTTCATTGAGGGACACATGAACTCCAATATGTACTGTGAAATACTGAAGCAGAGCATGATCCCCTCCCTGCGGAAACTGGGTCACAGGGCAGTGTTCCAGCATGATAATGACCCCAAACACACCTCTAAGACGACCACTGCTTTATTGAAGAGGCTGAGGGTAAAGGTGATGGACTGGCCAAGCATGTCTCCAGACCTAAACCCAATAGAACATCTTTGGGGCATCCTCAAGCGGAAGGTGGAGGAGCGCAAAGTCTCGAATATCCGCCAGCTCCGTGATGTCGTCATGGAGGAGTGGAAAAGCATTCCAGTGGCAACCTGTGAAGCTCTGGTAAACTCCATGCCCAGGAGAGTTAAGGCAGTTCTGGGAAATAATGGTGGCCACACAAAATATTGACACTTCAGGAACTTTCACTAAAGGGTGTACTCACTTTTGTTGCCGGTGGTTTAGACATTAATGGCTGTATATTGAGTTATTTTGAGGGAAGAATAAATTTACACTGTTATGTAAGCTGCACACAGACTACTTTTCATTGTGTCAAAGTGTCATTTTGTCAGTGTTGTCCCATGAAAAGATATACTTAAATATCTGCAGAAATGTGAGGGGTGTACTCACTTTTGTGATACACTGTATATATATATATATATTCTTTATGCAATTGCCCGATTGCATCATGCTTCCTCTCCACCAATGCCGATCCCTGCTCTGATTGAGGAGAACGAAGCTAACCCACGCCCCCTCTGACACTTGGGCAGCATGCCATATGCATCTAATCACCTACACTTTAACGAGTGCAGTGCAGCTCAGCGTTGTGTATGGAGAGACACACCCTGAGAGCACTCTTTTCCCATCTTTGTGCAGGCGTCATCAATCAGTCGTAATTGCACCAGTCATGGGAGAGAGACCCTATCCGGCTTAGTCCCGCCCATATCTGAACAACATGCCAATCGTTGTCCATGTGGCTGCTCAGCCTCAGCCGGCAGCCTAGTTTTTACCGCTGCGCCACCTGAGCGGCCAGTCTTGGAATTTCAACCATTACTGCAACTGTTTCTCAGACTGAATTTGAAATGCATATTGCTTCGCCAAAATAAATCTTTCACTAATTTAAGTTACTTATAGTTGTACTTATAGGTTGTTTATAGTAATATTTAGAAATAATCCACTGCTTAATGCAGAGGAGTCAAACTCATTTTCACAGAGGGCCACATCTGCATTATGGTGGCCATCAAATGGCAGATTGTAACGTATCTGCTGTGATTGCTCTCTGTCTTTTAAGTCTTGGACGATTTGTTGCTTTTCTTGGAGGCTAAATTCTGTTTGGTGTAAAAATGCCAAATTTATTCTGTATATGTATAATGTATATTGACATTTATATTGTACTCCTTTACCACGGCCTCATAACACAAGAGACATATCGGTTTTTCTTCTACAAGCACAAACTTCTATTCACTATCCCATCGTTCATTAAATTCTCTTCCTTCTGCTTCAATTTTCTCTTCTTGTTCATTTTGGGATTATTTGTAAATATTTCTCAACATCACTTGTTGGAAAACTGCCTCAGTTAAACGCTGATGTAGAAACACTGCCATCTAGTGCCAGGATGCGGTCACTTTGCGGGTCACAAAATCGGCATGCATTGTGGGAGATGCAGTTTATGTACGATTCTACAATGTATTTTAAGACAATCATATGTCTTTTAAGCTCTTCTGAGTTTGACACTGAAGTTGTGGTTTAATGGAATGAAATGGAATGTAACTTCAAGCCTGTAAACCTTTAAATTAAATTCTCCAAGGGGCCACACGAGAACCTGGGACTGTTGTGAAGGGCCGGACCAATAAGGTGAACTTAATTCTGCTCAATTTTAATTTGATCTCTTTATAAAAGCAGTAAATTGTAGAGTTTTGATAAGCTGTTATTGTTAAGTAGATGTTACAATCCGGCAGGGAAAAATGAGAAGCAGGCGAGGAAAAACATCAACATTATACGGGTATCACTGTTTAATCAACTTTCTAGCAGCAAAAAGGTCCTGGGTTCGATTTCCAGGTGGAGTGATCTGGGTCCTTTTTGTGTGGTTTGCATGTTCTCACCGTGTCTGTTTGGGTTTCCTCCGGGAGCTCCGGTTTCCTCCCACAGTCCCAAGACTTGCAACTGAGGCGAATTGGAGATAAATGATTTCTAATTACCCCTGACCTCATGCCACTGACAGCCAAAGGGCCAGATGTGGCCCAGGGGCCATACAATTCCCAAGTGTGCTCTAAACCAATGACATTCTAAAGCTTGCTTGATTGTGGACAGTGTTGCCACCTTTCGGTCTCCTCATATTTATGGCAAAATAAAAATGGACAAATTTCCTCTTAGCATTGGGTGACAGTTTGGGTTTTCATTCTGACTTTGGGGAAATACCACTGTTCCATGTACTACTGTTCCATTTTTAATGGGTGCAGTCAGACTAGCCCTATTTATATAGATCTACAAATATTAACAAGGATTTCATATTTGGAATTAGGAGACCATGCTACAAACACTAGAAGTGAAATCTTTTCAGAGGAGTGGATGCTGTTACAGCTGCAAAGTGGGAGGAGGGAATGCCTGTTTGTCCCATTAGCTCACAGTCAGGTGTCTACATACGTACTCGACTGAATTGGACTTGAATTTGGCTTGAGCATCTTCTACCCACAAAGAAATAAAAAGTCTACATGTAGAGCTGCAGTATGTAGGTCAGGACAGTGTGTGTGTGTGTGTGTGTGTGTGTGTGTGTGTGTGTGTGTGTGTGTGTGTGTGTGTGTGTGTGTGTGTGAGTAGCCCAGTTTACAGCGAGGCCATTAGCTATCTCCGAGCTGCTGAGGGACTCCCTAATGAGCAGCGGTTTGGGGACGTGGCCTTATTCTCTCAGGGTGACAGAGAAAAATGCATCTCACCGATCTACACGTTCAGTATCAGTGTTAATCTGTACACAGCCCAGTGTATTTATGTCCCTGTGTATCTGTGTGAAAGTACAGTTTAGCTTGAATGCTAGGTTGGGTGGCATGATGAGGTCCTGAGTTCGGTCCTCGCCTCCTGTGACCAAGCCACAGTTGAAACGGAGTTGGAAGTTGGAGTTGGAGGTTAGAGGTTGGAAGTTGAAGGTGAAAAGTTGGCAATTGGACATTGGAAGTTGTAGGTTAAAGGTTGAAGGTTTTAGGCTGTAAGTAAAGTTGGAGGTTAAAGGTTGAAGGTTTTAGGCTGTAAGTAAAGTTGGAGGTTAAAGGTTGAAGTTTTTAGGCTGTAAGTAAAGTTGGAGGTGGAGTTGAAGGTTAGAGGTTGGAAGTTGGAGGTTAAAAGTTGGAAGTTGGAGGTTGGAAGTGAAGTTGGAGGTAAAAAGTTGAAGGTTAAAAGTTGGAGGTTAAAAGTTGGAGGTTGTAAGTTGGAGGTTAGAGATTGGAAGTTGGAGGTTGGAAGTAAAGTTGGAGGTTAGAGATTGGAAGTTGGAGGTTTTAGGTTGGAGGTTTTAGGTTGGAGGTTTTAGGTTGGAGGTTTTAGGTTGGAAGTAGAGGTTGGAAGTGGGAGGTCTAAGGTTGGAGGTCTAAGGTTGGAAGTTGGATGCTAGAGGTTGAAGGTTTTAGGTTGGAAGCTGGAGGTTAGAGGTTGAAGGTATTTGCTATAAGGGAAGTTGAAGGTTAGAGGTTAAAAGTTGGTGGTTGGAAGTGGAGTTGGAGGTTTTAGGTTGGAAGCTGGAGGTTGGAAGTGGAGTTGGAGGTTTTAGGTTGGAAGTTGGAGGTTAAAAGTTGCAGGGTAGAGGTTGGAGGTTTTAGGTTGAAGGTTTGAGGTTAGAGATTGGAAGTTGGAGGTTAAAAGTTGGAGGTTGGAAGTGGACTTGGAAGTTGGAGGTTGGAAGTGGACTTGGAAGTTGGAGGTTTTAGGTTGGAAGTGAAGTTGGAGGTGGAGTTGGAAGTTGAAGGTTGAAGGTTAGAGGTTGGAAAATGGAGGTTAAAAGTTGGAGGTTTTATGTTGGAGGTTTTCGGTTGGAAGTTGGAGGTTAAAAGTTGGAGGTTGGAAGTGCAGTTGAAGGTTAGAGGTTGGAAGTTGGAGGTTTTATGTTGGAGGTTTTAGGTTCTTCATACCTCTAATTGTATCTTGTTGCTGCCCATCCTCTTCCTTTATTTACCTTCAACTCCTCCAAGCATAATTTTCCTTTAAAATGACTTGGTTCTTCTCATAATGTGTCCAAAATAACAGCACTTTGTTTTGCTTATCGAGGCTGTCAGTGAGAGGTTAGGTTTGATTTGGCCGAGGATCAATCTTCTTTGCTGTCCGGGGTACTCTCAAAGGTCTTAACCGGTACCAAACTTCAAAGGCACCGATCATCTTCCTGTCCTGCTTTTTTATAATACAATGCTCACATCTATAAATAACACAGAGAAGAACACAGTCTGGACTATTCTGATCTTTATTTGGAAAGACAAATCGTTCGATCTGAGGATCTTTTCCGTTTCCTGTGGTCTTGTTCTGCCAAGTACCAGTCTTTAATGATTTCCTGACTGCCGGATCCTTTTCTGTGAATAATTAATTCAAGTAGGTAAAAATCTGTCCACCGTTGAGACATCACCACCATCAGTGGTGAAGTCGGTGGTCGTTTCTGTTGACATCACTGATTCTTCACTCGGTTAAACATGAGCGATACAGAATGTTTGTGCAGCTAATTTTCAATAACGTTGTTTAACCAGAGCCCCGTCCCGGCCCCAGCACAGGCGTAGTATCAACATCTCCACCCTTTTTTCCTGTCATACCATTCATTTCACAAGCGTGTGTGAAATCCAGCCCCTGTGTACTTGTGGAAGCATCCTGGCTATTTTTATTCCTCTGGGCGGCGTCTGTTACGTTGATTGTACTGTAGGATCTCCACCAGACCTCATGCTGTGTAACTTCATCACAGATCATTTTGCCACTTCCTGGATTTGAAGTCGGATATTTTTGGACACCATGAGCGCACTATGAAGCGCATGAGGAGTTGAGTTAGAAGCGTTAGAAGGGCTTTTCCTTGGGTGGGAGCCAGACTGGGAAACTGGTGCTTTTCCTGCATGAGAAGAAAAGAAGGAAGCATCTTCGAGGACGGACACACCCTACGCCCCTGTGATTTAGAGCTATACAGTTAAAGTCAAAAGGTTTAGATACACGTGTATGGGACATGCACTCCATTGTGGTCTTGTTGGAAAAAGCTCTACTAAAGGTTATTGTTCACATGAATTAAACAAGTAATTTGTGTGCAGTGGACCCTTGACTTTCCCATAAGAAATAATGTAAACAGAATTAATCCGTGCCAGACCTCCCAAACCACCCCTTAACTAACCTTTCTAATGTCTACCAGAAACAACAATAACTCTCATATTTCTCTATTATTTCGCTCTTTATTTCAGTAGTGTTGTATTTTGTAGGTGTAATTGCACGAAATACTTTACTTAGCCGACTTCCTTCTTCTCTCTCACTCACTGTCTCCTCTGTCTGATACACAGTGACAGCTACTGGCAGGAGTAATTATACAACAACAAATCGTGATTTTTTTTTATTTTCTCACCACTGCGCTTCCTCTGCTACTTCTTTGAGGCCATTTTAATATTGAATTTTACAAAATATAAAGCAAACACCGGAAAAACACTGTCCGCTGTTCGAATGTTCGCTCACTGTGTATATATATATATCGCACGTAACCCGAAATGTTAGTATGGTAAACCGTTCATAACTCAAGGGTCTACTGTATAGACCCTTATATTGGTCTATCTGTCTGTCTCTCTCTCTCTCTCTATATATATATGAGCCCTGAGTAAGGCCCTTAACCCGCCATTGCTTGATTTGTATTTATTCATAATTGTAAGTCATTTCGGTTAAAAAAAGCATCTAATAAATGTCACAAATGTAAATGTATGCTATTTTAGGACATAATGAAATGAATAATGGGGAACAATATTTTTTACAATAACCATGTTTTTATATTAAACAGTAAAAAAAACCTGTAACCTCTCATGAACCTTTTTTTCCCCATAGTATTTCTAGAAGTTAGTTTTCTCTTGTCTGATTGGGATTCCTCCAGGTATTTACTTAGGTGTCCTTTCTTCCAAATTGACAACATATTGACAGGTGGATTAGATTTTTCTCCTTTTAGGTGTGAGTTGGTATAAATATTTGTGGTTGGAGTGGCAGTGGCTTAAAACTTTAATCTGACTGATAGAGTGATGGTTTGGACTGAAATTTCTAAAAGTTCCAATCTCTTAATGTAGATTTTTTTTCCCTACTGGTAAAATGGCCTGCTGGGAAGAAACACTGGATAGACTGGCTGGAGTGGTGTTTTCAGTCTGAGCACTGTAATCTGATTGGTTAGAGTGGAGTATTGGATCAAAATACACTGTAATCTGTTGTATTTTGGCCAGAAGCACTGCAGTCAGATTGGAGTGGCAGATTTGGCAGGAACTGTGTTTGGATTGTTCAGATTGATGGTCTGTGTGGGCACTGCAGGCCGATTTGACCTCAAACAGACGTCCTGTTGGGAGGAGAGTTCTGAGAGAATTGGTTAATTGGTTAGACTGGCATTGTGTCCAAGAACAATGGTCTGTTAACTGGGACATGAGTGGCATGTTTGGTGGGAACTGTGATGTGAGAGGTTAGAGTAGCATGAGATGCAGGAACAGAGACGGTACTGATGACGGGGGTCCTTTCATAGTCAGAAACATTAGTATGGTATTAAGTAGTTCCTCTGTTATTTAGGTATTACCCTATCTATAGGTAGAACTGTCCAAATGATCAAAATTAACAGCTCATATTCGATGAGCTCTGTCTGTTAAAAACTTAATCTAAATTCATATTTAGAACATTTAGATCATGAACGACGGAATCATTACACATTAAAACCAATCTGCAATCTGGTCTTCTGCCAATGCTTTTTTTCTCCCATTTTAGCATTTCTCCACTTCTGTACAGACACATTGGGCTACTAACCAGGGTCCTAATACAGCGTCGAAAGACCCAGTACTTTTTTAGTTCGATCTCTTCCGCAGCCGATTTTGTCTGCTATATTATTATTATTTTTTATTATTATTTTTTTTATTTTTTTTTAATTTTTTTTATTATTATTTATTTTATTATTATTATTTATTTATAATTTTTATTTATTTGATTATTATTATTATTATTATTATTATTATTTTATTGTTATTATTATTATTATTATTTATTATTATTTATTATTCATTATTATTATTAAAATGTATTATTAATATTATTAGTATCATTATAAGGGACGTTGTAGCCTGGTGGTTAAGGTGCTGAACTGCCCCAGCACTGCCAGGTTGCCACTATTGGGCCCTTGAGCAAAGCCCTCAATTTCTTAGACTGTATACTGTCACAGCACTGTAAGCTGCTTTGGATAAAGGTGTCTGCTAGATTCTAAAATTGTAAATGCAATTTATTACTTCCATCTTTGGTTTGTTGCTTGTTAAATTGTGCAAAAAATTCAATCGATTTGTTTAAATTATTACATATAATTCCTACACTATAAGGCGTAATTACTCCTAAATGCTATCAGTGTTTGGGAACTGTCGTGGGCGAAGGTTATCTGTTTGATCTCCTTACGTAAAGCCGCTATCGTTTATCACACTGAACCTTGTAGACATCAACCTTGTTCTGCCACTCACCTTAGTTTATATCCCATAATTCCCTGCGAGCAGAGCCGTTGTGTGCCGTCACACTGTAAACATGAGCACACACAAATGAATCCAGAGCTGCTTCTCATGCTTCTGTGAACAGGACGTCCCTGATGGAACCGCTGGCTCTGGGGTGGGTTTTTTTCGGAGCTGTCCTCCACCCTCGCTCCCTCCTCTCCCGTCACTCCTCTCTCTGGGTGGAAGGTCCTCTCACTACCTTGGAATCAATTGAAACCGATGGGCATTGTTTCGATTGCTGGCTTCCGCTCGGATCCTTTTTTTAAACTCTTCATTCCGGTTTGGAAATTCACATAGATCTCCCATCACTGCCGTGTGTGTGTGTGTGTGTGTGTGTGAGTGGGCGTGTGATCTTGTATTTGTGTTTGTTGTAATTAGTTTGTGTGGGTACATGTACGTATATGACATCAAAAACATATTTCATATTGTCAGTTGTAGAATGCTACATTTTTATTGCACTGTGTCCACATACACTGATCAGCCATAACATTAAAACCACCTCCTTGTTTCTACACTCACTGTCCATTTTATCAGCTCCACTTACCATAGAGAAGCACTTTGTAGTTCTACAATTACTGACTGTAGTCCATCTATTTCTCTACATACCTTTTTAGCCTGCTTTCACCCTGTTCTTCAATGGTCAGGACCACCACAGAGCAGGTATTATTTGGGTGGTGGATCATTCTCAGCACTGCAGTGACACTGACATGGTGGTGGTGTGTTAGTGTGTGTTGTGCAGGTATGAGTGGATCAGACACAGCAGCGCTGCTGGAGTTTTTAAACACAGTGTCCTCTGTCTGTGACTACGCTCATCTATTGCTGCTGTTTGAGTTGATCGTCATCTGCCTGGTACAGATAAGAAGTGATTAGTGGCTTCACCTTTTTTGTTTTTTTCCCCCCATATTTCGTCCAATCTAAACACTGGTGAAGCCCTGAACAGTTTTCAGTGGCTAATTGCAAGTGATTTAATCAAAATAAATGGCGATGCAAACTCCAAGTCAGGTGACGCACCATACAGCATCTGACACGCTTCATAAACTCGTCAGTCCTTTTCATTAACCTGCTCTGGATGTTTTATTCTGATTGCAGTACATGGTCAGTAACAGTGACAGGCTTGCTGATCTTCTCGGGAGCAGGATCAGGACAGGCCGACCCCTGCCGAACCCTTCTGTCACTCTGGCACTTTACGGTGTGATCAATCCTTAGCGCTCACGCTGTTTTGCGTCTCAGCCGGACATAAAACATGACTGTGCACTTAATCTGGGGTTAAATGCTCTTCTGGACTGGGCTGCTGTGGAGAAATCGAGCCCGACCTCAGAATTTGTAGCTCTGGTGTTAAACTTAAACATCACAAGCTGTTGCATCGTATGTTTATTTGTTTATTAGGATTTTAACGTCATGTTTTACACATTTTGCTTCCATTCATGACAGGACAGGTAGTTACTGGTTACACAAGATTCACCAGTTCACAAGTTTAACACAGTCATGGACAATTTTCTATCTCCAGTTCACCTCGCTTGCACGTCTTTGGGCTGTGGGAGGAAACCGGAGCTCCCGGAGGAAACCCACACAGACACCACTCAGAAAGGACCTGGACCTCTTCATCTGGGAATCAAACCCAGGACCTTCTTGCTGTGAGGCGTCAGTGCTATCCACCGTGCCACCCTTGGTCAACCCTTCTAATTATTAAGTTCAAATGTTTCAGCCACACAGAAGGTCCATAAGTTTGATAATGTTGATTATGAGCTAGGCCCTTTTTAACCTGAATGAGCACAAACTCCAAAATCTTGTGGAAAGCCTTCTTAGAAGAGTGAGGGCTGTTGTGGATGCAACTCTTTATTCTTTTGGTTTGGATTTATGATCTTGTGTCCACAAACTTTTGGCTCTATAGTGTCTAATGTTCTGTAGAAGCTTACCAATTTCAAATTTCAGAAATTTGAAATTAGAAAATACAATCAAGAAATATTAGTGTGAAAGAGAAGTCATGAGTAAGGCCCTAGGACTCCACCAAACCACATTGAGAGCCATCATTTGCAAATATAGGAAACTAAAGCGCCAACTCATGCTGTGGAAAACTTGGTGATTTCCTGTCAAAATACACCGATCAGCCATAACATTAAAACCACCTCCTTGTTTCTACACTGTGTCCATTTTATCAGATCCACTTACCATATAAAAGCACTTTGTAGTTCTACAATTACTGACTGTAGTCCATCTGTTTATCTAGATACTTTTTTAACCTGCTTTCACCCTGTTCTTCAACGGTCAGGACCCCCACAGGACCACCACAGAGAAGATATTATTTAGGTGGTGGATCATTCTCAGCACTGCAGTGACACTGACATGATGGTGGTGTGTTAGTGTGTGTTGTGCTGGTATGAGTGGATCAGACACAGCAGCGCTGCTGGAGTTTTTAAATACCATGTCCACTCACTGTCCACTCTATTAGACACTCCTACCTAGTTGGTCCACCTTGTAGATGTAAAGTCAGAGACGATCGCTCATCTATTGCTGCTGTTTGAGTTGGTCATCTTTTAGACCTTCATCTGTGGTCACAGGATGCTGCCCACGGGGCGCTGTTGGCTGGATGTTTTTGGTTGGTGGACTATTCTCAGTCCAGCAGTGACAGTGAAGTGTTTTTTTAAAACTCCACACTCCACACAACAACACACACTAACACACCACCACCATGTCAGTGTCACTGCAGTGCTGAGAATGATCCACCACCCAAATAATACCTGCTCTGTAGTGGTCCTGTGGTGGTCCTGACCATTGAAGAACAGGGTGAAAGCAGGGTAAAAAAGCATGCAGAGAAACAGACGGACTACAGTCAGTGATTGTAGAACTACAAAGTGCTTCTATATGGTAAGTGGAGCTGATAAAATAGACAGTGAGTGTAGAAACAAGGTGGTGGCCTTAATGTTATGGCTGATCAGTGTAAATTCTTGTAAGTTCTTGAGAAGACTAAAGTCATCCGTCCATGAGCTGAAGCTGAAGAGTAGAAAAGTAATTGTGTAATTCAGCAAACTATAATTTACAAAACCAATCAGAGTCTTTGCTCTAGATAAATATTTGAAATGTGGTTCATTTACTTATGGATGATGATGTTCTGTATATGGGAATTACTTACTATAATAATACAAAGTTTCTTTTGTGTGTGTTTCCGCAGGAAAGCCGGACAACATGGCGAGTTCGGAGCGGGTGCAGCTATCGGGGACCTACAACGTGCGCAAAGGCAAACTGCAGCTGCCCGTCAACCGCTGGAGCCGCCGGCACGTCATCCTGTGCGGCACGTGCCTGATGGTGTCGTCAGTTAAAGCCAGTCATGCAGGGAAGATGCACATCCTGCCCCTCATCGGTGGGAAGGTAATGCGTTAAACCAATCAAAACACTCATCTTGTTCTTCATCTGGGGGAAATTGATGCATTAACATGTCAAAATGTGCATCCTGCCCATCAGGGGTAAAGTCAGGGGCAATTTGCCTACTTAGGGTGCTTAGGAAACCCACGCAGACACGGGGAGAACATGCAAACTCCACACAGAAAGGACCCAGACCGTTCCACATGGGAATCGAACCCAGGACCTTCTTGCTGTGAGGTGACAGTGCTACCCACCGAGCCACTGTGCTGCCCCTCAACAGTGGCAGCCTAGTGTGTAGAGCTTTGGGCAATCAGTGAAAAGGTTGTGAGTTCGAATCCCAGCTCTGACATGCAGCCACTGTTGTGCCCAGAAAGGACCCAGAGTGGGAATCGAACCCAGGACCTGCTTGCTGTGAGGTGACAGTGCTACCCGCCGAGCCACTGTGCCACCCCTCAACAGTGGCAGTCTAATGGGTAGAGCTTTGGGCAATCAGTGGAAAGGTTGCGAGTTTGAATCCCAGCTCTGCCATGCAGCCACTGTTGGGCCCAGAGAGGACTCAGAATGTTCCACATGGGAATCGAACCCAGGACCTTCTTGCTGTGAGGTGACAGTGCTACCCGCCGAGCCACTGTGCTGCCCCTCGACAGTGGTGGCCTAGTGTGTAGAGCTTTGGGCTATCAATGGCAAGGTTGCGAGTTCGAATCCCAGCTCTGACATGCAGCCACTGTTGGGCCCAGAAAGGACCCAGAGTGGGAATCGAACCCAGAACCTTCTTGCTGTGAGGTGACATTGCTACCCACCGAGCCACTGTGCCACCCCTCAACAGTGGCAGCCTAGTGTGTAGAGCTTTGGGCTATCAGTGGAAAGGTTGTGAGTTCGAATCCCAGCTCTGACATGCAGCCACTGTTGTGCCCAGAAAGGACCCAGAGTGGGAATCGAACCCAGGACCTGCTTGCTGTGAGGTGACAGTGCTACCCGCCGAGCCACTGTGCCACCCCTCAACAGTGGCAGTCTAATGGGTAGAGCTTTGGGCTATCAGTGGAAAGGTTGCGAGTTCGAATCCCAGCTCTGTCATGCAGCCACTGTTGGGCCCAGAGAGGACTCAGAATGTTCCACCTGGGAATCGAACCCAGGACCTTCTTGCTGTGAGGTGACAGTGCTACCCGCCGAGCCACTGTGCCACCCCTCAACAGTGGTGGCCTAGTGTGTAGAGCTTTGGGCTATCAATGGCAAGGTTGCGAGTTCGAATCCCAGCTCTGACATGCAGCCACTGTTGGGCCCAGAAAGGACCCAGACCTTTCTTGGTGGATAGCACTGTCACCTCACAGCAAGAAGGTCCTGGGTTCGATTCTCAGGTGGAGCGGTCCGGGTACTTTCTGTGTGGAGTTTGCATGTTCTCCCAGTGTCAGTGTGGGTTTCCTCCAGGAGCTCCGGTTTCCTCCCACAGTCCAAAGACATTAAAGTGAGGTGAACTGGAGACACAAAATTGTCCATGACTGTGTTTGACATTAAAACTTGAACTGATGAATCTTGTGTAATGAGTAACTACCGTTCCTGTCATGAATGTACCCGAAGTGTAAAACATGACGTTAAAATCCCAATAAATTAAAATAAAATGTTACATCCCCTCACTGTTCCTGCTCCTCTTTTGTGTTTTTGTAGGTAGAGGAGGTGAAGAAACACAGTCACTGTTTGGCCTTCAGTTCAGCCGGACCTCAGAGTCAGACCTACTACATCAGTTTTGACAGCTTCACCGAGCATCTCCGCTGGCACCGCCATGCTGCCAAGGTCTGTGTGTTTAATAATATAAATTCATACGTAATTCAGTACATAAAACAAGCAATGGGATACTTTTCTACATGCTTAATCTTATTTTTTTTTTATTTTTATTTTTTTATTTTTTTTTTTTTTAGTGCATTTTCTCCCCATTTTCCTCGGCATTTAGCAGACGCCTTTATCCAAAGCGACTTACATTATAGTTACAGTATACAGTCTGAGCTATTAAGGGTTAAGGGCCTTGCTCAAGGGCCCAATAGCAGCAACCTGGTAGTGGTGGGGCTTGAACCAGCGACCTTCTGATTACTAGTCCATTACCTTAACCACTAGGCTACAACTTGCAACTTTAGCACACTAAATTTTGTGTACAGCCTCCTCTTCTCGCCCCTGCATTCTGCACAGGCGTCTCTTCCGCCAATCAGGGTCCTTACGCAGCGTATGAAGACCCACCCACCCACACATAGTCCGGCCCCCACCCTGCAGATACGGTGGCCAATTAGTATCTGCTGCAGGCACTGCCATTTATGCCCACTAGATGGCACCCAGCCGACCGGTGGCAACACCGAGTTTCGGACCGGGGAGTTCAGAAACTCGGTGCTGGTGTGCAAGCGGAACATCCCGCTGTGCCACCTGGGCGCCTTTCTACATGCATATTCAAAAATTATATTAGAATTTGGTATTTTCAATGAGGATCAAGACTGCTTCAAAGACACTTCAGACATTTCCATGTATTTACAGTCATGTGTTTACATACACTTGTAAAGAATAAAGTCTCGATCCTTTCTGCAACTGGACCGCTTCTGTAGTCGAACAATCGGAACACGTCTCTTTATTTTGGGTTTTCTAAAAATAGAATACAATTATCTGGGTTTGAATACATTTAATATATGGTCATACATCCCCTAGTTCTTCTTACCATTACTGGTTACTTTTACTGACCATCAAAAAGCTTCTGACACAACCTGGCCACTTTCTTGACCACTCTACTTGGCAGAATTTGTTTATTTCTGACCCAGATTTTTTAGTACGGTTGATGCCAGGACTGTCCAAAAGCTTAAATGTAGCCTCAGTGGTAGCTCAGTGAGCTCGGCCACTGCTGGGTTCTTGAGGCTTCTCAGTCCAGTGTGCCATACAGTGGCTGACCCTGCACTCTGACCCCAGTGCCCAACAAGCTGGGATATGCAGAAAATTAATATTAGTTTAACACATGAGGCAGATTCATAAATCATTCATCATTTATTCATTCTAAATGCAGTTTTGATGTGTTTTGGATCATTATCTTCTTCAAAACAGCCAATTTCTCTTTTAAAATAGTTTTTTTAAGAATTTTGATGTACTCTCCTGAGTGCCTCTGCAGTGCCTCGCCCAAAACGGCCACAGCTACAGGGCCACATACAAATATACACTGCCTGGCCAAAAAAAAGGTCACACACTCTAATATTTCGTTGAATCGCTCTTTCACAATTTGAGCCCGATGAATCCTGGCATTGTCATCATGGAATATGGCCGTGCCATCAGGGAAGAAAAAATCCATTGATGGAATAACCTGGTGGTTCAGTATATTCAGGTAATCAGCTGACCTCATTCTTTAAGCACATAACGTTGCTGAACCTAGACCTGACCGACTGCAGCAACCCCAGATCATAGCACTGCCCCCACAGGCTTGTACGGTAGGCACTAGGCATGATGGGTGCATCACTTCAGCCGCCTCTCTTCTTACCCTGATGCGCCCATCACTCTGGAACAGGGTAAATCTGGACTCATCAGACCACATGACCTTCTTCCATTGCTCCAGAGCCCAATCTTTATGCTCCCTAGAAAATTGAAGCCGTTCTTGCCGGTTAGCCTCACTGACAAGTGGATTTCTTAAGGCTACACAGCTGTTTAGTCCCAATCCCTTGAGTTCCCTTCACATTGTGTGTGTGGAAATGCTCTTACTTTCACTATTAAACATCTCCCTGAGTTTTACTGTAGTTTTTCTACCATTTGATTTCACCAAACGTTTAAGTGATCGCCGATCACGATAATTCAATATTTTTTTCCGACCACATTCCTTCCTCGAAGATGCCCCCCCCACTGTCCTTTCACTTTTTAATAATGCGCTGGACAGTTCTTAACCCGATTTTAGTAGTTTCAGCTTCTCCTTAGATGTTTTCTCTGCTTGATGCATGCCAATAATTTGACCCTTCTGAAACAGATGAACATCTTTTCCACGACCACAGGATGAGTCTTTCCACATGGTTGTTTAACAAATGAGAAGCTACTCACTGCATCAGTTAGGGTTAAATAACTTGTTGCCAGCTGAAACATAATCGCCCATGCAGTAATTTTCCAATGGGAGGCTCTTACCTGTTTGCTTAGTTAAATCCAGGTGGTGACCTTTTTTTGGCCAGGCAGTATATATATGTATATGTACACCGGTGGCACAGCGGTCTGATGCACTACTGATTGACACAATACTGTCATGGCTAACCTCCCTCAAGCACTAACCACGCCACGGAACAGAAAGCAGAAGAGCAATTTAGAAATATGAAATACATACGGTCTATGTATGTGCACACACACACACATGCACACATGCACACACATGCACAGTCACTATCTTACCACCGTGCATCACGCTCGTCATTGCAAAAAAAACACAAGCCACATACGACTGGTGAAACCCCCGTCCTTCCTGCTGCAATGGCAATCAAGTGTGCCACTTCATGTGAAACTGCAAGGGCTTTGCTGGGTAGCTTGCCCATTTGTGTTATTTTTCTGTACTGTACTGTACTGTACTGGACAGGTTTATGAATTTGTTCGGGACGTCTCGTTTCAATTTGCTTCTTCATTTTGACTGGTTTTAAACTTTCATTTGCCAGGACATCACTGCAAAGCATTGTGGGTACTTCAAGGGTTTTGGGGCCATACCCGAGGATGGCCGTGTCGAAACAGACCCATTTGTAGATGATTGGCTTGTCTGATCTTTTTATTGGATTTTTATTGGATTTATTGGATTTTTCTTTAATAAAGCTGGAAAGATCTGATTTTGTGTAGACAGAGCGTCCAGTTCATTGATTCATTTTGGAGGAATATAATATATATTATATAATAATAATAATTGGCTTCCTGTAGCTGCACGCATTCAGTTTAAAACACTGATGCTCGCCTACAAAGCCAAAAATTTACCAGCCCCAAGCTACCTTCATGGTCTAATCAAACCCCGCTCTGTACCACGCAACCTCCGAGCCACTAGTCTTGCTCAACTTGATCCTCCACCCAGGACTAAAGGAAGACGAGCATCAAGGCTCTTCACTGTACTGGCACCCAAGTGGTGGAACGAACTTCCTCTGTCTGTCCGAACATCTGAGTCTCTTGCTGACTTATACTTACTTACTAACACTTCTTTCCATTTCTTAAAAAAAAAAAGAAAAAATGCTTACAGGTTTTAGCAGATTTGTCTACTTAAACTAGAGTAATGAAATGTTTACTATGGAAGCACTTCTGTTAAGTCGCTCTGGATAAGAGCGTCTGCCAAATGCCAAAAATGTAAATGTAATAATTTTAAATGTGATAGATTTAAATTATTATTATTTCAAAAAAAACCTACAATACATTCAGACAGAAAATCAACTCGCATTCCCTCCCATTTTTTGGAGACCCGAACATTCATGTATCCACCTCAACCAGAATAAAAAATGTTCATGTGTCCATTTTAGCCAGAATCATTCTCTTTCTCTTCTTTAGTTTATTGCCTGTGGACGCATGTAGGGCAGCGTGAACAACCTATTTTCCTGTACTTTTCCCAGAAACAACCTCATAGTGTCAGTTCTGTTCATCCCGACACAGTCTCAGATTAGCACAGGAGAGACGGTGAGAGAGAGAGAGAGAGAGAGAGAGAGAGAGAGAGAGAGAGAGAGAGAGAGAGAGAGAGAGAGAGGCTGAGAGGGATGGAGGAGAGGAGGAAGGTATTAATGATGGATGAAATGATTTGATGTCGGGGAAGCAGAATAAGGTGTTTGGTGATTTAGGAAACACCAGGTTGTTCACGGACTGTGGTTAATCAGTACTGCGTTTATTTTAAATGGAGGTGCTAATGTGTTAAACATGGTGTTAAAACTTAAATAAATAAATACATAAATAAATAAATAGAGGTGCGCTTAACCTTATGGTAATGTGTGTGTGTGTGTGTGTGAGTGAGAAAGAGTGTGTGAGTCTGGTTTGAGTGGGTCAGAGCTTTCAGCTGCTAATTGACTAAATGCAAATAGTGTTTGTGTCTTATTTAGTCTTATCACAGTAAAGACTCCCGAGAGTCGAGTGCACTAAATAACTAAATAATTTCGTTCTCTCTCTCTCTCTCTCTCTCTCTCTCTCTCTCTCTCTCTCTCTCTCTCTCTCTCTCTCTGTGTCACTGCTGTTTTCTCTCTCAGATGGTGTCTCAGAGGATCAGTTCAGTGGATCTGTCGTGCTGTAGTTTGGAGAAACTGCCTCCCAATCTGCTGTACAGTCACGACCTCACCCACCTCAACCTCAAACACAACTTCCTTCCTGCTGACCACTCGCTGCAGCCGCTCCAGAGGTGTGTAGGGGTGTGTGTGTGTGTGTTTATTTGTGTGTGTGTGTGTATGTTTGTGTGTTTTGTGTGTGTGTGTGTGTGTTTTGGGATGGGAAGTGGGGGTTTTGTATACATACATACATGTGGGTCAGTGACATACAAAATCTTTATGCTTTAAACTAGGTGTAAACAGTTTAGGGAAGGCTCCTTACTGTTCCTGCATGGTGCACAAAGCAGGGTCCTTAAAGACACGATTTATAGAGTTTGGTGTGAAGCAACTCTAATGGTCTACACCGAGCCCTAATCTAAACCATAATTAACCACTTATTAACATAATGGAATGAATTGGAATGTTGACTGAAAGCAAGGAACTTCTCATTTAACACCTGTGTCTGACCTCAAATGTTTTGTTTACTTATTTATTTATTTATTTTTTGACTAAATGGGTATAAATTCCCACATAAACACTGAGGAAGAGTGTAGGCTGTTAAAGCTGCTAAGTTTATATTATCAGCTATTGTTTTAAAATAGGGCAGCACGGTGGCTCAGTGGGTAGCACTGTCGCCTCACAGCAAGAAGGTCCTGGGTTCGATCCCCAGACGGGGCGGTCCGGGTCCTTTCTCTGTGGAGTTTGCATGTTCTCCCCGTGTCTGTGTGGGTTTCCTCCTGGAGCTCCAATTTCCTTCCACAGTCCAAACACATGCAGGTGAGGTGAATTGGAGACACTAAATTGCACTATAGGTGAATGGGTGTGTGTGTATGTGTTTGTGTGTGTATATGTGTCTGCCCTGCGATGGACTGGCGCCCCGTCCAGGGTGTTACTGTGTGCCTTGCGCCCATTGAAAAGCTCCATCACACACTCAGGCTCATCAGCCCAAGTATTGTTTTTTCAGTCTTAAACTTCTGGGTAAACCTGTGCCCACTGTAGCCTCTGATCCCTGGTCGTGATGTGGTTCTTCTGTTAGCACATTTACCTCAGGGTTCCACATGTCCATCCTGAGATGCTTTACTGCTCAGCACAGTTGTAAACAGCGGTTATCTGAGTTGCTGTTGCCTTCCAGTCAACTAAAACTGCTTATCAAGGGTTCAGCGCTTTCTGATACACTCAAACCAGCCTGGCTGGCACCAACAACCGTACCACGGTCAAAGTCACTCATATCATATCTTATCATATAATTCCATGTTCTGGTATTTGATGTGAACATTGACTGAACCTTTTGACCTGTGTCTATATAATTGTATCCACTTTACAGCCGCTACATGATTAGCTAATCGCATAAAATGAATGAGCAGATGTACATGCGATCCTAATAATATAAACGGTGAGTCTGTGCAATGATAGTGTTCTAAATAACCAAAACAAAGTGGTAGAGTACTTGTTTTCATATTTGTCTTACACCAGTTAAATGCAGATGTACGAGGGTTTTTCAAAAAGTTTCCGCACAAAATGTCTATTTATTAAGAATTTTAAAAACAAATGACATCATTTTTCTACGTAATCACCTTCCTTTGCAATGCATTTTCCCCAGCGTTGTACCAACTTTTTAATACTATCAGCAAACAATGTTTTTGGTTGAGGGCGTATCCACTGATGCACCGCTGCTTTCACATCATCATCACATGAAAATCTTCTTCCCCTTAAAGCTTCTTTGAGCGTCAAAATCAACCAGGCCTGGTTGGTCTGAACCCTTTAATGGTCTGTCTACTATGGTGAGCTTACTTTGAGTCTAAATACTTGGGTAAAAATAAGCTGTATTAAAATAATCTTGTTTGGGTCGTATCATCATTTTTGTGATTGTCTTAACTGATTGGTAAAGGCACATTAAAAAATACTGTGTTCACTAGTAAAAAAAATATGGGTGCCCAGGTGGCTCAGCAGAGTATTAGGCACACCAGCACCAAGATTCTGAACTCTCTGTTCGAAACTTGGCGTTGCCACTGGTAGGCTGGGCGCCATCTAGCGGGCATAATTGGCAGTGCCTGCAGCAGACACGGTTCTGCTAGGGCGGGGTGACCGGACTATGTGGGTGGGGTCTTCAAACGCTGTGTAAGGACCCTGATTGGCAGATAGAGAGGCGCCTGTGCAGAGTGCACTAAGGGCTGCACGCGGTATACCCACCTCGACTGCAAATCAGCGATCAGAAGACACATTGACTATGCTAAATTGGGAGAGAGAAAAAACAAACAAACCTAACAATCCTGGATTGGATCAGACTATCCAGACATATTTCCTTTCAGCATTAGAGGTTTGCTTTTTTGGCCCGGCCATGGCAGGACACTGTGCTTGTATTTTTAATGAATGCAGTCAAACTAGCCCTTTTTATATGGACACAGAGAAGTCAACAGCTTCAGGCTTAATGTAATCGTTATTACTAACAAGTATTTAGGAGGCCACAAAGTTTTTTTGTTTTTTTTGGTTTTTACACCACTAAGTGAAGGATTTTACTGTTTACTGTCTGTGTTTGACCCAGCAGATGTTTTGGGAACCCACAGTAACGCTAATAAAGAACACTTTTTTTACTTTTATTTATTTATTCCTTTTTTTAAGTCCGTGTCTCAAACATTCAGCCTCGGTATAAAAACTTCAACCCTGCGCTTTATAGCTGAACCGCCTGCCTACTGAAAGAGACGTGATTGTTTTCAGTAAAAGCATCCAACCTTGTTTGTGATCATATTTACCCAAGCACAAAAGCTTCAAAGCACTTTGGGCCCCCCACGCCTCTTCAGCGGCGGGGCACGCTGGGTAAAAAAAGGCGCTCTCGGCCATGGGAATTTTCGGCAGGCTGCCGTTGTGGAGATGAGGATGGAGAGTGGACCGAGTGCCAGTCTGTTGCAGCTCGACGAAAACAATGGAGGGAGATGAGAGGGAGCGGGACAATGGGAGGTGTGTGTGGGTGTGTTGGTGTGTAATATGTGTGTATGTGTGTGTATGCTGGTGTGTACTGTGTGTGTTTGTTGAGCTGGTGAGTCAGCAGGGTCACTGTCATTTCATAGTGAAGCTCCAGGCCTGACTGAGTCTATTTCCTAACCACTTATTTTCTCTCTCTTTGTGTCTGTGTGTGTGTATGTGTGTGTATGTGTGTGTGTGTGTGTGTCTGTGTGTCTGTGTGTCTGTGTGTCTGTGTGTCTGTGTGTGTGTGTGTGTGTGTGTGTGTGTGTGTGTGTGTGTTTGCTTACAAACTAGGTTCTCTCGGTTGAAGAGCCTGAACCTCTCCAATAACCAGCTGGGCACATTTCCTCTGGCTCTGAGCTCCATCTCCACCCTGACCGAGCTCAACCTCAGCTGTAACTGCCTCAGCACCCTCCACCCCAGTGTGGGCAACATGCACAAGTAAGAAGGGATGGAAATTTGGGGATTTAAATATGAATACAGATTTTGCCTGATCATTATTGGTCGACGGTTGGGTGCTCAGGTGGCTCACTGCCATGCTTCCTATGTTTACTATACACCGATCAGCCATAACATTAAAACCACCCCCTCGTTTCTACACTCACTGTCCATTTTATTAGCTCCACTTACCATATAGAAGCACTTTGTAGTTCTACAATTACTGACTGTAGTCCATCTGTTTCTCTACATGCTTTGTTAGCCCCCTTTCACGCTGTTCTGTAAACAGACAATGCCGGGTGGGGGGACCGCCTGCAGTAACAATCTCTGCTAGCTGATTGATGGCGCCAACCTCTGGATATGAAGACAGTCAAATCTACACTGCTATACAAGCTGTACACTGACTACTCTAAGTTATATCCAAGTTTCGTTTCTATAGTGTTGTTCCATGAAAAGATATAATAACATATTTGCAAAAATGTGAGGGGTGTACCCACTTTTGTGAGATTCTGTATATTCCGTGCAGGTGAAAACAAGTGGTCGGCTACTGCACACGTGTCAGAAAGGACAGCCCTCCTTGGTCAGGAGTGGACGTTTGCAGCTGTAGAGGAATCTAAATGGGATTAGGTTGTTGGGAGGAAAACTGAACCAAAATGCTGCAACAAGTGGCTAAGGTCATTCATTAGTCCTGTCAGAATACAAACTTCATATAAATATAAGTACATAAGTACAAAGTCAAAGCACATTGCATTGAATGTAAAACCGAAAGTAGATTTTCCTCCACTTATGTGGACAGACTGACAGATTAATGTCCTTCAGGTAGAGGAATCCCCTGGAATGTCCAGTAACTTCCACAGCTAGTTTTAATACCACTGCTGCCACCTACAGGTTCAAACCAGGAACCTGCCAATAGGAACACGATAGGGCCTGAAAGTTAATGACATAATTAGTGTTTGTGTGTGTGTGTGTGTGTGTGTGTGTGTGTGTGTTTATACAGTAGTACCTTGAAACTCAACGTCAGTTGGTTCTGGGAGTGGTGTTGATTTTAAAAGGCGTTGAGTTTCAAGGTATTTTTTCCCCATAAGGATGTATGACAAACCTGTTAATGCGTTCCATGGTCCTGTGGAAGTGCATACGTTTTAAGGTAAAAAAAAAAAAAATTGTGGTTGTTTTTGATACTTATACACTGAAAATACCACAAATATGATATAAAAACACTAAAATACAATTGCAACAACTGTCAATCATCAAAAAATCATCTGCGGCGAAGGTTCTTCAGTCATCATACCAAATTTTTAGCTAATTTAACTAATTCTAATTCTAATAGATCTATTCCCTGCGAAATGTGTGTCCGGGCTTTAAATGTTACTGTTGCTCGCCCTGTATATACACCGATCAGCCATAACATTAAACCACCTCCTTGTTTCTACACTCACTGCCCATTTTATCAGCTCCACTTACCATATAGAAGCACTTTGTAGTTCTACAATTACTGACTGTAGTCCATCTGTTTCTCTACATGCTTTGTTAACCCCCTTTCATGCTGTTCTTCAATGGTCAGGACCCCCACAGGACCACCACAGAGCAGGTATTATTTGGGTGGTGGATCATTCTTAGCACTGCAGTGACACTGACATGGTGGTGGTGTGTTAGTGTGTGTTGTGCTGGTATGAGTGGATCAGACACAACAATGCTGATGGAGTTTTTAAACACCTCACTGTCACTGCTGGACTGAGAATAGTCCACCAACCAAAAATGTCCAGCCAACAGCGCCCCGTGGGCAGCGTCCTGTGACCACTGATGAAGGTCTAGAAGATGACCAACTCAAACAGCAGCAATAGATGAGCGATCGTCTCTGACTTTACATCTACAAGGTGGACCAACTAGGTATGAGTGTCTAATAGAGTGGACAGTGAGTGGACATGGTTTTTAAAAACTCCAGCAGTGCTGCTGTGTCTGATCCACTCGTACCAGCACAACACACACTAACACACCACCACCATGTCAGTGTCACTGCAGTGCTGAGAATGATCCACCACCCAAATAATACCTGCTCTGTGGGGGTCCTGTGGCGGTCCTGACCATTGAAGAACAGGGTGAAAGCAGGCTAACAAAGTATGTAGAGAAACAGATGGACTACAGTCAGTAATTGTAGAACTACAAAGTGCTTCTATATGGTAAATGGAGCTGATAAAATTGACAGTGGGTGTAGAAACAAGGAGGTGGTTTTAATGTTAAGGCTATATATATATATATATATATATACAGTATACTGCATACAGTTGAGTTTATTTATTTATTAATTTTTATTTTAGCCTGCAGACATTACTGTTGGACGGAAACATGCTGTCATCATTACCGGCGGAGCTGGGCTCTCTGCAGCGCCTCTGCTACCTCGGCCTCACCTTCAACGAATTCAGCTCCATTCCTCCTGTCCTGGAGAGACTGACCGCTGTCGAGCGCCTCTGCATGGCCGGCAACAGAGTGGAACGGCTAACACTGCAGACCTTCCGCCTGCTACCTGTTAAATACATTGACCTGCGGTACGCACATGCACACGCACACGCACACGCACACACACACACACACACACACACATGCAGACTGCTTCTACAAACATTAGTGAAACATTAGTGAAAGAATGGGTCGCTCTCAGGAGCTCAGTGAATTCCAGCATGGTACCGTGATAGGATGCCACCTGTGCAACAAGTCCAGTCGTGATATTTCCTCGCTACTAAATATTCCACAGTCGACTGTCAGTGGTATTATAACAAAGTGGAAGCGATTGGGAACGACAGCAACTCGGCCACGAAGTGTTAGCCACGTAAAATGACAGAGCGGGGTCAGCGGATGCTGCGGCGCATAGTGCGCAGAGGTCGCCAACTTTCTGCAGAGTCAATTGCTACAGACCTCCAAACTTCATGTGGCCTTCAGATTAGCTCAAGAACAGTGTGTAGAGAGCTTCATGGAATGGGTTTCTATGGCCGAGCAGCTGCATCCAAGCCTTACATCACCAAGCGCAATGCAAAGCGTCGGATGCAGTGGTGCAAAGCACGCCGCCACTGGACTCTAGAGCAGTAGAGACGTTTTCTCTGGAGTGACGAATCACGCTTCTCTGTTTGGTGGTTACCAGGAGAACGGTACTTGTCTGACTGCATTGTGCCAAGTTTAAAGTTTGGTGGAGGGGGGATTATGGTGTGGGGTTGTTTTTCAAAAGTTGCGCACGGCTCCTTAGTTCCAGTGAAAGGAACTCTTAATGCTTCAGCATACCAAGAGAGGGAACAGTTTGTGGGAACAGTTTGGGGATGGCCCCTTCTTGTTCCAACATGACTGCGCACCAGTGCACAAAGCAAGGTCCATAAAGACATGATGAGTGAGTTTGGTGTGGAAGAACTTGACTGGCCTGCACAGAGTCCTGACCTCAACCCGATAGAACACCTTTGGGATGAATTAGAGTGTAGACTGTGAGCCAGGCCTTCTCGTCCAACACCAGTGTCTGACCTCACAAATGCGCTTCTGGAGGAATGGTCAAAAATTCCCATAAACACACTCCTAAACCTTGTGGTAAGCCTTCCCAGAAGAGTTGAAGCTGTTATAGCTGCAAAGGGTGGGCCGACATCATATTAAACCCTATGGATTAAGAATGGGAGTCACTCAAGTTCATATGCGTGTGAAGGCAGACGAGCGAATACTTTTGGCAGTTTAGTGTAGATTCACACATACGGTTGCATTCAGAAATAAGCAACCCCCTCATTTAAAGCTATTACACTGATCCGATAGAATTAAAGTAAAATGTACAACGAGCTGTCTCAGTAAACAGGGAAAGAATATTTATTGAAAAGAACAAGCAGTTTTCATCACAAAACATCTAGTTTTTTTTTGACAAATGTCTATGTGCACTATTATTGAACCCCCAGCCTCAGTACTTGGTGTAACATCCTTTGGCCTTGATAACCTCTAATAAGTGATTTCAGTAATTGCTGCCAAGCTTCTGTCTCTCTCTTGTGGAATCTTCATCATTCTTCTCATGCAAAAGCTTCCAGCTCATTGAGGTTGATGGCTTTCTTTAAATCCCAGTATGCACTTTTTTGCATTCCAGATTGAATCGAATCTCCAGTGTGGTCCCGGATGAGCCGGACTTCCTGCGCCACGTTACCCAGCTGGACGTTCGGGACAACCAGCTGATCGAGCTGGATGCCTCAGTGTTCCCGCGCCTGGAGGTTCTGCACTGCCAGAGGAACCACATCACCCAGCTGCGACTCCGAGGCAGCATGCTCAAAACTATCTACGCCTCCAGCAACGGTACGCTGGAAACACCCCATGACCAAAGATATGAATACTTTTAATGTTTATTATAAAGCGGAGTTAGTCATGACACTTTTACTTTTGTAATGCAGAGATCCGGGAACTTGAAGTGAGTCCGACAGCATCTAATCTCACCTATATGGACGTCTCAAGGTACGCAAGTTTCATATGCACACACATTTCAGTAAGTCTTTTTTGGTTTGTCCTTAACATTATTAACACTATTAAGTAGTCTGACATGCCTTGACATTTTTTTTATATTTCACCAACCTAAAAATATGCTATTGGATTACCGTATACAGTAGACCCTTGACTTACGAATTTAATTGGTTCCGAAGGGCTGTTCGTATATTTTCCCTTAAATCTTAAATTGTAGAATAGACATTCCTGTAATAAACAATAATAAACAACAATACACAGTAGTACTGTACATAAACACAAATCACATTTCAGTACAGTACGTATGCTGTACCATACACCATAATACATTTCCTTCTTTTATTATAAAATGTATCTACCAGAAACAACAATAGCTCTCATATTTCTCTATTATTTCCTTCTTTATTTTAATAGCGTTGTATTTTGTAGGTACTTTACTTGGCGGACTTCCTTCTTCTCTCTCACTCACTGTCCCCTCTGTCTGATACACAGTGACAGCTACTGGCAGGAGTAATTATACAACACAACTACGCTTTCTCTGCGCATTCTTATTGGCCATTTTAACATAGAATTTTACGAAATATAAAGAAAACACCGGAAAAACACAGTCCGCTGTCCGAATGTTCGCTCACTGTATATATATAAGAGAGAGAGAGAGAGAGGGAGACTGTCGGAGTCAACTTGTTCGTGATGTCACGAGTTTCGAGAATTTCGGTTTGTAATCCGAAATTTGTTCGTACCTTAAGTTGAAAAAGATCGTTTGTAACCCAAATGGTCCATATGGTAAACCGTTCGTAACTCAAGGGTCTGCTGTATTTGGAGTTGCTGCGCCCTCTGGCAGGAGAAAACGGAAATGTCACTAAAAAACTTTATTAACCCCCACGAGTTTTTTTTTTTTTGTCCCAGAAACATAATAAACACACCCACAGAAACCTTGCTCTATTTTTCAAATATTCACAGTTTAAATACAATAATTTTTATCATGTTTAAATCATTGTGAGAGACACATACAGGGGTTGGACAAAATAACTGAAACACCTGGTTTTAGACCACAATAATTTATTAGTATGGTGTAGGACCTCCTTTTGCGGCCAATACAGCGTCAATTCGTCTTGGAAATGACATATACAAGTCCTGCACAGTGGTCAGAGGGATTTTAAGCCATTCTTCTTGCAGGATAGTGGCCAGGTCACTACGTGATGCTGGTGGAGGAAAACGTTTCCTGACTCGCTTCTCCAAAACACCCCAAAGTGGCTCAATAATATTTAGATCTGGTGACTGTGCAGGCCATGGGAGATGTTCAACTTCACTTTCATGTTCATCAAACCAATCTTTCACCAGTCTTGCTGTGTGTATTGGTGCATTGTCATCCTGATACACGGCACCGCCATTGGATGCACATGATCCTCCAGAATGGTTCGGTAGTCCTTGGCAGTGACGCGCCCATCTAGCACAAGTATTGGGCCAAGGGAATGCCATGATATGGCAGCCCAAACCATCACTGATCCACCCCCATGCTTCACTCTGGGCATGCAACAGTCTGGGTGGTACGCTTCTTTGGGGCTTCTCCACACCGTAACTCTCCCGGATGTGGGGAAAACAGTAAAGGTGGACTCATCAGAGAACAATACATGTTTCACATTGTCCACAGCCCAAGATTTGCGCTCCTTGCACCATTGAAACCGACGTTTGGCATTGGCACGAGTGACCAAAGGTTTGGCTATAGCAGCCCGGCCGTGTATATTGACCCTGTGGAGCTCCCGACGGACAGTTCTGGTGGAAACGGGAGAGTTGAGGTGCACATTTAATTCTGCCATGATTTGGGCAGCCGTGGTTTTATGTTTTTTGGATACAATCCGGGTTAGCACCCGAACATCCCTTTCAGACAGCTTCCTCTTGCGTCCACAGTTAATCCTGTTGGATGTGGTTTGTCCTTCTTGGTGGTATGCTGACATTACCCTGGATACCGTGGCTCTTGATACATCACAAAGACTTGCTGTCTTGGTCACAGATGCGCCAGCAAGACGTGCACCAACAATTTGTCCTCTTTTGAACTCTGGTATGTCACCCATAATGTTGTGTGCATTGCAATATTTTGAGCAAAACTGTGCTCTTACCCTGCTAATTGAACCTTCACACTCTGCTCTTACTGGTGCAATGTGCAATTAATGAAGATTGGCCACCAGACTGGTCCAATTTAGCCATGAAACCTCCCACACTAAAATGACAGGTGTTTCAGTTATTTTGTCCAACCCCTGTAAGTAGCAGGAGGCACGTCTTAGTCTTTCAAACCCACCCATTCACAACTACACCTATTCATACGCTAACAATGTGATGTGACAATCCAAAGGTGTTATGTCGATGAGGAAGATGGATTGATGATGGAAGTTAGCTAGTGGGGAAACACAGCAGCCTGTTTTGTTCATTTTTAATTTTAGCTTTTGGATAGGGCTGAGTATAATTCACTAGCCCACCATTGCTAAGATTTAGGTTTTAGTGGTGCCCTTGGCCTGGTCGCACGCTCTACAGTAAAGTGTCTGATGGAAGTATGATCAGATGGGGATTTGCATCATTGTCACTGGCCTGAGTGGTGGAGGAATACAAAGAGCCACTCGTGTTACTCTACCTTGAAGGCGTCCAATCCCTGATATTTTGTGTGATTTGCCACTGGCGGGCATGTAGGGAGTCACTGCAATAGCACTGATTTAAACATGACTAATGACCTTTATATGATAATATTAATATTAATTCTATGTTTGGATTGTTTATAGAAATTGTTTGGAGGTGTTGCCAGGCTGGTTGAGTGACAGCAAGAAGTTGGAGGTGCTAGATGTCAGTCATAACTGTATCAGAGAGCTGCCACAGTGGTAAGTAGGAAATGTTCCTTTTATTATAATTATTATTATTACTTCTGTCAAGTTGATTCAACTCATGGTGACAATATGGATTGTGTTTGTCTAGAACATCTGTCTTCAGTTTGGGTCTTCAGGCTTGTTCATTATTCCTAAGTGTATACTTTGTTGTTGTGTTGTACGTTGAATTGTATAGTTCTTGTTGTTGGCCGTTCTCTTCCTCTTTTACTTTCAACTCTTCCAAGCATTATTTTCTCTTCCAATGATCGTTTTATGTAATGTGTCCAGAAAACAAGGTTTAGCTATCTGTAGTGATGTAACAATACACTCTACCCACGATGCCATACGATTCACGATACTGGGTTCACGATACGTTTTTTTAAACAAAATGAAATTGAAGACAAATTATGACAAAGTTTCCTTTTATTATTTCTCTTAAAAATAAAAATGTCCTTTTATTTCTGAGGTAGGTACAATCTATGCAAAACAATGCTGCACATTTCCCTTTTTCTGTAAAAAAAACCAAACTGAAATAAAATGTTAAAAAAAATCCCATATTATATAAATAAATGAATAATATAAAGAAAGTATCCTCACAGAAATAAATTTGGCTGGAAAATCCCGTACAACTAAGTTTAGTGATGTCAACCAGGCGAGGTGAATAGCCCCAGTGCCTTCTGCTTTTTAAAGTGCATATCGATTCATTTTACATGAATTACCGATTCAAATCGTGGCACATGTGCACCAATTTTTAACTGCCTTGTGGTGAATCGTTACATCCCTAACTATCTGGGTTTCAGGTGTTCAGTTTGATTTGGCCAAGGGTACTCAAATGCATTAATATTCTTTCTGTCCTGCTTTTTTACTTTCCAGGTTTCATATCCGCAAAAACAGAGAAGACCAGAGTCTGGACAATTCTGATCTTTGTTTAAAGAGACAAATGTTTACAATAAACAATTAAAAAATAAAAATAAAGTAAAAAATTATTTAGTTGGTATGCGTACAATAAAAGTGACAGATAGGGAAACTGATTAATGTCAGTGGTAGAGAATTAACTGGTCAATGTAATAAATACATTACATTTTAATACTGCAAATGCTAAAGGAAAGTTAACGTTTAAATTGTAAATTAAGGTTTAAAATTAAAATTAGGGTTTATATGTTTAATATTGAATTTTATCTGTGCTATTGACCTGACTGGGAGTCCACCAGACACTATAGGCTCTACCTGAGAGAAATAGGTTGACAGGGTTGCTGCTGATCTTGTAGCATCTGCTGGCCGGTTGAGGCACCTGCAAAAGAAATAAACGATTCACAGCAGATTCAGCAGTGTGTGGCTAGTGTGGATGGGGTTCGTCTCTTGCATGGGTTGCAAGATGCATGTTGGTCGAGTTGTAAAATAAACTCCACTGCATGAACAAAAGTATATGGACACTAGTGAACACAGTATATGGTGTAATAGCCACACCCATTGCCAATAGGTGCATAAAATGAATTTTGGAAGACAAATAAAATGCTTCTGACATTGTGCCCAAATTATTTTTGAAAGGTTTTGATCCTGACCATCTCTCTCTCTTTCCCTTTCTCTCTCTTTTTCTTTCAGGCTGTTTTGCAGCAGTAGTTTAAGAAAGATCTTGGTTGGTCATAATCGTTTGCAGCGTTTGCCTGAGCGGATTGAGAAACCTGTGGTTGAGGTTCTGGATGTCCAGCACAATCAGTTAGCTGAGCTGCCCTGCAACCTATTTCTCAAATCAGAAAGGTAACGTCCACCATCACCCTGCAGTCACACTAACTAGGGCCCTACTTAAAAAAATGTGCTAAATTTCACAGACACTGTTTGTGTTTCTAGTTTAAGGTGCCTAAATGCTTCGGCCAATAAGCTGGAGAACCTGCCGCCCTCCAGCCGGTCAGAGGAGAGCAACAGCATCCTGCAGGAGCTCTACCTGACTAACAACCTCCTGACTGACAAGTGTGTACCTCTGCTCACCGGCCACACTCATCTCAGAATACTGCACATGGCCTACAACAACCTGCAGACCTTCCCAGCAAGGTAAGGCTTTAATGTGTGCATGCTTACGAATGCATATACACTGTATGGTCAAAAGTGTGTGGACATTCCTGTTAATGATTAGAGTTATTATTAGTGTTTTAGCCACACCCATTGCTACCATTTACAATTAGAAGACATTTGTGACCGAGTTAAAGTCTTTGGGTCAATCTGGCAGACGTGGGCTTGAGCCAGCGATTGTCATGTTGCTAGTCCAGTACCTACCACTGAGCCACCACACTAACAGGTGTATAAAATAAATTAGATTAAATAAATTATATGCGCCACTCAGGTGGCACAGCGGTAAAACACACGCTAGAACACCAGAGCTGGGATCTTGAATACATCTGCCTGCCTACCGGCTGGGCTGAGCAGCCACATGAACAACGATTGGCCTGTTGTTCAGATAGGGGTGGGATTAAGCTGGATAGGGACTCTCTCATAACTAATGCAATTACGACGTCTGCTGGCTGATTGATGGGGCCGGCACAGAGATGGGAAAAGAGTGCTGTCAGGGTGTGTCTCTCCATACACAGTGCAGAGTGTAGGTGACAAAATGCATACGGCTGCTGCCCACGTGTTTGAGGGGGTGTGGGTTAGCTTCGTTCTCCTCAATCAGAGCGGGGATCGGCATTGGTGGAGAGGAAGTGTGACGCAATCAGGCAATTGGACGTGCTAAAAGTGAGAAAATGCATAAACAAACTATATATATACAGTGTATCACAAAAGTGAGTACACCCCTCACATGTCTGCAAATATTTCATTATATCTTTTCATGGGACAACACTATAGACATGAAACTTGGATATAACTTAGAGTAGTCAGTGTACAGCTTGTATAGCAGTGTAGATTTACTGTCTTCTGAAAATAACTCAACACACAGCCATTAATGTCTAAATAGCTGGCAACATAAGTGAGTACACCCCACAGTGAACATGTCCAAATTGTGCCCAAATGTGTCGTTGTCCCTCCCTGGTGTCATGTGTCAAGGTCCCAGGTGTAAATGGGGAGCAGGGCTGTTAAATTTGGTGTTTTGGGTACAATTCTCTCATACTGGCCACTGGATATTCAACATGGCACCTCATGGCAAAGAACTCTCTGAGGATGTGAGAAATAGAATTGTTGCTCTCCACAAAGATGGCCTGGGCTATAAGAAGATTGCTAACACCCTGAAACTGAGCTACAGCATGGTGGCCAAGGTCATACAGCGGTTTTCCAGGACAGGTTCCACTCGGAACAGGCTTCGCCAGGGTCGACCAAAGAAGTTGAGTCCACGTGTTCGGCGTCATATCCAGAGGTTGGCTTTAAAAAATGGACACATGAGTGCTGCCAGCATTGCTGCAGAGGTTGAAGACGTGGGAGGTCAGCCTGTCAGTGCTCAGACCATACGCCGCACACTGCATCAACTCGGTCTGCATGGTCGTCATCCCAGAAGGAAGCTGACGCACAAGAAAGCCCGCAAACAGTTTGCTGAAGACAAGCAGTCCAAGAACATGGATTACTGGAATGCCCTGTGGTCTGACGAGACCAAGATAAACTTGTTTGGCTCAGATGGTGTCTAGCATGTGTGGCGGCGCCCTGGGGAGAAGTACCAAGACAACTGTATCTTGCCTACAGTCAAGGATGGTGGTGGTAGCATCATGGTCTTGGGCTGCATGAGTGTTGCTGGCACTGGGGAGCTGCAGTTCATTGAGGGAAACATGAATTCCAACATGTACTGTGACATTCTGAAACAGAGCATGATCCCCTCCCTTCGAAAACTGGGCCTCATGGCAGTTTTCCAACAGGATAACGACCCCAAACACAACCTCCAAGATGACAACTGCCTTGCTGAGGAAGCTGAAGGTAAAGGTGATGGACTAAACCCAATTGAGCACCTGTGGCGCATCCTCAAGTGGAAGGTGGAGGAGTTCAAGGTGTCTAACATCCACCAGCTCCGTGATGTCATCATGGAGGAGTGGAAGAGGATTCCAGTAGCAACCTGTGCAGCTCTGGTGAATTCCATGCCCAGGAGGGTTAAGGCAGTGCTGGATAATAATGGTGGTCACACAAAATATTGACACTTTGGGCACAATTTGGACATGTTCACTGTGGGGTGTACTCACTTATGTTGCCAGCCATTTAGACATTAATGGCTGTGTGTTGAGTTATTTTCAGAAGACAGTAAATCTACACTGCTATACAAGTTGTACACTGACTACTCTAAGTTATATCCAAGTTTCATGTCTATAGTGTTGTCCCATGAAAAGATATAATGAAATATTTGCAGAAATGTGAGGGGTGTACTCACTTTTGTGATACACTGTATATATACTATACAGTGTATCACAAAAGTGAGTACACCCCTCACATTTCTGCAGATATTTAAGTATATCTTTTCATGGGACAACACTGACAAAATGACACTTTGACACAATGAAAAGTAGTCTGTGTGCAGCTTATATAACAGTGTAAATTTATTCTTCCCTCAAAATAACTCAATATACAGCCATTAATGTCTAAACAGCCGGCAACAAAAGTGAGTACACCCCTAAGAGACTACACCCCTAAATGTCCAAATTGAGCACTGCTTGTCATTTTCCCTCCAAAATGTCATGTGATTTGTTAGTGTTACTAGGTCTCAGGTGTGCATAGGGAGCAGGTGTGTTCAATTTAGTAGTACAGCTCTCAAACTCTCTCATACTGGTCACTGAAAGTTCCAACATGGCACCTCATGGCAAAAAACTCTCTGAGGATCTTAAAAGACGAATTGTTGTGCTACATGAAGATGGCCAAGGCTACAAGAAGATTGCCAACACCCTGAAACTGAGCTGCAGCACAGTGGCCAAGATCATCCAGCGTTTTAAAAGAGCAGGGTCCACTCAAAACAGACCTCGCGTTGGTTGTCCAAAGAAGCTGAGTGCACGTGCTCAGCATCACATCCAACTGCTGTCTTTGAAAGATAGGCGCAGGAGTGCTGTCAGCATTGCTGCAGAGATTGAAAAGGTGGGGGGTCAGCCTGTCAGTGCTCAGACCATACGCCGCACACTACATCAAATTGGTCTGCATGGCTATCACCCCAGAAGGAAGCCTCTTCTGAAGTCTCTACACAAAAAAGCCCGCAAACAGTTTGCTGAAGACATGTCAACAAAGGACATGGATTACTGGAACCATGTCCTATGGTCTGATGAGACCAAGATTAATTTATTTGGTTCAGATGGTCTCAAGCATGTGTGGCGGCAATCAGGTGAGGAGTACAAAGATAAGTGTGTCATGCCTACAGTCAAGCATGGTGGTGGGAATGCCATGGTCTGGGGCTGCATGAGTGCAGCAGGTGTTGGGGAGTTACATTTCATTGAGGGACACATGAACTCCAATATGTACTGTGAAATACTGAAGCAGAGCATGATCCCCTCCCTCCGGAAACTGGGTCGCAGGGCAGTGTTCCAGCATGATAATGACCCCAAACACACCTCTAAGACGACCACTGCTTTATTGAAGAGGCTGAGGGTAAAGGTGATGGACTGGCCAAGCATGTCTCCAGACCTAAACCCAATAGAACATCTTTGGGGCATCCTCAAGCGGAAGGTGGAGGAGCGCAAAGTCTCGAATATCCGCCAGCTCCGTGATGTCGTCATGGAGGAGTGGAAAAGCATTCCAGTGGCAACCTGTGAAGCTCTGGTAAACTCCATGCCCAGGAGAGTTAAGGCAGTTCTGGGAAATAATGGTGGCCACACAAAATATTGACACTTCAGGAACTTTCACTAAGGGGTGTACTCACTTTTGTTGCCGGTGGTTTAGACATTAATGGCTGTATATTGAGTTATTTTGAGGGAAGAATAAATTTACACTGTTATATAAGCTGCACACAGACTACTTTTCATTGTGTCAAAGTGTCATTTTGTCAGTGTTGTCCCATGAAAAGATATACTTAAATATCTGCAGAAATGTGAGGGGTGTACTCACTTTTGTGATACACTGTATATATGCTTCCAACTCTGCCCTGTTCAATTTACCAGCTGACCGCTAACCGGCTGACTGGCCAGATTAACCCTTTTGGATGAATTGGAATGCCGATTGGATAGCATTCTTCTGTCTAATCTTACAAATGCTTTTTTGACTAATGGGTCATACATTCCCAGAGAAGGAGTGTTATAGCTGCAGTGGCACATTTGTGTCAAAAAGGACAGAAATAGGCTAAACCAACCTGCCCACTGGGACGTCCACCAATCCCATGGGCGGGTGTCCAAGTACTTTTGGTCATATACTGTATGTTAAGCTGTGTTTGTGTACATACTCACTGATGATTTAATCTCTGTGGATTTTGTGCAGTAAAATGGCAAAGTTGGAGGAGCTGGAGGAAGTGGACCTTAGTGGGAACAGGCTTAAGGCTGTGCCCACCACCATCCTAAACTGCAGGCGCATGCACACGCTCATTGCCCACTCCAACACGATCGAGGTCTTTCCTGAGGTCATGCAGCTAATGGACATGAAGGTTAGTACACACACACACACACACACACACACACACACACACTATGCAGTAGTGTTTCACTGCAGCCACTAATAGTGACACGACCAGGTATTTAGGTTTAGAAGGGCAATTACTTTTTCACCAGGGTGGGTAATAAAGGTGTTTCAAGCCCTTATATAAAATACTGAACTAAAAACTTTTTAATTTAAATATTTGAATGTCTTAAATGTTGGAATTGAAACAAGAAAAACAAAGAATTCTGTATTTTGAAGATGTTTTGAAGGATGAAGTAGTGGCACACCAGTACTGACATCTCAAGCTCACGTGTTTGACTCTGTTTAGCTCTTCTAATGTCCTGACGAGCACATACACCGATCAGGCATAACATTATGACCACTGACAGGTGAAGTGAATAACACTGATTTTCTCTCTGTTAGTGGGTGGGATATATTAGGCAGCAAGTGAATGTTTTATCCTCAAAGTTGATGTTAGAAGCAGGAAAAATAGGTGAGCGTAAGGATTTGAGCAAGTTTGACAAGGGCCAAATTGTCATGGCTAGACGACTGGGTCAGAGCATCTCCAAAACTGCAGCTCTTGTTGGGTGTTCCCGGTCTGCAGTGGTCAGTATTTATTAAAAGTGGTCCAAGGAAGGAACAGTGGTAAACCGGCGACAGGGTCATGGGCGGCCAAGGCTCATTGATGCAAGTGGGGGCCGAAGACTGGCCCGTGTGGTCCGATCCAGCAGGCGAGCTACTGGAGCTCAAATTGCTGAAGAAGTTAATGCTGGTTCTGATAGAAAGGTGTCAGACTACACAGAGCATCACAGTTTGTGGCGTATGGGGCTGCATATTAGGAAGGTGGTCATAATGTTATGCCTGATCGGTGTATATGGATTGGTGTGTCTGAGGGTGGGATTGCCAAAGGGTATTCCTCATTATTGCTGCAATTATGCACAATAAGACGGGTGATAATGGAGATCGGTGTGTTGACTCTCAATGCGTGATACGGATCTCTACTTGAACCCATCTGATGCAGGTAAAAAGAAGTGGTCATGTCGTAGCCTAGTGGTTAAGGTACGGGACTAGTAATCCGAAGGTTGCTGGTTCAAGCCCCACCACTGCAAGGTTGTTGCTGTTGGGCCCTTGAGCACGGCCCTTAACCCTCAATTGCTCAGACTGTATACTGTAACTGTACTGTAAGTCGCTTTGGATAAAGGCGTCTGCTAAATGCCGAAAATATAAAGGCTTAAGCAGTGCATGTGATTTCGACCCTGTCCTCTGTACAGTGTGTAGATCTAAGCTGTAACGAGCTGGTGGAGATCACGTTACCGGAGAACCTACCTCCTAAACTGCAGGAACTGGACCTGACAGGGAACCCACGCCTCAACCTGGACCACAAAACCCTGGAACAGCTCAAGTAAGTGGCTGTGAGAGTGTGTGTGTGTGTGTGTGTGTGTGTGTGTGTGTGTGTGTGTGTGTGTGTAGGTGTGTGTAGGTGTAGGTGTAGGTGTAGGTGTGTGTGGGTGTAGGTGTAGGTGTGGAAATGATCAAGCAAATGTTTATCCTTACACTGGAATAACTACGATGTCCTGTTACTTCTGCAGCAACATTCGCTGTTTCCGGATCGACCCGCCTCCCTCTTCATTCCCGGCCAATGACACTGCAGGAGGGCCAGCCGTCTGGAGTCATGGCTACACCGAGGCGTCTGGGTTGAAGAACAAGTAAGTGACGAATGGATGTTGCATCACTGCCCACAACTCCTGCATGTGTACACTTTCGTTTGTGGAATTTAATGTACACTGGATGGCCAAAAATATATGGACACCCCCCCCCAAATGATTAAGTTCAGGTGTTTTCATTACATCCATTATATCAAGATGAATGAGGTCAGTTAAAAGAAATGATATTCTTTCTTTCTGATTGTGTCAACAATTTAAGGGAGGTCTTTTGCTCTTCCAGCATTACTGTGTCCCTGTGCTTCAAACAAGGACCATAAAGAAGCTGTTTGACAAATTAGGTGTGAAAGAACACCATTGGGATAAACTGGAATGTCAGTTGCAAGCTAGGGCTTCTTGTCCACTAGCAGTGCTTGATCTCACAAGTACTCTTTGAACAGAATGGGCAAAAATTCCCACAGACACTCTTTATCTTGTGGAAGGTATTCACAGGGGTTGTAATTTTTTTTTTTTTTTATTGGTCTGCTAATTACAGTCTTGGCACAGTTGGATGCCCTTGCTGATGCAACCTTCCTATTTTTATCCAGGCTTGGGTCCAGCAGTGAAAGGGCACTGACAAGTGCACCTCCCAATGGTTAGGCTGTTTCGGCCATTCTTTAACCCCCCCCCTCCCACCCCCAGCCACCAGCCTGTGCAAATACCCTGTCGGCCGATAGCATCGCTAACATTAGAATCTTCTAATTGAATCTAATTAGCCAGAATTAGATGTCCAACAGTAGTGCCTGATCTGACAAACACCCTTTTGACAGAATGAACAAAATTCCCATAGGCACTCTTCAACATCTTTTGGAAGCTTCTCCCATGGGCACAAAATGAAATGAAAATCCTATTAAATCATTCATTTATTTTATTTTCATCAACCTCTTGAAGTGTGTTCAAGGCAGGAATACCCCCCTTCTCACAATCTGGGGCAGTCATCATGTATGTGTGTATATATGCTTAACCAAAAGCAATACTGAGATTTGAACCCAGAACCAGGTGCCACTGATGAAGGTTGTTTAAGAGGATTTTAAAATTGAAAGACCTTTAGCGGCACCCAGATTAATATTAAATAATAAAAACAGCTGTAAATAACAAGTGTGTGTGTGTGTGTGTGTGTGTGTGTAGACTGTGTGTAGCAGCCTTGTCGGTGAGTAGTTTCGGCGGCAGTAGGGAAGCTCTGTATGGGGTGTTTGATGGAGACAGGAACGTGGAGGTACCCTACCTGCTTCAGTGCACCATGAACGACATCCTGGCAGAGGAGCTGCACAGAACCAAGAGTGAGGAAGACTACATGACCAACACCTTCCTCGTCATGCAGAGGTAACCTTACAATTCCAAACATGATTGCGTCCTTCTAACACTAGGGGGCAGTACTATGTTACTGTAAAAATACTGTATCGTCTTGAACAGATGAACCAAGTGTTACTGTTAGAAATTACACACCAGTATTACAACCCCAAATCAGAAAAAGTTGGGACAGAGTGGGAAATGCCAATAAAATGTTTGTTTGTTTGTTTATTAGGATTTTAACGTGATGTTTTACACTTTGGTTACATTCATGACTGGAACGGTAGTTACTCATTACACAAGATTATATTGAACACAGTCTTGGACAATTTAGTATCTCCAGTTCACCTCACTTGCACGTCTTTGGACTGTGGGAGGAAACCCATGTGGACACGGGGAGAACATGCAAACTCCACACAGATAGGACCCGGACCGCCCCACCCGAGGATCTGTGAAACGACAGTGCTACCCACTCAGCCACCGTGCCGCCTGCCAATAAAATAAAAAGGCATTTACTTTAAATTCATTATGACAGTATGATGTCTGCTTCATTTCTTTTGTTTAATATAAATCCATTTCAGGCCTGCAACACATTTCAGAAAAGTTGGGATGGTAAAGCATTTAGCACTTTGTAACATTGCCAATACAAAGGTGTTCAGCTTATGCTTGCGCCCTTGCTGTTTATGCTCTTAAATTCTTCCAGATTCCAGATTCTCAAAATTGTTTAATGATATTATGCACTGTAAAGAGAGAAATATGCAAATAACTTTGAATCTGTTTTGAGCAACATTGTTTTTAAATATTTCAATAATTTTCTTATGCATTTGTTAACAAACTGGAGATCCTCTGATCATCTTTGCTCCTCACAGTCTCAGCCTTTCGTGGATACTGCTTTTGTACCAAACCATTACAATCACCTGTTAGTTACTCATTACTAGCTCTAAATTACCCCCATCCCAACTTTTTTGGAATGTGTTGCAGGCCTGAAATGCTGGAATGGAGGTTTATTAACAAATGAAATGAAGTTGACCAGACAAAACTTGAAATATCTTGGATTCAAACTGTCTGTCTTTTACTAAAATAAAAGCCAAAGAAAATATAAGACCCCTTGACACAGGTTATGGTACTATTCTTATGCTTTCAGCAAGGATGACAAAAGGTATTGTGTTCTTGCTCATGGGAAGTCCATTGAATCCATGACGAAGGTGTAAATCTTGGTATTTTCTGTTTTTGGTTGATGTAGTGGGTTTACTTATGGTAAACTGGTGGTGGGAGCTTCTTTACCTTGCTCCACTTCAGCGTTCTCTACATTAGCCGTTACATTATGTGTGATTATTTTTTATTCTTCTTAATTAAATACAACGGGGGTGAGACGGTGGCTTGGTGGGTAGCACTGTCACCTAACAGCAAGCAGGTCCTGAGTTCAATTCTATGTGAAGTTTGCATGTTCTCCTTGTGTCTGTGTGGGTTTCTCCAGGAGCTCCGGTTTCCTCCCACAGTCCAAAGACACGCAAGTGAGGTGAATTGGAGATACAAAATTGTCTTGACTTTAAAAACCTGAACTGATGAACCTTGTGTAAGCAGTAACTAGCTATAATGTCATAAATGTAAACGAAGTGTGTAAAGCATGCCATTAAAAACCTAAAGTGTGTAAAACATGACCTTAAAATCCTAATAGGCCCCCTGGTTGAGAACCAATGGACTAGTGCATTACTGCTACCAACAAGACTTCTGCATTGAACTTGAACACATTAAACCAGTGAGACATCATGGCAGTGGTGGCAGTATAGGCACCAATAATGATATGAACCTGCTGCAACCCTTCATTCATCAACTTTCATCAAAAAATATATATATACAAGCAACACACTGAATAAGATCAACATCTTGCTCTCTTCATTTCCAAACAGGAAGCTGGGCACTGCTGGGCAGAAGCTGGGTGGCTCCGCGGTTCTATGTCACATACGACATGACCCAACCGACCCTGCGGGCTGCTTCACGCTCACCGCTGCCAACGTGGGGAAGTGCCAGGCGGTCTTGTGCCGTGATGGCAAGGCCCTGCCGCTCTCACTTCTGCACAACATCGGCCTGGAGGGGGAGTACAACCGGATCAGGCAGCACAAGGCTATCATCACTGAGGTAAACGAACTGTTGTGGGCTCACGGTATTTTGTAATAAAACATTAAAAATATACCTGATTACACTTTTTATTTGAGTGACTTTGACAGTGTTGCGTAAACTAAGATTTTTCCAATTTCACTCAGCAGTTTATAATCCTAATGGGAAGATTATTATTCTTCTTCAAATTAAACGTACCCACTTCCCTCTGAGTAAAAAAAAAGATTTTCCCACAGAGCCTAAAATCATCTGCATTTGCTGTCTAGTTTTAGTTTTTTCAGAGCCACCATGTTTATCCAAAAACTCCGTAACGATAATGTAGGGGGAACGTTAATGTTTTGAGTCGGGTATACAGGCAGCTTTTTTGATTGTTTGTTTTATGCAGTAGCAACACCCAGAGTTCAAATTGTTCAAGTAGTATTTTTTAAACCTGCTTAATAGCCGGTTAACTTTAATTATTTCTAATATACCTTGTGAGATGTTTTAAAAATGGTAACAGGGCCTCCAGGTGGAGTCCAGATTTGGAACATCTCAGCTCTGCTTCCAATCGACTGGGCACCATCTAGCGGGCACAATTGGTGTAGTGCCTGCAGCAGACAAAATTGGCCACCAAGTCTGCTAGGTGGAAAAAGACCGGACTAATAAAGTGGGTGCTGTCTTCAAACGCTGTGCAAGGACCCTGGTCAGCAGCCTGAGGTGCCTGGGCAGAACTGAAAGAGCCTTATGTGCGAATCCACCAAAGCACAGGCAAAAAAGAAGGGGTTGAGGGCAAATATACCCTCCTCGAATGTGATTGGGATCCCCAGTAGCGGAAGACTAATTGGCTATGCTAAATCAGGAGAAAAAGAGACAAAATGCATAAATTAATAGAAAAATAATGGTAACGGGTCACAAATGCCCCACAGGCTGTAGTTTGGATACCCCTGGTCTAGAATAATATACAGTATGTCTTTAAATGTGATCATCAGCTACAAAAATATATTTTTGCCAAAGAAAGTGTATCAGTTATCAAACACAAGGGTTCACATACTTCTTTAATGTTTAATAAAATCAGAAATGGTACAATTGTTTTTAGGGTGAAATGATTTGACATATCTAATTAATTAAATTCAGAAAACCAGGTTGTTCCCAAAGGGTTCACAAACTTTTTTCCACAGCTGTTTCTGATTTTTAACGGTAATGTTAAATATAAATAGTTTATTTGACCTCTGCAGGATAACAAAGTGAACGGCGTGACGGACTCCACGCGGATCATGGGCTACTCCTTCCTGTACCCAGCCGTGCTGCCTCGGCCGTACGTCCACACGCTCGCGCTAACCCCACGCGACGAGTTCTTCATCCTGGGCAGCCGCGGCCTGTTCGAGGCTCTAGACCCGGCAGAAGCCGTGGAGGCCGTGCGCAAGGTTCCGGACGCTCTCGCCGCTGCCAAGAAACTGTGCACGCTGGCTCAGGCGTACGGCTGCACGGAGAGCCTGAGCGCGGTGGTGGTGCAGCTCAGCGTGACCGAGGACTGCTGTTGCTGCTGCTGCTGCTCGTCCTCCAGCGGCCTCCACACCACACCTCAGCCACCGCCCAGTCCCGGTCCGGGTGCGGCCCTGTACCCGCCCTCGGCTGTTGTCCCGCCGTCCTCCTGCAGTGAGATCAGCTCGGAGGTCAGCGCCTCAGAGATGAGCTCAGAAGTGGGATCCACCGCATCTTCAGACGAGCCTCCGATCCTGCTCCAAGAGGCGCACCTTCACCTGCACCAACCGCAGAACACCAACCCAAACCCACGCCTGCTTTCATGCTGCTCCCTCCATCCAGCACCTGTGAGTTCTACCATCGTGGCTGCCAGTACCAGTTCATTCCAGCGTCAGCTGTCGAGTGCCACCTTCTCCAGCGCGCTCTCTGATAACGGTCTGGACAGCGAGGACGAAGAGCCCATCGCCGGCGTCTTCTCCAACGGCAGCCGACTCGAAGTGGAGGCCGACATCCACTGCCTGCGCCTTCTCGCGCCTCCTCCTCCTCCTCCGCCTCCCAGCACCCCCGAGGTTCCGGATGACGTGTTACAACCGGAACCGGAGGCTACGCCAGCAGAGCCCGGTGATGCTGAAAAGCAGAGCGAGAAATCGGGGAGCGACGCGACCGCCGAATCACTGACCAAAACGCTGGCGCGGAGAAGAGGCAACGGTTCAGTGGCCCCCCACGAAACAAGCCACAACTTGATCGAGGTGGCAGCCGAGGCACCTTCTAAAAAGCCCGGCGGGTATTTCACGGCTCCCGCACTGCCCGACCCCGACGACCAGCTCATCATTCCGCCCGAGCTGGAGGAGGAGGTGAAGGAGATCATGAAGCAGCATCAGCAGGAGCAGGAGCAGCAGAAGCCTGGCAAAAGCGAGCAGCCGGCTGATTACTATGACACCCCGCTCTGATATCACACCCCGATATTAAAACCAGTTTGAGGGGCACCTGCACTGCACAGGTTTAGCTTTTCCCTGCCGATTGCACAGTTGTCAAATCAGATCAAATCAAAAGCAAATTCGAAGCAAAGTGAACGATGTATACGGTGGCCGAGATGCACAAAGCAACCTGAGACCAACAACAACTCCAAAAAAATACATCTATACAACTATAAATGTTAAAACTAACTCAACACTGGACGTAAAATAAACTAAATATGAAGCTTAGCAAACAAAGTATAAATCTACAGATTTGTCAGATTTTTTTAAATTTACATCAGAGAAACACAAACTAATTCTGTTTACACAGAAAATTAAATCTGCTAACAACACAATCTTAAAACAAAGAAACTAAAATAAACAATATATATATACAGTATATGTATACACTGATCAGCAATAACATTAAAACCACCTCCTTGTTTCTACACTCACTGTCCATTTATTAGCTCCACTTACCAAATAGAAGCACTTTGTAGTTCTACAATTACTGACTGTAGTCCATCTGTTTCTCTACATGCTTTGTTAGCCCCCTTTCATGCTGTTCTTCAATGGTCAGGACCCCGAGAGCAGGTATTATTTGGGTGGTGGATCATTCTCAGCACTGCAGTGACATTGACATGATGGTGGTGTGTTAGTGTGTGTTGTGCTGCTATATGTGGATCAGACACAGCAGCGCTGCTGGAGTTTTTAAACATCTCACTCATACCAGCACAACACACACTAACACACCACCACCAAGTCAGTGTCACTGCAGTGCTGAGAATGATCCACCACCCAAATAATACCACTCTGTGGGAGTCCTGACCATTGAAGAACACCATAAAAGGGGGCTAACAAAACATGCAGAGAAACAGACGGACTACAGTCAGTAATTGTAGAACTACAAAGTGCTTCTATATGGTAAGTGGAGCTGATAAAATGGACAGTGAGTAGAAAAAAGGAGGTAGTTATGGCTATGTGGTTAATGTTATTGCTGATTGGTGTATATATATATATATATTTATATAATTATGAAATCTTAAATAAAACACAAACAAAATGGTCTCTGAGTTAATTAATTGACATTTACGACAGTAAGACGACGCTTTTATCCAAAGCGACTAGCAATAGTAAGTTAATGCAAGACTAATACATTAAATTCAGCGCAAGAAATTTAAGGTAAATGCCCCTTGCTCAGGGGCCCAACAGTGGTAACGTGCCGGCGATGGGGCTTAAACCAGCCAATCAATAGTCCAGGATCTTAACTGCTAAGCAGTCGTTGTTCTTATTTAAAAAAAAAAAAGTAGTATTACAGACAGAGTATTCAGATGTCGTGGCAAAATTCAATACAGTACTTTTACTTTCTGATTATGTTGGATGTTTTATTTTAAGTTTTTAATAGGGTTCTGCCATTATTAGCATTTTATTTCCTCTAAGCTTCTCCCTTTGGTGTCATTTAAATCCATAATTTATGCATTTAAACATAATTATCTTGAACGTGTATATATCATCGGCTCCAGGACATGTCCTTCCCAAAATTCGGATATGCTCAAACTGTTCTCCCAATATACTGATGTATAAATTATAAATAATTATATTTAATTCACTAGTGTTGCGTAACGATAGGGTCCATTCGTGTTCACATAAGAGGTTAGTCCCCTTCAATGTTAAATTCATTGCTACTGCATTGATCAAACACCCTTTGCGTTGTCGTTTCTCTAAATTGTGTTAAAATGTCAGATCTGGTTTTGTGTTGGGATCAGTTTGGTTGCTTGTCCACTTCTCGGCCAGCGGTGAATCAGGAGTAAATCTAGAGGAGAATGATTGTACAGCTCTGCTCATCAGTGTTGCCACGGTGTGTACCAGTATTTGTTTTCGGCCTGGTCCAAACCAGCGTATTTTGCAAATCTACTTTATTCTTTGATTGAATGAGTGAAAACGGCTGCACATTACCGTTTATCGATTTTATCTGAAGAATAATACAAAATAAGCAATTTAAGACGACATACACACGTCCACTATTTACTGAAGAGTTCTCAGAATATCACAGGTGAATATGCGTAACCTGGAACTTCCAGTATTGCCTGAGCAGGACATTGTGGCACAGATTCTGCACCTTAACCCTCTTACCAATAGCGGCCGTGCGCCTTTTCAAGTCCTCGAACCAGCCAAGACGAACGTCCCAGTATGACAAGACCAGTATGACTTCGGTCACTTTCTTTTTACTGTCCCTTTAAGAGACTTGAGCCACGCCCTGCACACGGCCGTGCAAACCCCTTTAAACGCAAAGCAGAGAGACTACTGATCTACTGACTGATTAGTGTTTATTTTTAGAAGAAAGACGTCTATATAGAGTTCAACACTAGTCTTGTAATGTTGATGCATTACCACTCAACGAAATGACTGGTTTTATGATGCGTATTATTATTTTTTTTAGAAGAAATACTTACCATATCTTTTATATGAGAAAACACTTATTTGTGAAAGACTTTTCAGAGAAACGAGGACGGGGCGGGGGGGGGGGGGGGGGGGGGAAGGCAAAGCGGCAGGATGGTTTTGTTCCGGATGGTGATGTGTAGTGCACACCGGTGATACCACGCTTATCTGTCGTAGATAGGGCACTTATGTAAGACTGTATTTCTTCACTAAATCAAGGCTTTGCCTGTAAAACTAGAAATTTAGTAGAAATGGAAAAGACTAACTCCTAGGAGTTGCTTACTCTTTATGGTGACCTAGTCACTTTGTACTAATCTTCTCTGCGAGAAATGGTGATTCTCTCCCTCCCCCTTTCCCCCTAATGATTTGTAAATAAGAAGAAATATTGTATACGATGCTTTTTAAAGGAACTACGTGTCTGTGACGAGCATATCCATTCTGCCTTCAAACGAGTACACGCCAGTGTACAGAGAACTGCACATCATGCTCAACGCTGTCTGGTTAACCCCACGCACACGACTTCCGTTCTCACCAGCATGACTGTACGTCCAGTAATGCAAATAAATCTGTTAGAAACTGTAAGCAAGCCACACAAACGTTCCTGTTTTTGTTATAATAAATCTTAAATTTATCATGAAGCACTGCTCTCTTATGATTTTTGATACATCCAAGCAGCTGTTCCTAATTTTGGGAGTCACTCGATATGCTAATGGAGTCAACAAACCATTATTATGGATTATTAGATAATAAGTTATTATTTTAAGGGTTTTTTTGTATCATTTCATTAGCTTTGATTGGTTGTTTATTTTCAAGTTCCTGTCATCTGTGGGAAAATATCAGCTTTATGAACAGTACTAGCTAACATTCTGTGAAATGTGCAAACAGCCCTTGAGGTGGGAATTGGAGTTTTAATCGGGTCCTGAAATGTTTAGGCTTTTAAATTGGGCTCACCAGTTGTCTTACCAGGAGCGTAATTACCGGGGGCCAGGGGGGGCAGGTGCAGTGGGGCCCATGGCTGGGGGAGGGGCCCACCACGACATGAACTCAACCCCCCCACCGCACCATTGGCTGCACTCGCCAGGTCATTATTATTATATTACAATATTGTAGCGGTGATATGTGAGTGACATTCAGCTCAGCCAATCAGAATGCAGCACCCGGTTTATACATGTGTGTTCGGATGTTCTGCAGTTAGTTAGTTTTGTATATGAGACTCGCCATGTGGCCCCAGCATTGAACCCAACAGGTAGTTCGGGTGCTGGAGCTAGGCAGTCTAAAGTGATGTAACACTCACTGAAGTCCTGACTAAACAGTTAAAGTGAACTCTGCCTTGTCATGTGCCTTTATTCCCACATGAGCAGCACTCGCAGTGTCTAGGTGAGCCGACCCTTTACAGTAGCAAGTGGCTAATGCTAGCGGTAAAGTGGGGCGATACGAAAGTATAAAAAAAAAAAAAAAATATATATATATATATATATATATATATATATATATATATATATGTATGTATTTGTTATGTATATATGTTTTACAACAATAAAAATTAATATATGGCAATAATTGAGATTTTTAATGCCCAAGAATAAACCTGAGCTACAAATATCCCTATATATTTTTCCTTTTTAAAAAAAAGTAACAGAAAATATAAATATCTATAATTACTAGGGATGTAACGATACACTACCCTTGATGCAATGCGATTCATGATACTGGGTTTACGATACTATTTTTTCCTGATTTTTTTAAACAAAATAAAATTGAAGACAAATGACAAAGTTTCCTTTAATTATTTCTCTTAAAAATAAATACTGTATTTGTGCTTATCTTTTATTTATCTAAATAATGAATGTCCTTTTTTTAAGGTAGGTACAAACTCTGCAAAACAATGCTGCACGTTTCCCTTTTTGTGTAAAAAAAACTGAAATGAAATTTTTAAACAAATCCCACATTAAATAAATAAATGAATAATACAAATAAAGAAAGTATCCTCACATAAATAAATTTGGCTGGAAAATTCTGAACCTGGCAACCCTGTGGTGACGTCAACCAGGCAAAGTGAATAGCGCCAGTGCCCTCTGCTGTTTAAAGTGAATATCGTGTTGTTGAATATACTGTGTTGTGGTGCATCGTTACATCCCTGATAATTACGCAAATTTACCCTTACACCCATCTGCACCCATTTATTCTTACAAAGTTGCTTAGGTGGCACAGCAATTCAATAGACAAGAGTCAGAACCTAAACAGACATATTCTATTTTTAAGGTACAGGAGGCCGGATGAGGAATCCCCGACTTGCTGTCACCGCAACAGCAATTTCTGCTGTCAGGTCAAAGAGTCTGCACAGATGGAGGAAGAATTCAGAGAGAGTAGTACGTTCCTCTTTACTTGCTAAGACTCCTTCTACCAGTCTGCCTGTCTTGGCCAGCATGGGCGTCTACAGCAGGTAGCGCTCACCAGAGTGCGCAGGGAAAGTGAGAATGTTCAGAATTGGGTGGATAAAAGAAAGAAAAGTAGTGCTGGAAATGAAGCACTGTATTTAACCTCTCTGGTATGTAGAACTGTAATAAGTCGTACGTCATTACTTCACTACCCATGATTCTGACTCTTTTGATTCTAGGTACTTCCCAGTGTGTTATTCACACCCATTGTAGAAAACATAGTTTGCAGGCTGGCTAACCTTTCCACAAGTGTAAGTTTACCACTGAAAGTATTTCTTTTGCAAGCTCTTAACCTGCAAATTACTGGTTATTGTTTTGAGGCGATGAATCAGATGAGGCGTGGTTCACGCTCTCAAATTTCCTATTACAATACGTTAATGCATGTGTGTGACCCACAAGACTAGCTTTTGGCCCTTTTTATGACCTGTTTTGACCAAGCTGTTAAAAAGGTTGAGAACCACTAATCAGTTTCTGTCATTAAATGAAAATTTTAATTAAGGTAACTTAGTAAGCCGACTACCGCTAGTGTGTAACCAGCTCAGCTCATATTATGATCTATTTAATGCTCACTAAACATGTTGGAGTATTTCATAGCCATGATTTTGTGCAGGTCACATTAGCACATGGCTAACAAGCGTGCTAACGAGTCAGCTCAAGAGTTTCCATCTGCATTCAGCCGCCAGGAAGCTGTGGTGGATTTTAGTAGTACAGTATTAGTCTCAGTTTATGTTAATACATTTATTAATAATTTATGTAATAAACGCCGAAAGACAATACATAACATAGGCATAACATTATGACCACTGACAGGTGAAGTGAATAACATCGATTATCTCTTCGTCACGGCACCTGTTAGTGGGTGGGATATATTAGGCAGCAAGTGAACATTTAATCCTCAAAGTTGATGTTAGAAGCAGGAAAAATGGACGAGCGTGAGGATTTGAGCGAGTTTGACGAGGACCAAATTGTGATGGCTAGACGACTGGGTCAGATCATCTCCAAAACTGCAGCTCTTGTGGGGTGTTCCTGGTCTGCAGTGGTCAGTATCTATCAAAAGTGGTCCAATCAGACCATAGCGCACACATTTACTAGACGTCAGTCCATGTCAGGTAAGCGTGGTAAGTCAGCTGTGTTTCTGGATGAGGGAGATCCATGACTACAGCTTTGTGTGATAAAGTCTTAACTTTTATTTGTAATACTGTGACAAATACACTGATCAGCCATAACATTAAAACCACCTCCTTGTTTCTACACTCACTGTCCATTTTATCAGCTCCACTTACCATATAGGAGCACTTTGTAGTTCTACAATTACCGACTGTAGTCCATCTATTTCTTTGCATGCTTTGTTAGCCCCCTTTCATGCTGTTCTTCAATGGTCAGGACCCCCACAGAGCAGGTATTATTAGTTGGTGGATCATTCTCAGCACTTCAGTGACACTGACATGGTGGTGGTGTGTTAGTGTGTGTTGTGCTGGTATGAGTGGATCAGACACAGCAATGCTGATGGAGTTTTTAAATACTGTGTCCAGTCACTGTCCACTCTATTAGACACTCCTACCTAATTGGTCCACCTTGTAGATGTAAAGTCAGAGACGATCACTCATCTATTGCTGCTGTTTGAGTTGGTCATCTTCTAGACCTTCATCAGTGGTCACAGGACGCTGCCCACGAGGGGGTTGTTGGCTGAATATTTTTGGTTGGTGGACCATTCTCAATCCAGCAGTGACAGTGAGGTATTTAAAAACTTCATCAGCATTGCTGTCTTATCCACTCATACCAGCACAACACACACTAACACACCACCACCATGTCAGTGTCACTGCAGTGCTGAGAATGACCCACCACCCAAGTAATCCCTACACTGTGGTGGTCCTGTGGGAGAGTCCTGACCATTGAACAAAGCATGCGGAGAAACAGATGGACTACAGTCAGTAATTGTAGAACTACAAAGTGCTTCTATATGGTAAGTGGAGCTGATTAAATGGACAATGTGTGTAGAAACAAGGAGGTGGTTTCAATGTTATGGCTGATCAGTGTGTGTTTAGTGTACAAGTTTTCCCCATATAAGGTGAACATTTACCCATAATTGCTCATAAATTACAGCATTAGGTTAATTTTTCTCTAATATGTAATCATAATAGAATCACCTGTGGAGACCTACAAAACAGATGTTTATTTATATAAACTGCTCAGTCTTATATAGATAATAATTTTACTTTGTGCTGTTTTTAATGAATTACCTGTAAAAGTTCTCCAATTGCTGCTTTTTGTTCTTATTTGGATTTAGCTTACTGTCCCAATTTTATTTGAAATTGAGGTTGTAGCTTGGTGCTGTCACACTTGCTAGGCAAAGGCAGATGTTTATTAAGTTCTGGCTATTTACCAAAAGAAAAAAACAATATTAGTTGTTTTTATTACAGTTTTTACTTTCTCCTTTAACTTATCTTACTGTTTCCAATCGTAAACAATAATCAGTGTTATTCAGCCACACATTAACACCATGAACACTGCTGAAATAGAGACATATGTACAATGGAAATGCTCATCAGGGTGTGATTAATGTGCACTAATATTTCCTATAGTGATTCCACCGTTCATCCTATTTATCTTCTTCTTGTGCTTCTTCTTCAGACACACCACGCTCACTATCGTCACCACCAGCATGCAGGCAAACACTACAACCGAAGCCACAACCGCCGTGATCACGCTGTCCTGGTTCGAACTCTTAAACTGACATCTGTCCCCATAGTACCACCAATCCTCACCCACTGCACACCTACAGAGAGAGAGAGAGAGAGAGAGAGAGAGAGAGAGAGAGAGCGAGAGATGTCATTTTGTTAAATAATATCTGCCCAGACCAGCACTGACCAACTCTAAACTTTTGCCTTATTTATAATTACATAGGTTTTAACTAAGGCTAATGTAGTATTAATTATTACTGTGCTTTTAGTGCACCTGCTGTTTCTATGTTGTTTGGAAGCTGGGGTCAGAACGCAGGCTTAGCCATCATACGGCGCCCCTGGAGCAGAGAGGGTTAAGGGCCTTGCTCAAGGGCCCAACAGTGGCTGCATGGCAGAGCTGAGATTCGAACTCTAAACCTTTCAGTTGGTAGCCCAAAGCCCTACCCACTATGCTACTACTGTCCCAATTATTATACTATTATTATAATTATAATTATTATACTATTGTTATTATTAATTTTATATTGTTATTATTGATTGTATTGATTATTGATTTTATATTATTATTATTGATTTTAGCAATAACATAACATTTTAAATTATTGACAAATATTTAATAAAATAATAATGACATTAAATAAAACTAATTAAATACAATATTGTTAAATATTAAATAAAATATTGTGTTTTAAATAATTGTATTAAATGAAAATAAGTTATTTTATAATAATCATGAATGAAATAATAGACTTAAAATTATTTATAAAAAACATTTATTATAATAATACAATAAAAGCATAAATACTTAAAATAATTTTAAAGTAATTAAAAACAATAAAATACATTGTTATTATTGTTTATGAAAATTATAATAATCATTAAATTATAATTATGTAAATAATTATTATTCTAAAACTATACCTATTTAAATTCACTTGTATAAAAATAACTACTCTACTATAGAAATATTAAATAATTGTAACATGGATAACATAGATACATTTATTTTTATTTCTATTATTAATTATTATACTGTTGTTATTATTAATTTTATTTCTATTTAGCAATAACATAAATAACACTAAATAAAATATTGTTAAATATTAAATAAAATATTGTTTTAAATAATTTTATTAAATGAAAATAAGTTATTTTATAATAATCATGAATAAAATAATAGACTTTATTCATAAAAGAGTAACAATTATGTATTATTATGATACAATAAAATCATAAATAACTAATAGTAATTAAAAACAATAAAATACAATATTTTATTATTGTTTATAAATATAATAATAATAATATAATTACAGTGTATCACAAAAGTGAGTACACCCCTCACATTTCTGCAGATATTTAAGTATATCTTTTCATGGGACAACACTGACAAAATGACACTTTGACACAATGAAAAGTAGTCTGTGTGCAGCTTATATAACAGTGTAAATTTATTCTTCCCTCAAAATAACTCAATATACAGCCATTAATGTCTAAACCACCGGCAACAAAAGTGAGTACACCCCTTAGTGAAAGTTCCTGAAGTGTCAATATTTTGTGTGGCCACCATTATTTCTTAGAACTGCCTTAACTCTCCTGGGCATGGAGTTTACCAGAGCTTCACAGGTTGCCACTGGAATGCTTTTCCACTCCTCCATGACGACATCACGGAGCTGGCGGATATTCGAGACTTTGCGCTCCTCCACCTTCCGTTTGAGGATGCCCCAAAGATGTTCTATTGGGTTTAGGTCTGGAGACATGCTTGGCCAGTCCATCACCTTTACTCTCAGCCTCTTCAATAAAGCAGTGGTCGTCTTAGAGGTGTGTTTGGGGTCATTATCATGCTGGAACACTGCCCTGCGACCCAGTTTCCGGAGGGAGGGGATCATTCTCTGCTTCAGTATTTCACAGTACATATTGGAGTTCATGTGTCCCTCAATGAAATGTAACTCCCCAACACCTGCTGCACTCATGCAGCCCCAGACCATGGCATTCCCACCACCATGCTTGACTGTAGGCATGACACACTTATCTTTGTACTCCTCACCTGATTGCCGCCACACATGCTTGAGACCATCTGAACCAAACAAATTAATCTTGGTCTCATCAGACCATAGGACATGGTTCCAGTAATCCATGTCCTTTGTTGACATGTCTTCAGCAAACTGTTTGTGGGCTTTCTTGTGTAGAGACTTCAGAAGAGGCTTCCTTCTGGGGTTACAGCCATGCAGACCAGTTTGATGGAGTGTGTGGCGTATGGTCTGAGCACTGACAGGCTGACCCCCCACCTTTTCAATCTCTGCAGCAATGCTGACAGCACTCCTGCGCCTATCTTTCAAAGACAGCAGTTGGATGTGACGCTGAGCACGTGCACTCAGCTTCTTTGGACGACCAACGCGAGGTCTGTTCTAAGTGGACCCTGCTCTTTTAAAATGCTGGATGATCTTGGCCACTGTGCTGCAGCTCAGTTTCAGGGTGTTGGCATCTTCTTGTAGCCTTGGCCATCTTCATGTAGCGCAACAATTCGTCTTTTAAGATCCTCAGAGAGTTCTTTGCCATGAGGTGCCATGTTGGAACTTTCAGTGACCAGTATGAGAGAGTGTGAGAGCTGTACTACTAAATTGAACACACCTGCTCCCTATGCACACCTGAGACCTAGTAACACTAACAAATCACATGACATTTTGGAGGGAAAATGACAAGCAGTGCTCAATTTGGACATTTAGGGGTGTAGTCTCTTAGGGGTGTACTCACTTTTGTTGCCGGTGGTTTAGACATTATTGGCTGTATATTGAGTTATTTTGAGGGAAGAATAAATTTACACTGTTATATAAGCTGCACACAGACTACTTTTCATTGTGTCAAAGTGTCATTTTGTCAGTGTTGTCCCATGAAAAGATATACTTAAATATCTGCAGAAATGTGAGGGGTGTACTCACTTTTGTGATACACTGTATGTATATAATTATTACACTAAAACTATTCATTCTATTAAACTCACTTGTATATAAATAACTAAATAAATATCTCTATTTACTATAGAGATATTAAATAAATTTGTTAATTATTAAATTAATTTTTTGTAATACAGCGGTACCTTGAAACTCAACGTCAATTGGTTCTAGGACTGGCATTGAGTTTAAAAGGAGTTGAGTTTCAAGGTATTTTTTCCCATAAGGATGACTTGCATATATTTTAGGCTAATGTAAAATAATGGGGTTGTTTTTGACACTTATACACTAAAAATAACAAAAATATAATATGAAAACACTTAAATAAAAGCTGATTCTTCTCAGAACCCCGAGCTATAATACAAGTTTAAAAGTGAAACAGTGAGGAAAATCCAGCTAACGTTGAGTTACAAGGTACCACTGTAAATATATTAGTAATATTTCCTTCTTGTTTTTGTTCAGTTGATTATTTTTCATACTTAATAAAAATGTCCGTTGTTAACTGAATGATCTTTACACTGTATATATAAGAGAAATTGACCTTAAATGAAAAAATAAATAAACATGTATATATACAGTATAACAATTATTAGCACACACATGTTTTTTTTTTCACTAAATGAACTGCTCTGTTAAACAGACCTTGAGTTTGACACCCGTGGTGTTAACAATGTGTGGTATCAGCATGATTACTGTAGATAATGCAAACAGCACCTAAAGTGATTAACAGCTAAGTCGTCCCCCTCACATGTATCCTTGATCTGCTCACATACCTGCACACTGCTTTTGCTGCATCGTCCATCACACACACTCCGTTATTTTCACAGATCAGTTTGCTACATGGATCATGGGTAGGAGTGGTGTGGGCCGGAGGGACTGTTGTCTGAGGAAGCGGTTGTGAAGGCACCAAGTGTGAAATATCTATAAAAACAGACAAGGCAAAGTTGAATTTATGGGTTTGCAAGCTGACTTCTCTAGCTACTGTACTTTGTTTCATTGCCAGATTGTAAATCCACTGATGTAATAAAAATTCTGTTATATGTAACTACAGCTTTATATTAAGAAGCTATTAAAATGTTAGAATTATGTGTTAAACCTAGTGATATCATATTTATAATCATATTAGTAAGATTTTATGTAGTATTTTATGTTATCTTATCAGAGGTTACACAACATTAAATGTTGTAAACATTTCTGTGTTCAACAAGTAGAGTTACAAAGAGTCCATAAAGTAAAGGTGCTGGCCTGATGCAGACATTTGATAATAGTAATAAAGTCACTGATTTGCAATAAAACATGCGATTGTAAAACATAATTAAGTGCAGTTATCACAACCAGCAGAGGTGTTTCAGCAATAAAAGGTAATGGGTTAGTGATCAGTAAGTTGTTGGCTGAATCCCCATTATCGCCAAGTTACCGCTGTTGGGCCTCTGAGCAAGGCCCTTGATCCCCAATTGCTTTCATGGTATTTGGTCATAACTGTAACTCGCCTTGAATAAAAGTATCTGTTGAAAGCCATAGATGTAAATGATTCGCTTCGATTATTATGATTGTGGGATTGTGCAATAAGTGTGTTGGGCATAGGTACTGTCAGGTGACCAAAGTAAAAAAAATGGGACACGGATAATTTTTTTTGTTTTTGTCATTGTGTGTCTGTATGCATGCAGTGCAAGCAGTTGAGGGTTAAGGTCCTTGCTCAGAAACCCAACAGCAGCAGTGTTGCAGTGGTTAGGCTTGAACCAGCAACCTTCTGATTACTAGCTCAGTACTTCAACCTCCAGGCTACTACAGCCATGAGATCTGAACTGAGATACAAATGCAGGTTAATGCATTCACATTTAAGCCATTTAGCCAAAGCAAGTCATAATTATAATAATTTCAATTATTAGTCCAGTACCTTAACCACTAAGCTATCACTGCATTTATATACATGTAGCGTTTAAGCTGGCTTACAAAAGCAATCATCCATTTTAAACTGTTGTTCTAAAACGATAGAAGTCCCTATAGTCAGGCTACACATACAAGAACATTTATTTAACATTTATCATACAAGATTCCAGGCGCTCAGGTGGCGCAGCGGTAAATCACGCTAGCCCACTACTGCTGAGATCCAGGGTTTGAATCTCAGTGGTGCTATTAGACAGTCGGGCATAAACACAGACATGACTGGCTAATGTCTGAGGGTGTGATGACTAGCCATTAGAAAATGCACAAAATCAGTGCTCTCTCAGTCCTGGTCCCAAGCCCGGATAAAAAGGAGAGCTATATAAAATAAGGGCATCTGGCAAAATACTGTGCCAAATCAGATATACAGACCAACACCAAACACAACACCCCTACCCTGGTGCAATAGTGCTCATTTTTTTCTTTGTACTTTTTGAAAACCCTTGACATGACCAATTTAACTATAAAGATTTCAAGCATGACATTAAACCCACAAAATATATATATATATATATATAAAAAAAAACAATTATTGTGAGATGAATATCTGAGAACAGATGGGTTTCTTACCTTCCATGGTTAGGAGGAAGATGGCATCTTCACCCTTGATAAAGTCTCTGCTGAGTGCTCTAGCTTGGGTCAGGTACACAGACGTTCCTGCTCCAGGGCCCCGGAAGTACTTAGTCCCGCTCTCAGTTTCTTCTGTTCCCACTTTACGTGGGTCATCCCAAAACAGGGATGTAGTTCCTGATGACAAAAGTTATACAATAACTTAAATTAGAATGAAGTTTGGGCATTAAGATCAAGTCTGAGCATTTTTACAGCTAGTTGAACATTTTTTAGGTCCATACGAAGAATATTTGTGATTTTCGCTGGGGGTGTGGGTTTTAATTGCAGGATTAATGGTTTAGTAAGATTATGTCTGCTGTGATATGAAACAGTAAGCTCTGATGTGAACAGTTGAGCTGGGCGGTTCCTGAATCACCCGGGTTAATGATTCGAATCTTTGTACTGAATCAGGAGTCCGAAATCTCAATTAACCCGGATCCTATGAGTCCTCTGACTGGCTGCTGCTAAGTACACAAGGTGAGTGAGCAGGCTCACCGGAAACACCGCAGACTCAGATGATTTGGCTGAACCGACTTCACTCTGTGAATCTAAGTAATAAGTTAAATACTCCAATAAACAAGCGGTTAAACACACTGGTGTTTGTTATGTGGCTGATTTTATGCACATGCTATTATTATCATAAGCCAGCTGTAGCCTAGTGGTTAAGGCACTGGTCCAGTGATCAGAGGGTCGCTGGTTCAAGCCTCACCACTGCCAGGTTGCTGCTGTTGGGCCCTTGAGCAAGGCCCTTAACCCTCAATTGCTCAAACTGTGTACTGTAACTGTAATGTAAGTCGCTTTGGATAAAGGCGTCTGCTAAAGGCCGAAAATGTAAAAAAATGTAAATTATCAGTAGTCAAGGTATAGATTAGTAATGCAGCATATTTTCTTGTAAGCAAAACAACAACAAAATATAATATAGTTATATTATTATTAAAATGCAAATGCTTACAGGCTACTTTAGTACTGTATCACTTAAGAATTATCACATTAGCCCACATGGTAATTTATTGACTGTTTGTATTGGTGCCACTGTGGCTGCCTGAATGGGTGAAGTTACCATGGCAATTTGTTGTTCACCATTCCCCTTGAACCCTTGATCCATTAATATACCCATCAGAATGGTAGGTAAGTCCCCCCCCTCCCCCCCTCCTGTCCCTATCCCCCATGATCAAGATTCCACTTAGAAAAAAGTGTCAACTTGTCACTGACAAGAGAAGGTGCCAAGAGAATTAAAAGAGAAGGATTTATTTACAGAAGATGAGTGCACGAAAGACGAGTGATATTTGAATGCATTTTAATGCAGTAAATCAATCGCAATAAAGTTGTCAGTACAAGTGACTCAAGTAAACCGGATCACATTACATTAAGTGACTCAGATTAACCCGAGTCCATAAAATAAACCGAATTTACCACCACTAGTGAACAGCTCAAGTGTTGTGGTGGCTTTAGAATAAATTAAAAGTAAATATTAAGTCTAAATTGCAGAAACATTTTGGAGCAGTTACTCTGTATTTTTAAATGTATTATAGCAGTAAATGGATTAAATACATGTTGGTTATGTTACTTTCTGGTTTAAAATTTGAACAGTGCATTTTCCAAGTCTGTAATCATTCAGCTAGCCTATGTCCTTCAAACACCATCAATGATCATTTGTTGCATAATGGTTATAGTCCAAGTTCCTCATTGCTGCCTCAGCAAAGCTGTCTGTCCTCTGTCCTCATCCTATCATGGAGCTTCACGTGGATAAACAATTCAGGGCATGCTATTATTAAAATAATACAGTATATAAGTTCAGGGTGGTTAATGGCATCTAATTTTTAATTTTGTTTAATCAGTGCACTTTTGGGTTTGGATGATTTCGGAATTTGGATTATTAACCAGTTATATGAATTTGTGACCAGTCTGCAATGCTGATTCCTTTTATCCTTGGTATCAATTTAGTAAACCCTATAGAACCCTAAGGGCTCATTCACATTAGAAGCAGCAAAACCGTTTTCACCTGATTGAACTGTGAGCCAGTTTGACGCTGACATTTCCAAAGCTCCTCCAATGAGACGAACTGTTTGATATGAGGCCGTAAAAGCGACTCAGGCTGTACGAACAACGCTTAACGTGAACAAAGCTTAAAGTGACTTATTGTACTCACTCACTCTCTCTCACACAGTTTTATCCGCTTATCCAATTGGGGTCGCTGGTGGTGGTGGGGGGTGGGGGGGGGGTGTTTGCTGGAGCCTATCCCAGCTTTTCAATAGGCGCAAGGCACACAGTAACACCCTGGACGGGGCGCCAGTCCATCGCAGGGCAGACACACACATACACACCCATTCACCTATAGGGCAATTCAGTGTCTCCAATTAACTTGACTGCATGTTTTTGGACTATGGGAGGAAACCGACACAGACACGGGGAGAACATGCAAACTACACACAGAAAGGACCCGGACCGTCCCGCCTGGGGATCGAACCCGGGACCTTCTTGCTGTGAGGCGACAGTGCTACCCGCTGAGTCACCGTGCTGCCCACTTATTGTACTAAAAAAATTTAATTAGTGGAGAAACATAATGACATTGAGTACATTGAACCATGTTAAGATTTTTTAAATGATAAGTGTTTTAGACTCTCTTGGAAAAGCTGATTCTCACAATTACTCAGCGTCCTGAGCTATAACACAAGTTTAAAAGTGAAACAGTGAGGAAAATACAGCTGAACACAGATACATATGGATGCTTTCAGATGGATTTGACAGTTATTTCACACAAATGCAGGTTCATGTTGTGGTGAACTGATGATGTTTTACCGCACCGCTCAAGCCAAGCGCTGAACAAAGCAGTGGTTTGCGTTAAGACTCACAGTTTTGCCGTTTCCTATGTAAATGTGCCCTTAGTTTTCAAAACTGTTCAAACAATCTTGATCTATAAGTTGTTCTAGACCTAACATAGTCACATCATGGTTAGCTTGTCAATGTCAGTGCTTGTCAATGTATTTAATGCTAGTGTCACAAAGATGTACCTTCTGTTGTCTCATTGGGGTGGGTCGTCACACTTCTCTGGTTGGACATGCGCTTACGAATGTCTGGATTCTGATCCATCAGCATCATGGTCATCTGCATCCACGGGCAAGGCCATGTGAGATTATTATCAACCGCGTCATCCCCAGATGTCAGATGGGCGTAGACTCCCAGCTCTTTGGGGGTATCCTTACCATTAGGATATAAACTCATCTGGAAGGTGTAGCCGTACTTGGAACGGAACCGTGGACTGTAAATGGGAGTGCCCTCTGGTGTACTTTCCATTACGCTCTTAAAATCTTTGATCCGCCACATGTGTTCTGGGCAGGTGGTCTCAGAGAGGTTCACGTCGTCCAAGGAAAAACCACCTGGTGAGATTCCAACACCCTTGACTCCTTCAAACACCACACGGAACTTTGTGGTAACGTTCAGGCTAACGTGGTGTAGCTGCCACAGGGGCTCCGGTGGTCCTTCAGTGAAGAAAACAAATATAGAACTGCATTACATGGGCAAAAGTATGTGGACACCTGAAGATAACATCTATATGGTTCTGTTGTTTTGAAAATAAACAGTCATTTATCTCTCACTCGCTTTCTAAGCCGCTTATCTCTAATCAGGGTGACGGGGTGCTGGAGCCTATCCCAACTCTCAGTGGGCGCAAGGCACACAGAAATACCCTGGACAGGGTGCCAGTCCATCGCAGGGCAAACAGACACACACACACATACACACACACATCTAAGGGCAATTTTAGTATCTCCAAGTAGCCTGACTGCACGTCTTTGGGCTGTGGGAGGAAACCCATGCGGACACAGGGAGAACATGCAAACTCTACACAGAAAGGACCCAGGCTGCTCCACCTGGGAATCAAACCAAGGACCTTCTTGCTGTGAGGCGACAGTGCTACCCACTAAGCCACCATGCCGCCCAGTCATTAATCTAATGCTTATATATCTGAAAGGCTTTATTATTGAATTTTGGAACTACATTACAGTAATACCAACAATGGACACTGCTTTGAGTGATAATGGCTGGATTAAAGTTGGCACTATGCATCTGTGCCTCTTGTGGCGATGTGGGCGTCTTCTGGGCATCATTCAAAACCATTATAACATAGAATAGAATGCTTTTATTTGTCATATATACATATACACGAGTACAGTATAATGAAATTCTTTTTTGCGTATCCCAGCTTGTTTGGAAGCTGGGGTCAGTGCGCAGGGTCAGCCATTGTATGGCATCCCTGGAGCAGATAGAGTAAAGGACCTTGCTCAAGGGTCCAACAGTGGCTGCATGGCTGGGAGCTGGGATTCGAACTCTCAACCTTTCAATTAATAGCCCAAAACTCTACCCACTAGGCTACCACCGTCCCTAACGTGAACTTGAGTGTGTGGTTCCCAATGACAGACAGTTGCCTTGATTTACACATTGTGACAAACCCACTAATAAGATGGGGTGTCTACATATTTTTTACCATTTGGCATTGGGTAAAGGAGGGTACACTGTAAATCTAAGTCAGTTTAGAGGTACATATGCACTGATTCATCTGTAACTTACCACTGATTTGCTGGATAAAGCGAAGGGTACCATTAGGGTTGGCTTGGTTGTACTCTCGCACCCAAATGTTCAGCTTATCATTAAGGTTTCCACTGTGGTAATGAAAGAACTGTAGGCACTGGTAGCCACGTTTAGGGTAGAGCATCCTACTTTCCAAAAGAGCATTATCCCCTGCAGTGCCAGTGATAGTGCTGAAGTGCATGAAGTAGCCTGTGTCTGTGGATGAGAGATTGCTGGAGTTTATTTCCACTCTTTATTGAAGCATTAAGTACATTGGAGTCAAACTACATTGAGCATTCAGGGCTGATTTTGTAAGGTGGTAAAGATAGCAGTTAATCTCTGACACACTGTAATTAGGATTGTATTAGATAAAAAGGGTTGAAAGATCAAAGTGTGAAAGTCCAAGACAGGCTGTAGCTACAGTACCATTACAGCGTCCCATGTTAGAATAGTCAGTGTGAGGTCCACCGACTGCCTGGCCTCCCCGTACCCAGTCTGCTTTGTCGCCATGATTCTGGATCATCCCGCAAATATTTTCCTCTTCGAAGTCACAGGTGTCCAAAAAAGTTGAGGCGCTCGCTAGACCAAGAAAGAAAAAGGATTTTAATATCCAACAACAATAAATGGGACAATTTGCAATGTCATAAAGTTTATACCTTTCCCAAGCTACCCATGTACACATTAAGGGGACATTCTATGAAGTGTAGTGGTGCTGATTAGCTTGTAGTTATCATGATTGAATTTTGACTTTTTCAAAGCTCCTCCAATGAGACAAACTGTTTGATATGATGCGGTAAAAGCGACTCAGACAGTACGAACAACTCTTAGTGTGAACAAAGCTTAATGTGACTTATTGTACTAAAAATCACACCCTTGGACTCACTGTCCATTTTATCAGCTCCACTTACCATATACCAGTAGAAGCACTTTGAAGTTCTAATATTACTGACTTTAGTCCATCTATTTCTCTACATACCTTTTTAGCCTGCTTTCACCCTGTTCTTCAATGATCAGGACCCCCAAAGGACCACTAGAGAGCGACTATTATTTAGGTGGTGGATCATTCTGAGCACGGCAGTGACACTGACATGGTGGTGGTGTGTTAGTGTGTGTTGTGCTGGTATGAGTGGATCAGACACACTGTCCACTCATTGTCCACTCTATTAGACACTCCTACCTAGTTGGTCCACCTTGTAGATGTAAAGTCAGAGACGATCGCTCATCTGTTGCTGCTGTTTGAGTTGCTCATCTTCTAGACCTTTATCAGCAGTGACAGTGAGGTGTTTGAAAACTCCAGCAGCACTGCTGTGTCTTATCCACTCATACCAGCACAACACACACTAACACACCAACACCATGTCAGTGTCACTGCAGTGCTGAGAATGATCCACCACCCAAATAATACCTGCTCTGTGGTGGTCCTAACCATTGAAGAACAGCATGAAAGGGGGCAAACAAAGCATGCAGAGAAACAGATGGACTACAGTCAGTAATTGTAGAACTACAAAGTGCTTCTATATGGTAAGTGGAGCTGATAAAATGGACAGTGCTTGTAGAAACAAGGAGGTGGTTTTAATGTTATGGCTGTGTGATTGGAGACACAGCCACAATGCTGCAATACCTTTGAGCTAAACTTTTAAGAGGTATAGATTGACTTCAGTTCAAAATATGTTTGTTCCCGTCCATAAAGACCATAATTACCAAGACGAAAACGTACCCAAGAGGTAGGACTGGTTTCTGCAAGCATTCCTGTCTTTATAACCAGGGTACAAGTTTTAGATCAAACCCAGAGTGTGCATGCCTGTGTTATAGATGAACAAAACATAGTCTTACTGCAGTTATAGAGCCTGTTTAGCTTGAGCAGGTCACTGTCGCTGAACTCCATGCGCTGACCGATGACGTCGATGAAGGCAGGAATATTGGTGACGATTGTGGGCTCTGTTCCGTTGCGGAAGGAGTTCTTGCTGTAGTGCATCATGGAACCGTAGTCATAGGGCACGTTGAGCGAGCTAGATGTTGTGTCATTGTATTTGTTGAAATTGTGCTCCTTGCCTGAACATAGAGATGTTTGTACAGTACATTACTTGGCAATCCAGCTAAAGGTCTAGCCATGAAGTTGGCACACTGTATGTAGTATAATTGCCCACTTTGTGAGTTCCACAGAGGAATATACTGTAGAGTGTGTTACCACTTTCGATATGATCCCACATGATGGTCACATAGTCGTCGCGGTCAGCGCGCGACTGCTCATGCCAGAAGCCGAGGGCATGGAGGAACTCGTGCTCGATAGTGGCAATGCGGTCACATCCTGCACCGATTGATAATACCTGCTTTCCCACATGTTGATTTCCCACAGAAGAATAGCACCTAAAGTGAATAAACATGTGAAATACTCTTTTAATTATTGAGTTCATGTGTTTCAGCCATAACAATTGCTAACATGGGTAATAAATTGATTATTTAAGGGAAATTAGATGCTTCTGTTAACTGTTCTAATTGCAACAACAGTTTAGGGAAGGCTCTACCCTGTTCCAGCATGACTGTGCCACTGTGCACAAAGCAAGCTCTATTAAGACATGAAGTAAAGCTCAGTTTAAAGAAACTCCAGTGGCCTGCGCAGACCTCTACTGAACAGCTTTGGAATTAACTGTAACATCAATTGAGGCTTTCTTGACCAACAACAGTGTGCAACCATACAATTGCTTTTTTGACTAAATGGGCACAAATTCCCACAGATGTCCTTCAACGTCACATAGATGTCACTCTATTTTGAATTGCAAAAATTGATTTATTACACTTGTTAGCAATTGTGGCTGAAACAGATGTATTTAATAATTAGATGGGGTGTCCCAATACTTTTGTCCATTTGTGTATTCAGTTTAGCCTACAGCTTTGCTCACCCATTGCCTTTAAACACAGAGATATAGTTCTTCTCTCCACTCCAGGGTTTGTAGTCAATGCATGTCTTCAGGCGGTACTGCTCAAAGGCCTTCAGTATCACCCCTTTTGCATTGATATCTATAACACACACACACACACACACACACACACACACACACACACACACACACACACACACACACTTGAATTTTAATATTACAGTGGGAATATGGGATGTTGGGTGGAATAGTGGTCTATTACCCCGGTTTGAATCTCAGCTGTGCTGTCGGGCGGCACGGTGGCTCAGTGGGTAGCACTGTCGCCTCACAGCAAAAATGTCCTGAGTTCGATCCCCAGGTGGGGCGGTCCGGGTCCTTTCTGTGTGGAGTTTGCATGTTCTCCCCGTGTCCGCGTGGGTTTCCTCCGGGTGCTTCGGTTTCCTCCCACAGTCCAAAGACGTGCAAGTGAGGTGAATTGGAGATACAAAATTGTCCAAGACTGTGTTTGATATAACCTTGTGAACTGATGAACCTTGTGTAATGAGTAACTACCGTTCCTGTCATGAATGTAACCAAAGTGTAAAACATGACGTTAAAATCCTAATAAACAAACAAACAAACAGCTGTGCTGTCGATTGGCCGGGCGTCTATACACAAATAACTGGCTATTTCGTGGAAGTTGATGAAAATAAACTGATGCAAAACAAAAATTTGACATTTTCAAAAAAAGGTATAAACCAACATAAAGGGAATCACTATGGAAAAAACTTGGATGCAATATCACATAGCCACAAGAAGGCTATGAGGAAATGAGGAAATAAGATGCTAAAAGAAGTGTAATCTTCATAGTCATGGTCCAAACTTGCATTAAGGTTGGGCAATAATAAAGAAAAGCAGCACCAGATTTTTGTTGGTTCTGTGCATTTTGGCAGCATTTAGTGTACTGGCCAGATTCTACTGTAATATATCATTCTAAAGAATGTGTTTTAATTACTCCAGGGTCTAGTGTGCTTTACACCATCCAAAGCTTGGTAGTGCATTGGCTTGTATGCAGCTGCTTATCTCAGACTCAGCTTTATTGTCATTGCCTAGTTGGGCTTATGAGCAAGACTTTTTTTTAGATATATATTTTCTTTATGCATTTTCTCCCTTTTTAGCATGTCCAATTGTCCCATTGCATAATGCTTCCTCTCCACCAATGCCGATCTCTGCTCTGATTGAGGAGAACGAAGCTAACCCACGCCCCCTCCGACACGTGGGCAGCAGCCTTATGCATCTTATCACTTACACTTTGATGAGTGCAGTGCAGTTTAGCTGCGTGTACGGAGGGACACACCCTAAGAGCACTCTTTTCTCATCTCTGTGCAGGCGCCATCAATCATCAATTGCACCAGTCATGAGAGAGAGACCCCGTCCGGCGTAGTCCTGCCCATATAAACAACAGGCCAATCGTTGTTCATGTGGCCGCTCAGCCGGCAAGGCAGAGCTGAGATTCGATACGATGTATTCGAGATCCCAGCTCTGGTTCCAGCGTGTGATTTTACCGCTGCGCCACCTGAGCAGCCTTCTGAGCAAGACTTTTAACCCTCAATTGCTTGCATTGTATGTTCGATTCCCAGATGGTCCAGGGTTTTTTTTTCATGTGGAGCCTGTGTGGGTTTTCTCCGGGCGCTGCGGTTTCCTCCCACAGTCCAAAGACATGCAAGTGAGGTGAATTGTAGACACAAAATTGTCCATGACTGTGTTTAACATTAAAAAAAAAACTTGAACTGATGAATCTTATGTGACCAGTAATTAACTGTTCTGTCATAAATGTAATGAAGGTCTTTAAAATATGACGTTAAAGTCCTAATAAAATAAATACATAAGAGCAACAGCCTAATATCATAAATGTAAACTATATTTACAATCAAATGCAAAATGCTCCAGCGCATAGAAGATTATAAAATATATTTTTGTCTATAAAGAATGTATACTTTTATGCCATTTTTTAATTGTGTTTTAGCAAAGGCTTTTCACAGAAAATAATGAATGTACCTGCTAATTCTACTCACCCAAGCTGTCCTCCAGATAGTACGGCACAGTCTGCGGCCATATGTACTGCTCCCCAATTATGGAGTTCCTCACTTGTTTCTAATATCAAAGCAAATATATAGTATTCAGATGTTATCATAATAGGGGTGGGTTGTATTTGTTATGAATTAAAGAATTATGTCACTTTAAAAAGCTTAATTAGTCATTTTAAGTTAAATTTTTGGCTAAATCTCTACATGGTCTGGCACCAGTCTGTGTAAGTACTTGTGTAAGGTCTTCTGATAGTGGTTTTTTATCCATGTCTTAATTCAGTTTAGTCACTGCTGGAGATGGATTATTTAGTGTTATGGCACCCAAGTTATGGAATTCATTACCATATAGTCTGCACCTCCGGTATGTAAAGTGACATTGTGTATTAGAAAGGTGCTATACACCGATCAGCCATAACATTAAAACCACCTCCTTGTTTCTACACTCACTGTCCATTTTATCAGCTCCACTTACCATATAAAAGCACTTTGTAGTTCTACAATTACTGACTGTAGTCCATCTATTTCTCTGCATGCTTTGTTAGCATGCTTTCACCCTGTTCTTCAATGGTCAGGACCCCCACAGGACCACTACAGAGCAGGTATTATTTGGGTGGTGGATGATTCTCAGCACTGCAGTGACACTGACATGGTGGTGGTGTGTTAGTGTGTGTTGTGCTGGTATGAGTGGATCAGACACAGCAGCGCTGCTGGAGTTTTTAAATACAGTGTCCACTCACTGTCCACTCTATTAGACACTCCTACCTAGTTGGTCCACCTTGTAGATGTAAAGTCAGAGACGATCGCTCATCTATTGCTGCTGTTTGAGTTGGTCATCTTCTAGACCTTCATCAGTGGTCACAGGACGCTGCCCATGGGGTGCTGTTGGCTGGATATATTTTTGGTTGGTGGACTATTCTCAGTCCAGCAGTGACAGTGAGGTGTTTGAAAACTCCAGCAGCGCTGCTGTGTCTGATCCACTCACACCAGCACAACACACATTAACACACCACCACCATGTCAGTGTCACTGCAGTGCTGAGAATCATCCACCACCCAAATAATACCTGCTCTGTAGTGGTCCAGTGGTGGTCCTGACCATTGAAGAACAGCATGAAAGGGGGCAAACAAAGCATGCAGAGAAACAGATGGACTACAGTCAGTAATTGTAGAACTACAAAGTGCTTCTATATGGTGGAGCTGATAAAATGGACAGTGAGTGTAGAAACAAGGAGGTGGTTTTAATGTTATGGGTACAAATGTACAAATGTATTTCTACTTCAGGTTTCCAAATCCCTGAATAGCCCAAAGTTACAAGGTGCATCTTTTTTACTATTATCATACACAATCATACACCTACTGGGGACCATAAACGCCCTAATTATTTTGCTTGTGTCAAATCCCGAAAAGAATCAGACTTAAAATAAACTTGAATAGACTTAAACTTGACTCTTGTTCTTTAAAATATTACATAATCCAGGTGTTATGTGCAGAAAGACTTACCTTATTCAACACAATATCACCCTCGAAAAGATCAACACCAGCCGCTGTAAGGACACAATGTACACAATCATGTTAGTAGGAATATATACAGTAAACTGATTAGCAGTGGGGTGGCACAGTGCTGCAGTGGGCCTGGGTTGTCCGGGTCCTTTCTGTGTGGAGTTTGCATGTTCTCCCTGTGTCTATGTGTATTTCCTCTGGGTCCAAAGACATGCAGTCAGGTTAATTAAAGTTAATAGAAATCACCCTACGTGTTTTTGCGTGTGTGTGTGTGTGTGTGTGTGTGTGTGTGTGTGTGTGTCTGTCTGTCTGTCTGTCTGTCTGTCTGTCTGTCTGTCTGTCCGTCCGTCTGTCCTGTAATGGACTGGCGACCTGTCCAGGGCATTTCTTGCCTTTCGCCCAATGAATCAGACTCTAGTTGAATTCTTTGCTAGTTATAACTTTTAGTTTAATTTAATTTTGTGTTTGTATGATTTGTGTAAATCCTATTTATTCAAATTATCCTCCAGGCCACCCAAGGAGGGTGGGGGTCCCTGCTGAGTCTGGTTCCTCTCAAGGTTTCTTTCTGTAATTTGAAGGGAATTTTTCCCTGCTACTGTTGCCCTCGGCTTGCTTAACAGGGGTTTTTGGTCTGTTGGTCCTGGATTCTGTAAAGTTGCTTTGAGACAATGTCCATTGTAAAAAGCGTTATACAAATAAATGTGACTTGACTTGACCCTGACCAGGATAAATCGTGGTAAAATAGACAGTGAATGAATTACTGAATGGTTACCAGTGACACAAACATGCATATCACAAAGCGTCCTTACCCTTATTGACTTCGAACAGGTCCTCTTTTCTGCCGTCTACATCATACTCTGCAAAATCCCATCCATCCACACAATCAGTTTACTGGTTTGTTAGTTTAATTTTGATAAATCTAAATATGTACACAGACTATGTAAAATCATGCCTTACCAACTATTCTGCGTGTGGGCTAAAAGAAAAAAAGAATGAAAATTAATTAATAAAAATAAGCCTCCAACAACTCATGCTCATTCATTTCTGTCATGCACAAAGTCAATCTGACACCATTTTTCATGTTACTCTTAATCAATCTTTGTTTAACTTCACCTAGAACCAATTTAGACTAAAAGGTCATGAGGCCTCCACTGCTGGGTCTTCCCACCTCAGACACAGCCAATAAAGACTGTATGTAGACACCAAGGTCGTAATCACAATATACAATATATTCAGATATACTCATATGCCCCCCCTCCGCCCCAATATACTGATTATAAGTAAACATATTCCACTTACTAGCATCATGTTAGGATCTGTCGGTGTTTTCCCATCAGTTATTGATATGAAAGGAATGTTTTAGAGTGACAGGAATCCCTAATCCCCCTAACCATCAGGTAGATTTTGGGGGTCCCAGTGGTATTCTGGCAGAAGGCTAGCGCAATTAACTGCTGCACCATCCAAGAGCCCTTTATGCCCTTTTTATTTTGCCCCATTCAATTGTTATTTCTTATTATTATTATTATTATTATGATAATGATTATTATTATTATATTGTGCAAATATTTTAAATGATTAATTTAACTAATTAATTATTCTTCAACACTTAAGAGTCATGTCAGTGGCTGTTGGATTAATTTAAATTTTTTTTTAGAAACAAATATTTTTTTTTATATTTTTTATTTATATTTATAATATTATATTATATTTTTATATAATAATATATTATGTTTATTATGTGATCACTAAATTCACTTAACTGCCAGCTGGCTTCATTCACCGTGGCATGTTTTTCATTTGTTCATTTGGATTTCCTACTGTACCCTTATTTATCTCCAGAAAACATGTTCTTGTTTTCAGTTTCTGCTCAACGTTACCCTATCAACCTAGGTATGAGTTTGCACAGAGATAAGTGTGTGATGCCATGTGAATTGTTGCCCTGTCCTGGAAGTATTCTTCTTTCTGTTCGTCCAGTATTTCTAGACACACCAGATTCTTATAAAGGACATTTACAGGATGGCAGTCCTAAGAATTTAATGAATGCCATGGTACAAAATTATTCAGCTACTCTCAAATGACCAAAGCCATAGCAAACACAAGGTGCACCACACAAGGTTTCACAATGTGCTTTGAGACAAATTTAAAAAATTTGCACCCAATCATTGACTAATCAAAACAATTGAAAACAAAAAGAACATATGAACACCACGTCCACACGTCAAACACTCAAATCATTTATCCAAAAAAAGTAGACCCTTGGTGTCCAGCTGTTGCAATTTGAATTGACTGGACATAATTTGGAAAACCACATGCCTGGGACTGATGGATGCAGCAAAATACAATAACACCTTGATAAAATCCCTCTCCAGCGTGCAACCAAACTAAGACTGGGGTGACAAAAAGAGCATTTAAACACCAATGAACATCTAAGGAGAGATCTGAAAATGCAAGTTTATGGCCCAAGCTTACAGAGAAGAGTTGCAGCAATAATTGGTGCCGAAGGTGCTTCTACCAAGCGTTTAAAAAAAGGGTCTAAATACTTTTGTATAAAAGATGCCAGTTTTTGTTTTTTTAAAAAGAACAATGACTGTTTTCACTTAATTATAAGTGTGCAACACTGTCAAAGGGTTTAAATACCTTCTGAATCCACTATATTGTTTATATAATGCATTTTAATGTTTTCTCTCTTTCGCGTATCAAAACTTACCCAATGCAAAGTAATGCCACTTACTATCACAGGTGTAATATTGAGAGGAAGAAAAACTGGATATGAAAATGAATTTCATGAACATTTTAAATAAAATACAACTTACCAGACTCCTGACTTCACAGCTGAGTGAATTTAGAATATAAAAGAGAATTGCACATGCTGCAGCTCTGCGGGACATGACCAGGTAGCGCTGAGGATCGAACCCTTACAATGAATCTTTCAACTGCCTGTTAAATGTTTCTATGGAATTATACCTGGTTCTAGTTCTAGATTATAGCTGTTATAAAGATAACAGATTAGCACAGTCACTGCCATGATGATGAACAGATTCAGCATTTACCGTACAGCTTATCAGCATGTACGATTTTAGTATGGCATATCAGGGGTTGAAATCTTAGGCATTAATTACTGTGAAATAAAATCAATTACAGACATTATATTTTTTTATAACTTTTACATATCACAACAATTTAAATGTGCTTTTTTAAATGATAGAACTGGACAGTTTTACCAGTTTTTACCCCAAAGCTGTTCTGGTGGAAGCCTGTTGACCCACCTGTGGTTGAAGCTTGCAAATTGAGACTGTCGTGCTAACAATGCTGCTCCTTCTAGATGTGACGGAGACCTGCCGTGTCTGCACTGAAAATGTCCAGAGCTCATTAATGACTTTACCTTAGACTAGACTGAATAATGAACTAAAATTGTTTAAATTTATTATTAAATTTGTTAAAATTTTGTTTAAAATATTTTGTGTATATATGGTTTGCATAAATCCAGTTCATTCAAATGATCCTCCAGACCACTCAAGGAGAATGAGGGTCCCTGCTGAGTCTGGTTCCTTTCAAAGTTTCTTTCTGTAAATTTACTGTCGACCTTGGCTGCTCAACAGGGGTTTTTGGTCTGTTGGTCTTGGATGTGGTCTTTGAGACAATGTCTAGTGTAAAAAAGCACTATACAAATAAATTTGACTTGACTTGGACATTTGATGAAAAGTGCATTGTTTACTCGGCTGCCTTTTACTTCCCTGGGAAATCTGGACAGTGTTCTGTACTGCTGGATACTACAGTATGTATATAGTATATATGTGCGTCACATATCTGACTCATTAATAGACAGCCATTTTTGACAGACAAACTAGGATTGAACAGGATTATAATTTTAAGGTGAGGTTTTATATTTTGCTTCCATTCATGACAGGGCAGGTAGTTACATGTTAAACATGATTCATCAGTTCAAGTTTAATATCAAACACCATCGTGAGCAATTTTAGTATCTCCAGTTAACCTGATTGCATGTCTTTGGACTGTGGGAGAAAACCAGAGCACCCAGAAGAAACCTACATGGACAAGGTGAGAAGATGCAAATTCCACACAGAAAGGACCCAGACTGCTCCACCCGGGAATCAAACCCAGGACCTTCTTGCTGGGAGGCGACAGTGCTACCCACCAAGCCTCTGTGCTGCCTTAAGTTGAATTATCTGATTTTATTAAAGTGTTTAAATTAAACTTTATTTCAGAGAAAGAAACATCTTAGATCTTAGAAGAAATAATTTATCTCAAATAAGGGTAACCTGACACATCAGAAGATAATTTTTTTAAATAATGAACACTAATGTGTACATCTGAATTGCACTTGCCTTTCGCAGTTTTGTTACAGTTTAGGACTCTTTGTTTTATATTTACATTTTCATCATTTAGCAGATGCTTTTATCCAAAGCGACTTACAGTACTGTGACAGTATATTGTCTAAGCAATTAAGGTTAAAGGACCTTGCTCAAGAGCCCAACAGTGACAACCTGGCAGTGGTGGGGCTTGAACCAACAATATTTAGATTTTTAGTCCAGTACCTTAACCACGAGGCTACAATTGGCCCCCTTTTTTAAAATAGTTCCATGATTTTGGGAAGTCTGGTCACAAGATTTTGGAGTGAGTCTCTGAGAATTTGTGTTTATTTAGACAAAAACATTTACATTAGATTTATGACATTTAGCAGATGATTTTATCCATTACAATTTAGACTGAATACAGTGCAAGCATTTGAGGGTTAAAGGCTTTGCTTTACCGGGCCCTAACAGTTGCAACTTGGCAGTAGTGGGGTTTGAACCAGCAAAGATTACTAGTCCAGTACCTTTATATATACTGTATATATACAGTATATATATACTGTATATATATATATATATATATATATATATATACTGTATATATTTTTATGCATTTTCTCCCCTTTTCTTCCTTTTAGCGTGTCCAATTGCCCCATTGCATCATGCTTCCTCTCCCCCAATGCCGATCTCTGCTCTGATTGAGGAGAATGAAGCTAACCCACGCCCCCCCGACACGTGGGCAGCATGCCGTATGCATCTTACAACCTACACTTTGACGAGTGCAGTGCAGCTCAGCGTTGTGTACGGAGGGACACACCCTAAGAGCACTCTTTTCTCATCTCTGTGCAGGCGCCATCAATCAGCCAGCAGAGGTCGTAATTGCATTAGTCATGGGAGAGAGACCCCATCCGGCTTAGTCCCGCCCATATCTGAACAACAGGCCAATCGTTGTTCATGTGGCTGCTCAGCCTCAGTCGACAAGGCAGAGCTGAGACTCGATATGATGTATTCGAGATCCCAGCTCTGGTTCCAATGTGTGTTTCTGTGCCACCTGAGCAGCCCTAGTCCAGTACCTTAACCACTGAGCTTCCACTGTCCTTTTCCATCAACCAGAAAGCAGCTCTGTGCTCCAGTGCTTCACCTCAAAAAGAAATAACCAGTGTCTCACATTTTTAAAAAGCTGCTGCAAAATCAAGCAAATCTGCAATAATAAAAAACAGCCAGCGAGTAGCAAGTAGTTGACACCTTTATTCAAAAAACAGCAATTGAACATTAAGAGCCTTGCTCAGAGGCCCAGCAGTGGCAACTTGGGGGCGATAGGGCTTGATCTGGCAACCTTCTGATTACTTAACATTATATTACATCATATACAGCAATACACAAACCTATAAAATACATGAAAATAAATCTATATAAAATGTTTATCATAATGTTACATCTAAAACCCTGTGTACAGTAAAAGTGCAATTAATTAACAGTGCAATTAATTATTAAAATACTTTATTTGTAAGAGTAAGCAGGGTTTTATTTTGTTAAATATTAAGAAAGCATATCGTCAGAAAACATGTATATAATGTATGTAATGTACAACTTTCATTTTAAAACCTAATCAGAACATAGTCTTTTTTATTACTTACTCACAAATATGTGTTCATATACAAAATAGTGGTTTTTATTCATGTGTGTTTGGGCCATCTGACATTTTGTGGTAAAACTGATTGTCCCATCGTCAGCTGTGCTGCCAGACGATGTTTAAAGTGCAATTTCTTTGGTGTATCAGGTTACGGAGAGCAAACAATCAGGTTTTCAAAACCTGAATACATGTCTTTGGACTGTGGAAGGAAAGCGGAGCACCCAGAAGAAACCTACATAGACAGGGGAGAAGATGCAAATTCCACACAGAAAAGACTTAAACCGCTCCACCTGGGATCTGTTCAAAATATGTGGGTTCAAAATATGTGTTCATATATAAAATAGTGGTTTTTATTCATGTGTGTTTGGGCCATCTGACATTTTGTGGTAAAACTGATTGTCTTGTCGTCAGATGTGCTGCCAGACGATGTTTAAAGTGCAATTTCTTTGGTGTATCAGGTTAAGGAGAGCAAACAACCAGGTTTTTAGAACCGCTCGACTGACATTTGCACTGCCATGCAAATCTGGACATCTTCATCATCTTCATCCTATAACAAAAATTATTTATAGTTTATTAAGATATACACTGATCAGCCATAACATTAAAACCACCTCCCTGTTTCTACACTCACTGTCCATTTTATCAGCTCCACTTACCATATAGAAGCACTTTGTAGTTCTACAATTACTGACTGTAGTCCGTCTGTTTCTCTGCATGCTTTGTTACCCCCTTTCATGCTGTTCTTTAATGATCGGGAACCCCACAGGATCACTACAGAGTAGGTATTATTAGGGTGGTGGATCATTCTCAGCACTGCAGTGACACTGACATGGTGGTGGTGTGTTAGTGTGTGTTGTGCTGGAATGAGTGGCTCAGACACAGCAACACTGATGAAGTTTTTAAACACCTCACTGTCACCGCTGGACTGAGAATAGTCCACCAACCAAAAATATCCAGCCGACAGCGCCCCGTGGGCAGCGTCCTGTGACCACTGATGAAGGTCTTGAAGATGACCAACTCAAACAGCAGCAATAGATGAGTGATCGTCTCTGACTTTACATCTACAAGGTGGACCAACAACAACACACACTAACACACCACCACCATGTCATTGTCACCTCAGTGCTGAGAATGATCCACCACCTAAATAATACCTGCTCTGTGGTGGTCCTGTGGGGGTCCTGACCACTAAAGAACAGGGTGAAAGCATGCTAAAAAAGTATGTAGAGAAACAGATGGACTACAGTCAGTAATTGTAGAACTACAAAGTGCTTCTATATGGTAAGTGGAGCTGATAAAATGGACAGTGAGTGTAGAAACAAGGAGGTGGTTTTAATGTTATGGCTGAACGGTGTATATTGTTCTTTCATTACGTAACCTCGTGCCCTTAACATTCATGCAACTTTTCTTAAACGAGGGTTCTGTTACTTTAAAGAAAAGGAAAATTGTGACTAACATTAAAACCTAAACTATTAGTTCTGAGATGAGCATTCTGGCTCTATAGCCAAAGTATTCGGATACCTGACCATGAGCTTGTTGGATGTCCCATTTCTAAAACAAATGAATTTAAATTTAAACCTCTATGTGACCTTTTCAGCTATAACAACAGCCAGATTTCTGAGAAGGCCTCTAACAGAACTGTGAAGTACAGTATGTCTGTGTGAATCTGTGCCCATTTAGTTTGTAAGGCTTTTCTTTATGTCTTTATAGAGCTTGCTTTGTGCACGGGGCTCAGTCATGTGGGAACAGGAAAGGGCCTTCCCTAAACTAAACTGTTGTTGCATAGAATAAGTTGCAAGCATATAACTGTCTTTATCGAATTGATTTATGAAACCTGTTAGCAATTGTTGTGGCTAAAACAAATGAATTCAGAAATTAGAAGGGTGTCCCAATACCTTTGTCCATATAGTGTTTATTTGAACAGTTGATAACAAAGGGTGCTGAAAACCATCACAGATTTCTTAAATGTAAGAAAATAAACTATAGTGTTAATATTTCTATGACACCCAGCAATGGATTTGGCAACATGTTTAGGGTGCATTACTGCAGCCAGACCTGCCGCAAAAATGAATTGAAAATTAAATAAAATTACAAATATTTATATGACTGTAACGGCCAATTCTTTAAGAATATATTTACCCCAACCATATCATTTGTTATTAGCAGAGACACATATTATTCTATTACAGTAATTAACAGTTTATTCAATTAAAATATTTATTTATTTAATTAATTTATTTATTTTAATATATTTATTTGCATTTTTCCAAATTTTCCTCCCAGGCTGATCCAGATCAGCCTTGTGTACAGAGAGCCACACCCTGATTGCATTATTTCTAGACTCTGTGCAGACGCCATCAATCAGCCAGCAGAGGTCATAAGCTTCCCATCCCTGTATAAACAACAAGCCAATCATTGTTCATATAGCTGCCCAGCCCAGCCGGATGGCAGAGCTGAGTTTTGAACCATGAGTTTAAAATGTCAGTTCTGGTGCGCTAGCATCTTTTACCGCTGCGCCATCTGAGTGGCAGTTAAAATATTTAAACTGCAATGTTCTGGTCTTCATTTTTAAACCTAACTGAGATGTTATCTGGTCAGCGTTGAGCCACAAGAGCTTGGTTACCACAGGCAGACTTTGTTTACACAACATTTTGGCTATTTCTTTGGCTATGTGTTACATAATGTATAACTATACCATTGGCTGTGCACTAATTTGACATGCTAATTAGAGCATTTTAATTACTGCCATCTTTTAAAACTTTGCCTATAGGAGGCAGAGACTGTCTAATAAAAGGTGCTTGGTTTTGTTCAGTGGACGACACTAACGTAAAGAAGCCACATCCTCTTACCATGTATCCTGAGTAGCTGTAGGGGTGTCTGCGCAGGAAATGCCCAATAAGGTTCCGGCTGTAGTAGTTAGGGTCTCCAAACGGCATACACATGCAGATTGGACACACCTTCAAATAAAGACATATTTAAGGGTATATTTATGTATGTATATAAAGCATTCAGTTAATTATAAAGATGATTGGTGGTGTGGATCTTACAGCTGGCGTGCGCTCCTGGGAGTGATACTGTACACAGTGCTCCACCAGTTCCAAGTCACCGAGGCCACTTACTGTGCAGTATGGACAAGTGTACAGTCTTTGTATACTGGATACACAAAACACACAAAACCATGTCAGATTTAATTACTTTCCATTTAAAATTAGTTACTAAAATATGTAACATCTATCCTATTATTCTACAACACTTTTATGTGACCATAACCATAACTGTAAATCTAACCATAACCCTAACTATAATCCCAACTGTAAACCTAACCATAATCCTAATCATAACCATAACTGTAAATCTAACCATAACCCTAACTATAACCCCAACTGCAAACCTAACCATAATACAAACCACCATAACTGTAAACCTAACAATAACCCTAACTCTAAAATAACCATAATGTAACTTGACAATAACCCCAACTATAAACCTTACCATAATCCTAACCATTATTCTAACTGTAACCTAACTATAAACTAATCATAACTCTAACTGTAAACCTAACCATTATTCTAATCATAACTGTAACTATATTAAAACATTAACTATAACTTTAAAACTAACAGTATCTCCTGTATACCTGTAAACCTAAGCAAAAGTTTACTATAGTTAACTATAACCATAACTGTAACCTAATCCTAACTGTAAACCCAATTGTGGCCCTAACCATACCAGTTACTTAGCGTAATTCTACACCTAAAAGCAAGACTTTAACAAGGACTGGTTCAGTACTGGGAAGTGCTGGAGTATAAATGATGGGGACCTTGTATTGTGTTTCCTTGTGGTGTAGTAAAAAAGTTGATAGACCTTTCACAAATACTGGACATTTTGTTACGTCTGAGTGATAGTTATGCTAGTTCCAGACAATTTAGTGTTTTTGCCTTTGTAGAAATTGCATGTAACATATTTTTCCACAATGTTGTTAATGTAGACTAACAGTTACCTCTGTCCTTGTTCGGTTGGAAAAGCTTCATGCCACAGTATCCAGCTCGATACACTAGAAAAGACATAACAGGTTACATTTTTCATTTCTAATATGCATTTACTTTTAGCCTAAAAAGTGTTGCTGAAAACACGAGGTGCCAGGCAGGAAGAGCAACAGACCATCACGGGGTAACAAACACACATTTATTTATTGACATTTGGTGGCAATTTAGGGAAGACAGTCTAACTAGGGCCACAAACATCATAAAGGACTCATTTCATCCTTGTTGCAACCTGTTCTCCTTGTTGCCCTCTGGTAGGCGCTATAGGAGTATTAAGGCCCGTACTTCCAGACTCCTGAAAAGCTTTTACCCCTCCGCCATAAAAACACTAAACTATCAAACGTTACATTCTAGGAAATAATGTGCAATTTATAGGGACTGTGCAATAACCTTCTTCTTCTTTTCTTCTGTAAAGTTCTTAAAACCACTATATTTTTGGATCTAGATGTGTATATGTTTGTTTTGTAAATACATGTGTATATACAGTATATACTGTATGTCTGTGTGAACGTACATGTACCGTCAAGGAGATGCTCAAAATTTTCGTTGTGCACTGTGCAATGACAATAAAGGCATTCTATTCTATTCTATTCTATTCTATTCTATTATTCTACTGTTATGTTAGATATTTTTACAAAACAGCTTTGCTATTGGGAGGCACACTTGTCAGTTACCGGTCCCAATCTGATGCAAGGTGGGACAAGCCACTAATGTTGTTGGGTGGCCAAGAGTATGCTTTGTCAGCATATTAGGAGGGTGGTTTTAATTTTTTGGCACATCAGTAAAGGAAGAGCATATTATTAGCTGCTCACTACCAACACTGCTTAAAATCTACATACTGAATGCTGAACTGGTTCTGCTCACAGTGTTTGTGTCTTATTGTATCTTATCGTTCTACATTACTTTCATGTTCAATACGTTATGTTGTTTTTTAGTCAATAAAGCATCCAGTTGATATAAAGATCAGTGGTGGATATATGTATATATTTTTGGCGGTTAACGGGTTAACACTATGGTCCACACACTAAACCAATTCCCTTTTGTCCTATTTATATGTATTTATCATTATGTAAAGAAATAAGTGGCCTGGTTTGCATTTTATTATATATAAATAAAAAAAACACTGTACATGCAAGCTAACTAACATAAGCCTGCAGTGGTCAGGATGGATGGATGGATGGATGGATGGATGGATGGATGGATGGATGGATGGATGGATGGATGGATGGATGGATAGATAGATAGATAGATAGATAGATAGATAGATAGATAGATAGATAGATGGATAGATGGATGGATAGACGGATGGATAGATAGATAGATGGATAGATGGATGGATGGATAGATGATAGATAGATAGATAGATGGATGGATAGATGGATGGATAGATAGATGGTTGGATGGATAGATGGATGGATAGATGGATGGATAGACGGTTGGATGGATAGATGGATGGATAGACGGTTGGATGGATAGATGGATGGATAGACGGTTGGATGGATAGATGGATAGATGGATGGATAGATGATAGATAGATAGATAGATAGATGGATGGATAGATGGATGGATAGACGGTTGGATGGATAGATGGATGGATAGACGGTTGGATGGATAGATGGATAGATGGATGGATAGATGATAGATAGATAGATAGATAGATGGATGGATAGATGGATGGATAGACGGTTGGATGGATAGATGGATGGATAGACGGTTGGATGGATAGACGGTTGGATGGATAGATGGATGGATAGACGGTTGGATGGATAGATGGATGGATAGACGGTTGGATGGATAGATGGATGGATAGATGGATGTACAGTACAACAAAATTATTTCTTTGCATATCCCAGCTTGTTTATAAAAGTGCAGGGTTTGCATGGCATGGCAGAGCTGGGATTTAAACTGTCCCTAATAAGTAGACAGTTCTGGATTTTGCAGGAATCTTGTCTTCTGACAGTAATCATTATTTATCAGGCATACTTGGGAAATTTTAGTGTACATGAAATTGTGTGAATTCATAAACATAAATAAAGATCCGGTTCAATATTATGGTACATTTGCATGCATAATGCCTGTAAGTGTTACCTCTCTGGTACAGTAGGAATCTGGATGTCAGGAATAACTTCACTGCTGTGTGTTTGGATAGGGACTTGGGCAGGAACTACAGGTGTGGGATTACTGACAGGCCCATATTCCTCTATGTAGCTCCTGCAGGTTTTGTAGTGGAGCCTCATCCTGTTGAGAAATTTCTGTAGGATAAAGAAGAATCTTTTTTTCCATGCAAAAAGTGTTTATAATTTTTACATTTTTACACTGACACTTTAAAGTATTAACATTTTCATTTCATTAAGCAGGAGGCATAGTCTAGCACAGCATGCAGCCTAGTGCTCCTCTGTGTTGATAAGAGTCTTTTTAAGGGCCCTGTTCATGATTGGTTACATCATGTAACAGCCAGTATAAAATTGTGTGTTGACTACTGACACTACAACGTGTCTTGAAGGACGTACAGAAACGTTGTCCATTCCATTAAATAAAAGTTCTGAAGCACTAAGCCAGGAACCACTAGGATGGGGACCACAAGTAGTCCATACAGCACCCTCTGGTGCATATGGTAGAAGAAGCCAGTGGGCCTTACTGGGTCAGTGACTGCACCTTAGGTTTAAAAATTGAGTAAATGACTCAAAGACTACTAACATAAAAGCTTTGGCTCGTATGATTCCTCTTATTTCAGGTTTGGTAAGAAAAGACAACTAGTCTTTGTAGTTGTAGTTTGTAGCCTAGTGGTTAAGGTAGGGGGCTAGTAATCAAAAGGTTGCTGGTTCAAGCCCCACCACTGCCGTGTTGCCACTGTTGGGCCCTTAAGCAAGGCCCTTGACCCTCAATTGCTTAGACAATATACTGTCACAGTACTGTAAGTCGCTTTGGATAAAAGCGTCTGCCAAATGCTGAAAATGTAAACATACAGTATTTTAATTTATATACATTTTAATTTATTGTGCTGGGCGGCACGGTGGCTCAGTGGGTAGCACTGTTGCCTCACAGCAAGAAGGTTCTGGGTTCGATCACCAGGCGGGGCGGTCCGGGTCCTTACTGTGCGGAGTCTGCATGTTCTCCCCGTGTCTGTGTGGGTTTCCTCCGGGAGCTCCGGTTTCCTCCCACAGTCCAAAAAACTTGCAGTCAGGTTAATTGGAGACACTAAATCGCCCTATAGATGAATGTGTGTGTGTGTGTGTGTATGTGTGTCTGCCCTGCGATGGACTGGCGCCCCGTCCAGGGTGTTACTGTGTGCCTTGCGCCCATTGAAAAGCCGGGATAGGCTCCAGCACCCCCACCCCACCCACGACCCTAATTGGATAAACGGTTAAGAAAGTGAGTTTATTGTGCTTGTGGCCCTTTGTGCATAGTACGAGTGTTCTTCAAAAAGTTTCTGCACTTTTTAAAACCCTTTTCTACACGTCACCTTCCGACGTCACTTTCTCAGCGTCGTACCAACTTTTTGATGCTTTCACATCATCACATGAAAATCTTCTTTCCCTTAAAGCTTATTTGAGCATCCAAAAAGGTGGAAATCAGATGCCGCTAAATCCGAACTATAGGCTCTCTCTCAGTCTTTCAGACACAAGCAATTACAGTACAACTACTCCTTCCGGCCTCACCGCTTCCAACCAAAATATAAAAGTGCAGAAACTTTTTGAAGATCACTCGTATTAATAAATAGTTGGGCGTTGTGAACAAGAGCTGCTTTATGCAGGCTAATTCCTGGTCTAAGTCCAACTTGGAGTTTACGTCAACATCTACAGCAGTCAAAGCATTTACAGTAAGAAGAAAACAACAGTTCATTATGCTGACGTTGATGAATGCAACTCAGGAATGCTTTCCTTTAACAGGCACTAGATTTGTTTATTTCATTTTCTGTTTCACCTGCCAGTAACACAACCTAAAATCAAGTCAACTATTTATTATTTCATCCCTCCTCCTGTTTGGTAATGAAAAATCATTAAATATTTGAGTCTATGAGGTCAACACACAAACACCACACACCTATGAATCATTTCTTTATATGAACACCTGCGTCAGCTGCGTAACCGGATCAGTAATGACTGGTTCACGCCTGTTTGTGATTGTTTTGTCAGAAATGAAACAGGGAAGCAAGGAAAAAAAACTTCAGGACTTTCCCTGTGAGGGTTTACTAGAAATGACAGCAATTACATGAAGAACTCAGCCCCATCTACTGGCAGTGTGGATAGTGCAACGACTTACAGAGACCCACACATTATTAATTTACAATGCTAACTTCTTTCATCTTTTAATAATGTGTAACAGATCATTGATCAGGTACTACTAAACATGATTGTTTACAGTTACCATTTTAGTTTACCATTATTTTTATTCTGGCTTGAAACACCCCAAATCTCAAATTATGATTTCTGCAAGACATCTATTTTATTTTTCATTTAATTTCATTTTCATGTTTTACCACCACACCCTAGTCAGGGTCATGGACAGAAGATACCAATCCATCCCCCCCTTGACATAGTCAATCATGACTGTATATAGATGCCTGACTGGCTGATATCACCACTGTGGATTTAAACCCTGCTATTTTGAGCTTAAGGACATGCCATTCAAAACCTGATACTTGCTTACTAAGTAGTATGCAAAATTACCAAATCAGTTATTTTGCCATTTAATACTCAGGCACAATGAAAGCATACAGTGTATCACAAAAGTGAGTACACCCCTCACATTTCTGCAGATATTTAAGTATATCTTTTCATGGGACAACACTGACAAAATGACACTTTGACACAATGAAAAGTAGTCTGTGTGCAGCTTATATAACAGTGTAAATTTATTCTTCCCTCAAAATAACTCAATATACAGCCATTAATGTCTAAACCACCGGCAACAAAAGTGAGTACACCCCTAAGAGACTACACCCCTAAATGTCCAAATTGAGCACTGCTTGTCATTTTTCCTCCAAAATGTCATGTGATTTGTTAGTGTTACTAGGTCTCAGGTGTGCATAGGGAGCAGGTGTGTTCAATTTAGTAGTACAGCTCTCACACTCTCTCATACTGGTCACTGAAAGCTCCAACATGGCACCTCATGGCAAAGAACTCTCTGAGGATCTTAAAAGACTAATTGTTGCGCTACATGAAGATGGCCAAGGCTACAAGAAGATTGCCAACACCCTGAAACTGAGCTGCAGCACAGTGGCCAAGATCATCCAGCGTTTTAAAAGAGCAGGGTCCACTCAGAACAGACCTCGCGTTGGTCGTCCAAAGAAGCTGAGTGCACGTGCTCAGCGTCACATCCAACTGCTGTCTTTAAAAGATAGGCGCAGGAGTGCTGTCAGCATTGCTGCAGAGATTGAAAAGGTGGGGGGTCAGCCTGTCAGTGCTCAGACCATACGCCGCACACTACATCAAATTGGTCTGCATGGCTGTCACCCCAGAAGGAAGCCTCTTCTGAAGTCTCTACACAAGAAAGCCCGCAAACAGTTTGCTGAAGACATGTCAACAAAGGACATGGATTACTGGAACCATGTCCTATGGTCTGATGAGACCAAGATTAATTTGTTTGGTTCAGATGGTCTCAAGCATGTGTGGTGGCAATCAGGTGAGGAGTACAAAGATAAGTGTGTCATGCCTGCAGTCAAGCATGGTGGTGGGAATGCCATGGTCTGGGGCTGCATGAGTGCAGCAGGTGTTGGGGAGTTACATTTCATTGAGGGACACATGAACTCCAATATGTACTGTGAAATACTGAAGCAGAGCATGATCCCCTCCCTCCGGAAACTGGGTCGCAGGGCAGTGTTCCAGCATGATAATGACTCCAAACACACCTCTAAGACGACCACTGCTTTATTGAAGAGGCTGAGGGTAAAGGTGATGGACTGGCCAAGCATGTCTCCAGACCTAAACCCAATAGAACATCTTTGGGGCATCCTCAAGCGGAAGGTGGAGGAGCGCAAAGTCTCGAATATCCGCCAGCTCCGTGATGTCGTCATGGAGGAGTGGAAAAGCATTCCAGTGGCAACCTGTGAAGCTCTGGTTAACTCCATGCCCAGGAGAGTTAAGGCAGTTCTGGGAAATAATGGTGGCCACACAAAATATTGACACTTCAGGAACTTTCACTAAGGGGTGTACTCACTTTTGTTGCCGGTGGTTTAGACATTAATGGCTGTATATTGAGTTATTTTGAGGGAAGAATCAATTTACACTGTTATATAAGCTGCACACAGACTACTTTTCATTGTATCAAAGTGTCATTTTGTCAGTGTTGTCCCATGAAAAGATATACTTAAATATCTGCAGAAATGTGAAGGGTGTACTCACTTTTGTGATACACTGTATTTAAAGAAATATTTTCAATAGATGTTTGTAGGCATTGTTAGCAGTTTGGTAGCAGCTAATCAGCATAGCTTGCTATAGTTTCAGATTGTGCATGATTGTATTCTGACCAGTTTATATGGTATTTTACTGTCTTAGATAATGATGTCACTCCTGAGTCCCTGTTTTAGCAAAATTTATCTGTATAATCAGAGTAAGTTGTCCAAGTTAACTACTTAACTACTTAAAATTATATTCTTGAATTTAGGGGTACTTTAAACAGTTTAAAATAGCTTTTAAGTGTGCTACCTGTGAGTAAAACTAAATATATAAGTGAAAAAATTGTGAAATACAGACCTCATTTCCACAGGCTCTACATTTGGCCTTCGTTTCCCTCATGGTCTGTTGGATGTCCAGGGCTTTGGGCTCTCTCTCGGACACAGGGCCCCGACACATCGGGCACTGTAGCCCCTGGCTCCTTACTGCAGTCTGAAAACAGTCTTTACAGAACCTGGTGATGAGAAACAAATAAAGAAATGAAAATAAAATGTAATATTTTGTGAAGTAAAACCCTAAAACTCACATGACCTATTGGCAGATCGACATTTAACATTTTCATTTGATAATACAAGATCCTAAAGGTATAACATTAGTTTTACTGTGACTATTGAATTACTTATAGCATTTACTGCACATTACGATTCAGGGCAAACTAGGTTGTATTAAAACTGAATGTGAAATGTGTCATTTTGAAAGTGTCATTTTTTTTGTACATTTTATTGGTTATTTTATTGCAAAATAAAAAAAAATTCAGCATTTTAAATAGTCCCTAGTTTTTTTCTGTAATGCCTTACTTAGATTAACCACTATAGCTCATTTTGGCTGTGTCAGCTGTACTAAAAAAGTCTGGGAAACTGTTGAAATACAAATGCTAATGTCATATCTTCTTATAGTAAGTAGTATGCAACTGGATGCAACTTTTACACAACAGCAAATAAGCATGCTGTTTAAGTTCAAATCTCTATTAACATTAATAAATTATTAGAAGAGATTATTTCACAAAGTTTTAACATTAATGGTAAAATAAGCTCAACTCATGGTGCTACTGGTGCAGTAGGCTATCTGCTAAATAGCCTTGCCTGTATGGATAGTGGGATACATTTGTGAAAGTAAATATTTGTTTGTGAATGATTTTTATTTGAAAAATAACAGCTATTTTTAATTATGTGGCAATAATTACAATATTATGCAGGTTACACTAGCAAACAAGAAGTAGGTTAGTGGCTAATACTGCTAATAAACCACTGATCAAAGGTACAGTACTAACAAATGTAATATATATTTTTTACATAATTAATGATTTACTTAAAAAACTAAACATTTTTAAATCACATTTACAATTTTACAAATGTAATCTTATGTAGATGTAAAATTGCACATAGATAAAAGGCTAGCTGTTTAGCATAGCTTTTGGCTCTGGGGTTCCTGGGGACTTCATAATCCTTCAACAATAAGCTAATCGGTTAAACTGTAGTCTAAAACACCTCCCCTAACCATCTTATAAACTTACAAATGCTGGCACTGTCTGGTGCGGATTGGCATTTTCAAAACTTCCTGGCAGATAGGGCAATCATAGTCCTGCTGTGTGTCCATTCTCAGTCCAGAGGAATTTCCCATTTACTCCTAGATTTCTGCTGGGGAGACACATATTACCTGATTAACCAAAGAACTTACCCATGCCCACTGGGAAAATGCCCATTATGCTACAAAGACTACATACAGCCAAAATATTAAGAGCTAGAGCAATTCTGGCCCTGGACAGGGTGCCAGTCTACAGAAGGGCATTGCTCATTTCCCCAGAACTAATTGTGACTAGAAACAAGGATTAAACACAAAGCTGTACGCCACCACTACTGCCTGATCGGGTCTTTTACTCTCTACTAAACAAATGTATAAATAAAAACAAACTGGTCAATCAAATTAAGGAAATGTACACTACATGGCTGGAAATATGTGGAATTATAACCATAAGCTTGTTGGAGATCTTCTAAAAGCCACTTTATGCCAAAGGGCATGAGATAAAAGGCACATTTCCCAATGCAAGATTAGGAATTATTTATTTCGCTGGAAGTAATAATCTACTGGAAGTAATATTATGAAAAGATTCAGAGTTTTCAGACAAATCTCAGTCCATGTAAGGTTAAATTTGCATGACTTTTTGAGGCCTCAGATGGTATTGCATGAGAAGCTGTGATAAATATTTCAATACGTGGGCTTGGGAGAACTTTAGAAAAACCATTGTCGCTTAACACAGTCCACCGCTGCATGAAACACAACTTGAAACTCTATTGCATAAAAAGAAAGACATATGTCAGTTCTAAGCAAGGATATTACCCAGTTCTTTGAGCTTGAGCTTGTTTTCAAGAAAATTAGACGTCATGTTCTCCATGGCAAAAACTAAAAAGTCCATCTAGACTGTTATTAGTGAAAGGTTAAAAAAAACATCTGTCATGGCATATGGGTGCATTAGTGCCCTTGAGTGACCTTTATATGTGTGAAGGTACCATTTATGAAGAGGTGTATACAGAAATTTTAGAGACACACATACTGCCATCAAGGCAACATTCCTGGGAAGTCGTGGTTATGGTTATTTCAGCAAGATAAAAAGAGGCCTACAACAACGTGGCTTGATAGACACAGAGTGTGTGTGCTTGACCGGCCTGCCTGCAGCCTAGATCTGTCTTCTAATCACAATGTACGGTGCATCATAAAAAAGAGAATTAGACAACAGTGACCACAGACTGTTGAGCAGCTGAAGTCTGCTGTACATAATAAAAGTGTCAGTGTTTGTTTGTTTGTTTATTAGGGTTTAAACCTCATGATTTACACGTTTGGTTACATTCATGACAGGACACGTAGTTACTCATTACACAAGGTTCATTAGTTCACAAGTTTTAATATCAAACACAGTCATAAACTATTTGGTGTCTCCAATTCACCTCACTTGCATGTCTTTGGACTGTGGGAGGAAACCGGAGCACCCGGAAGAAACCCACACAGACACGGGGAGAACATGCAAACTTCACCTGGGGATCGAACCCAGGACCGTCTAAAAGCGCCAGTAATAAAAAAAGGGGATGCAACAGTGGTAAACATGCCTCTGTCCCAACTTTATTGAATGATTTGTAGGCATCAAATTCTCATCAAATTGTTGATATTTATAATATATAATGCAATAAAGTTGGTCAGTGAAAAATTTGTATTTTAAGCAGCAGCTAAACAAGCCAGTCAAGCCAGCTTTGTAATCACCATGGGTGTAGAGGTGTGCGTGTACAAATATTTGGATAACATTTAATCATGTGAGCAAATCGGTTCTAAACATAAGGTGACGGTAAAGGGTTTGTTTTCAATCTTGGAATAAACCTAATGTTTCCTCAACTGGGTGGGTGCAGTCAAACTAGCCCTAGTTATATGGACACTAAAAAGACATCAGATGTAAGCAATAAAAATGACTAACAAGGAAATAGAAGACCATGCAGAAAAAGCATGATCTACATTTAAAATTTTCATTTAATAATACAAGATCCTAAAGGTATAAGATTAGTTTTACTGTGACTATTGAATAACTTATAGCATTTACTGCACAGTACGATTCACGGCAAACTAGGTTAAATTAAAACTGAATGTGAAATGTGTCATTTTGAAAGTGTAATTTTTTTTGGTTTTATTGGTTAATTTTATTGCAAAATAAAACAAAATCAGCATTTTAAATAGTTCCTAGTTTTTTCTGTAATGCCTTAAAAGACACTAAAAAGACATCAGATGTAAGCAATAAAAATCACTAACAAGGAAATAAAAGTCCATGCAGAAAAAGCAAATTACATTTAAAAATGTTTGCAAACCAAATGAATAATCTAATAAGATGTGTTTATTTTTTAACCAATGATTAGTTTTCTTGGAAAATAAAAGTAAAAAAAACACACAGATTTAGTCACATAAATGAAATTACAGAAAGCATAAAATCCCAACAGCGTCACCAACATTTCCTTAATAAGAGTGAGCAAACTTTTTAATTAATCTAAACATCTGGGTAGTTAAAACAAGGTCTCTTCACTACAAAATGTTAAAACATTAATAAATCAAAAATCAAAAGCAGAATAAATGAAGCACTTACAGAGATTGGTGGCTTTCTTAATAATATGCGGAGTGTGTTTACTCTGTGCTTCACATCACTGTCTGCTCACTGTTTAAAGAGATTGGCTTTGTTCAATCCTTGATTCAGTTTCACTTTCTCTTACTTAGGTCAAGTGGAAAACACCTAAGTTATTTATACTAATGACTATAAGGAAGCATGGGCTATTCCAGTTCAAATATCATGCTTGTTTATTCCTTTTCTTTGTCTTTACTGTATGTTTATCATGTTATTACTTTTATTAAGTGACACAAATCTATACAAACCATACAGCGAATACACAGATCAGCCATAACATTAAAACCACCTCCTTGTTTCTACACTCACTGTCCATTTTATCAGCTCCACTTACCATATAGAAGCAATTGTAGTTCTACAATTACTGAATGTAGTCCATCTGTTTCTCTGCATACTTTGTTAGCCTGCTTTCACGCTGTTCTTCAATGGTCAGGACCCCCACAGGACCACCACAGAGCAGGTATTATTTGGGTGGTGGATCATTCTCAGCACTGCAGTGACACTGACATGGTGGTGGTGTGTTAGTGTGTGTTGTGCTGACGTTTTTATACACCGTGTCCACTCACTGTCCACTCTATTAGACACTCCTACCTAGTTGGTCCACCTTGTAGATGTAAAGTCAGAGACGATCGCTCATCTATTGTTGTCCAGCAGTGACAGTGAGGTGTTTAAAAACTCCATCAGCGCTGCTGTGTCTGATCCACTCATACCAGCACAACACACACTAACACACCACCACCATGTCAGTGTCACTGCAGTGCTGAGAATGATCCATCACCTAAATAATACCTGCTCTGTAGTGGTGCTGTGAGAGTCCTGACCATTGAAGAACAGCATGAAAGGAGGCCAACAAAGCATGCAGAGAAACAGATGGACTACAGTCAGTAATTGTAGAACTACAAAGTGCTTCTATATAGTAAGTGGAGCTGATAAAATGGACAGTGAGTGTAGAAACAAGGAGGTGGTCATTATGTTATTCCTCATGTGCTTGTCGGACGTCCCATTCTAAAAGCATAGACATTGACATGGAGTTTTCCTGCTTTTTTAGGAAGGTGTTTTCCATAAAGGTTGTGTTTTGAGTGCGTCTTAGGAATTAAGACCCATTCAGTCAACAAAGCACATGTACCATTGCCATCTATCCCAAATCTATAGTGTTCAATGGGATTATCATTTATTTCATAGAATTGACTCTTTTACACCTAGAAGCAACGAGTGTGGGTAGAACTATGTGTGTGGAAAACAATTTAGAGCATCATGAGGCAACTAACTGAGTTTCATAGAGGTCAAAGCAAAACAAAGGGAATCAAAAAGCAAAGTGAAATCTCACTGACACTCTAGAGCAGAGTTTTTTAAACTCAGGGTTGCAGAGGGGTGCCCAGGTGGCTCAGCGGGATATTCCGCTAGCACACCAGCACAGAGTTTCTGAACTCCTCTGTTCGAAACTCGATGTTGCCGCTGGGCGCCATCTAGCGGGCATAATTGGTAGTGCCTGCAGCAGATACTAATGCCTAGTTCACACTACACGATTTTTGCCCTGATTTTCGCTCGGCGACTTGTTGGCGCTAGATTTGCCGGCTCGGGAGCAACTCGGTGTTCGCTCAGCGATCGAAACTCGGCTCTCGATCGCTATGTGTAAAGTACTCAACAACTCGATCCGAGCGGCTCGCCGAGCACTCGAGATTTTTAGCATGTCAGATATCTGAATCTGAGTTGCCCGACTGGCAATGAGTGCTATGTCGAACAGCCAATGGGAACGATACGGTGTGAGGGAAAACGCAGGGGAGGAGTTGTAAAAAGGTGGGACAGGGGCATAATATAGTTTCTATCAGAATATCATTAAACGTCACTTCTCGCGTTTGTTTTCATGACCAAACGTAGTTTGGGAGACCAAAGAAGCTCGCCTGAGATTCCAGTTGGTGATGGCTCGTGTAGTGTGAAACCCCCTATCGCCGATAAGTCGTGTAGTGTGAAATACACACAGACTTGAAAGACTCCCGATTACTAGAGATCCAGTCGTGTAGTGTGAACTGTACAGCGACCTGACGATTTGGAAAGTTGTGTAGTGTGAACTTGGCATAATTGGCCATTGTATCTGCAGGGTGGGTGGGTCTTCATACGGTGTGTAAGGACCCTGATTGGCAGAAGAGACGCCTGTGCAGAATGCAAGGGCGAGAAGAGGAGGGCTGTGCACGTGTCGGAAGAGGCGTGTACAGCGACGTGCTCTCCTCGGATGCAATCTGGTATCTCTCAGTAGCGGAAGACAAAATTGCGTGTGCTAAAAAAGTTTAATTTTAACAGGAACACAAAATGAACTGGTACGCGAACGCCCCCTTGTGGAGGCTTTACGTCACATTTTGTAAACCACAGTGGACCAGATTGCCACCATTTCTATTAATGAAGTATATTTCGTTTTGTGTTTCGTTTTGATGCATTGCTTGTTTTGTCTGGGTCGTTGTAAAAATCGTGGACAAAATGTCGGTCCGTTGAAAAGTAGTTCTATAGTACAAAATTTAACAGATTTAGTCATGGAAATAAACACAGAACTGAATAAACACCTCTACGACCCAACCTTAAATAAAACTCTACATTGTGCATGCAGCATTTGTATCAAAGGCCACTGCATGAATAAAATGTGGTGTAAGGCAGTGGTCCCCAACCACCGGCCTGCAGACCGTGGGTCATTTATTACCACGCTGCACAGAAAGAACAAATAATTAGAGATCGCTACAAGAGCAATTAAATTTCCAATACTCTTCGGGTGTTACTGTCTCCAATCACCACTAGGTGGGAGCAGTGTCTCGTTGCAACGAAAAAGGCTCAGGAGTCACACTGATTTTTCATTCTATAGTTACTCTATTTAGAATCTTCCCGCCCCTGCTGGTCCGTGAAATTATATCTTATATGAAACCGGTCCATGGTGCAAAAAAGGTTGGGGACTGTTGGTGTAAGCAGCACACATCCTGGACCCCTGAGAAACAATGTAAGTAATCTAGAATGTTTTGTGCAAATATTGTGCAAGATCCAATAATTGATTTTATTATTATATACAGGAAATTAAAATACACTCACTTAGGTATTAGGTGAGGTATTAGGTAATTAGGTATTAGGTACAACTATCTGTACAGTCATTAATTATTGTATAAGCAACAACAACCAGACAGATGAACATCTACTGCACTGTACATTGCATTTACTCTGTACCCCCTATTTTTTATAATTGGTTAAAGGATAATTAAAGAATCTTTTATGTGAATTTTAAGTGAAAAATCAACATGTGTTCTTTAAACTGATCTGTGCAGAAAAAGCCAGATGCTATATAAGTTCCTTAATATTGAATGTTTTACAGTTACACTTAGTCTATACCTTTTTACCACATCCTGTTTTTCCAGTCCCATTTTCTCCTGTGACTCATACTGATAACCACAATTTAATGCCCTGCACATACACAGGAGTAAATGCAAGACATTTTAACCCATAAGAGACCATTTACATTTACCAGACGCTTTTTTCCAAAGCGACTTACACAATGAGCAATTGAGGGTTAAGGGCCTTGCTCAGGGACCCAACAGTGGCAACTTTGTGGTGGCGGGGCTTGAACCGGCAACCTTCTGTTTACTAGTCCAGTACCTTAACCACTGAGCTATCACTGACCACAGTGACATATGTGTCACCAACACTTTGAAAGGTCTGAAAAGTTCTTTATACAGCTTTATTCTTCACTTTGTTCTTATAAAGTTTCAATGTGACATATGTGAGAATTTGTGTTCATGTGACCTCATTTCCAAAATGGTGGTGTGCATGGTTAGTGCATGATACAAAATCAGATCATTTTAAAAGAGTGTTTTTTGTTACTAAAATGAGTTTCAACTCATTTAACAATTCTAATGCTTTAATAACATGTTTTATATTACATATGACACACTCTGACCCCCTTTTTGTAACTAATTAATATAAAACAGATTACAAAATTATTGTTGTGACATATGTTACAGAGATTTTAACCTTAAAATAGCTGCAAAAAAACGTGACCTGTGTCACAAAAAGAAAAATGCTAATGAGCTGCTTAATTAATTTAACTGATTCAATTACTTTGAGTCAATATATTTTCTGTTGTTTTATTTAAAGCATATTTAAACGAATAAATTAATTTTATAATCAATTAATCAATTAAGTAATCAATAATAATCAATTAAACTATTATAAAAATGTATTATGAAACAACTTTTGCATGTCAGTACTGCAACTGCACCTTGGTTTTAGCAGAAATGGTTTACCTAATAAAAAAGGAAACATGTTGATCCTGTTTCAATGTCAGTTTACTTGTAGCATGAATACCAAGAAGCAATACAGTCTTCAGGATGCACTTAAGATCATCACTGGTAATGACAGTGAGTTTGAAGGATGTAAAGATAGCTCAGATGAAAACTCCGAAGACCTTGATTACACTCACAGGTAAAAAGACGTGGAGAGTGATGATTCAAGTGGGTCTGATGATTCGGACATACATACAGACATACAGTACATTGCAAGGCAAAAGTACCCCATGAGGTCGCGGAGATGGTACCTTTACCTGTGGTAATCCATCATGTTAGACCTTGTTAATGCATGATCTACCGCCGTGACTATACACTGCTTGGTGTCCAAAAGCCATTTAAATATAGAACCTTCCAAGCAAAGTTTGCCACTATCCTGATTGTTGTGCATTCACAAAAGAGTCGATCATAATTTAATGCCACACTTCCTCAACCACCACCAAAGAGAGTCTGTGTTGAAGTTCCAACTGATGTTTGCAGAGACCAGGTTGCACACTGTCCTGTGAACTGTGACAAGCATAGTCATTGTAAAATCTGCAAAGTCAATGCAAACACCACCCTCTCTGAGAAATATGATGTGCATCTTTTCTTCACTGAAGAAAGGAATTTTTTCAAACTTTACCATTTGGCTTAGGCTGAGTTGTTAAATTGTGTTTCACTTCAGCATTTCATTTGTTTGGATTACCCAACAGTGGTGTAGAAATGCAAATAAAAATAAAAATCTGTATTATTAACAAAAAGGGGAAGATTATTTTTTTTATTTTAAATGAGGTATATGTTTACTATATATACAGGGGTTGGACAAAATAACTGAAACACCTGTCATTTTAGTGTGGGAGGTTTCATGGCTAAATTGGACCAGTCTGGTGGCCAATCTTCATTAATTGCACATTGCACCAGTAAGAGCAGAGTGTGAAGGTTCAATTAGCAGGGTAAGAGCACAGTTTTGCTCAAAATATTGCAATGCACACAACATTATGGGTGACATACCAGAGTTCAAAAGAGGACAAATTGTTGGTGCACGTCTTGCTGGCGCATCTGTGACCGAGACAGCAAGTCTTTGTGATGTATCAAGAGCCACGGTATCCAGGGTAATGTCAGCATACCACCAAGAAGGACAAACCACATCCAACAGGATTAACTGTGGACGCAAGAGGAAGCTGTCTGAAAGGGATGTTCGGGTGCTAACCCGGATTGTATCCAAAAAACATAAAACCACGGCTGCCCAAATCACGGCAGAATTAAATGTGCACCTCGACTCTCCTGTTTCCACCAGAACTGTCCGTCGGGAGCTCCACAGGGTCAATATACACGGCCGGGCTGCTATAGCCAAACCTTTGGTCACTCGTGCCAATGCCAAACGTCGGTTTCAATGGTGCAAGGAGTGCAAATCTTGGGCTGTGGACAATGTGAAACATGTATTGTTCTCTGATGAGTCCACCTTTACTGTTTTCCCCACATCCGGGAGAGTTACGGTGTGGAGAAGCCCCAAAGAAGCGTACCACCCAGACTGTTGCATGCCCAGAGTGAAGCATGGGGGTGGATCAGTGATGGTTTGGGCTGCCATATCATGGCATTCCCTTGGCCCAATACTTGTGCTAGATGGGCGCGTCACTGCCAAGGACTACCGAACCATTCTGGAGGACCATGTGCATCCAATGGCGGTGCCGTGTATCAGGATGACAATGCACCAATACACACAGCAAGACTGGTGAAAGATTGGTTTGATGAACATGAAAGTGAAGTTGAACATCTCCCATGGCCTGCACAGTCACCAGATCTAAATATTATTGAGCCACTTTGGGGTGTTTTGGAGAAGCGAGTCAGGAAACGTTTTCCTCCACCAGCATCACGTAGTGACCTGGCCACTATCCTGCAAGAAGAATGGCTTAAAATCCCTCTGACCACTGTGCAGGACTTGTCATCTCCAAGACGAATTGACGCTGTATTGGCCGCAAAATGAGGCCCTACACCATACTAATAAATTATTGTGGTCTAAAACCAGGTGTTTCAGTTATTTTGTCCAACCCCTGTATGTGACATATATGTAACATTACAGTTTACTTATAAACACCCAATGTGACATATATGTAACATTACAGATTTTGACACTGGGGGGCAGCACTTTAAAAAAACTTAAAGAAATGTGTTCTTTGAGATCCATTTGGTCTGTTTTAGATCCCTCATAATTTTCCTATGTGGGGAACTGGGTCCGGTATCTTATGGGTTAACTGGCAATTATTCTATGTTACATTTCTCAATAACAGGATTTTTGAAAGCACAAATTGAGTTTGGTCCTTATATGTGCTCGTCCCCATGGTTTATGTTAGTATCCTGGTAGATGGTTCCAGAAATGGAGACTCGAGTCTGCGACTCGTAAACAACCAGAGTTCTTAGCGTCAGCATGTGTTAACATTAGTTACGTGTGACAATTATATTTGAAGTTTACTTCATTTGAACTTTTTCATTCCCTTTGGATTGGAATCTCACTTAAAATGGTGGAATACATAGTGCACTTCACAGGAACAACTTGGTGGAATGGAACCCTTCTACAAAATTGGTGCTAATGGTTGAAAGAGCGCTTTCTGAACCAATCAGACCTGATTTTAATTTTTTGTAAGAAATGCTGTTATTTGCATTTATTCAGTTTGCAGCGTCACACAGATGATTGTCAGTGAAACGCTTGATTGGCTTTCTAACGAGTTCGTGTTTTACTTCACAGCCGGGAAGTTGGGATGTTTTTAATTATAAGCACATTTACAAAATAACGGATTATATTCCTAGTGGGACACACGCTTATAAATTTAATAGCATCTGGAAGAACATAAGCTAAGGTAAGCAGTGGTTATGATTTTTTTGCTGTGTTTTGGATTTTGGCCGCTGTGCCGTGACTTTTCATGCACTTTGGTTTTGCAATGAAAACAAAACGTATCAGTTGAAGCTTTTAACTGGTACATTCTTGTTACGGAAATTACATTAATTTGCACAAAGACTAGGAAAGTAAAGGCACTAAGTAAAACGGCTAAATACAGTTGCTAATCTGTTGTTTTTTTTATTTATCTGAACTTACATATAATATTTATTTCTACGCTACATTTCCAATATATGTTTTGTGTTTATTATATTGACTCGTGACTTGACTCGGACTGTAGTCTAAAAACTCTTGACTTGACTCAGACTCGTATTTTGTGACTTGTGAACATCTCTGGATGGTTGTATGTAATACCTTTATACCTTCAGTCATGTCCTCATCTTCTGACAGCTGTTTCATCTGGTTGCCTGTATTCTTGATATAAATCACAAAATTTTGAACATGCCTGAAAAAGACACGTCCTATTTTTTCCCCAATCACTGTGAGATATTTAAGATGAAGAAAAGCTGTCAGCATCCAGACATGATTGGCTTTTTGGGAAGAAGCTTTTTGCTTGAAATGAACCTTGAACATTTCTAGAGATAGCAGTCTAGCCAAACCAAGGACTGCTAAGAGGCTAAGCTAAGCTAAGAGGACAATTATTTTTTCACACAGCATCAGGTGGGTCTGAACAGCATTTTTTCATTTAATAAATGAAATTTATTAAAAACATTTGGACTGACTTGAGTCTTTGTGTAACATTAATAGAAGTTTGATCTTCTGACATATGTAAAATGCGCTACATGGACAAAAGTATTGGGACACGCCTTCTAATTTTTCAACTCATGTTTCAGCCACAACTGCTAAGAAATGTAAAAAATCAATTACATAAAGGAAATAATATGCTTACAACCTTGCGGCCACAGTTTAGGGAAGGCCCTTTCCTGTTCTGGCATGACTAGACCCCTGTGAAGAAAGCAAGACATGCAGAAGACATGAAGAAAACTCACCTGCACAGAGACCTGACCTCAGCCCCACTGAACAGCTCTGGAATGAACTGAAACATCAAATGATGGCTTTTCTGGCACCCAGGTGGCGCAGCGGGATATTCCGCTAGCACACCAGCGCCGAGATTCTGAACTCCTCGGTTCGAAACTTGGTTTTGCCACCAGTCGGCTGTGCGCCATCTAGCGGGCATTAGCATCATAATTGGCAGTGTTTGCAGCAGACACGTTTCTGCTAGGGTGGGATGACCGGACTATGTGGGTGGGGTCTTCAAACGCTGTGTAAGCAGATAGAGAGGAGCCTGTGCAGAGTGCATAGGTGACAAAGGGTTCCACTAAGGGCTGCGCACAGGTCGGGGGAGGCGTGAACAGCAATATACCCACCTCAACTGCAATCAGGGATCCCCCAAAAGTGGAAGACAAATTTACTACACTAAATTGGGAGAAAATGCATAAATAAAATAGAAAAAAAAATTGAAGGCTTTTCTAACCAACATCAGTGGCCAACCATACAAACGCTTTTTTGATTGAATGGACACAAATTTCCACAGACATACTTCAAAGTCTTGTGAAAAGCCTCAAGCTCATGGTCAGGTGTCTGAATACTTTTGGACATATAGTGTATAAGACACTGGAAAAGGAAAAAATACTGGTTCACAGCATGTATTTTTTGTCTTACATGTTTAATATAATTTGTTTGGGGCAGCATGGTGGCTCAGTGGGTAGCAGTCACTTCATAGCAAGAAAGTCCTGGGTTCGATCCCCAGGTGGGGCAGTCCGGGTCCTTTCTGTGTGGAGTTTGCATGTTCTCCCTGTGTCTGTGTGGGTTTTCTCCCACAGTCCAAAAACATGCAAGTGAGGTGAATTGGAGATACAAAATTGGCCATGACTGTGTTTGACATTAAACTTGTGGAATTACAAAAAATCTGCATAAACAATTACATATTTTTTCTGTGTAAATAATGCAGGCAAATAAGAAACATACTAAAACATTTAATCAATATAATGGATCGTTTCCTCATTAAAATTGTCTCTTCTAGGTTGACGATACCCTTATTATGATCTACTGTCATCAGATCAAGTCCCAGCTCAGAACCCATGAGAGATAAAGGACACACGCCATCCATTACTAACAAAACACCAACTCAGGGTTTTTTTCTGAACCAGTGCATCCCCAAAAACTTCCATTAAAGATCCACAAGCAAGGTTTCAAATAGGAAGTAAACTATTGTACTGGGAGTGTAAATATTCCCAAACACACATGCATTTAAACATACATTGTCCAGACAACAAATGATTCACATGCATTCACATTAATTAATGTCTACTGGTTCAGTACCTGGCATATAACAGGATGTTTAGTCTTTGGCCAGACTGGTGTGTCTGCAGAAGACGTCAAGAGCAGCAATGAGAAATAATGGTGTGTTAAACAAACTGCAAAAAGGACAAAAACACCCCCTCAAACACACGCTAAAATACATCGTATCGAGTCTCAGCTCTGCCTGCCGGCTGGGCTGAGCAGCCACATGAACAACGATTGGCCTGTTGTTCATATAGGGGTGGGATATTAAGCCGGATAGGGACTCTCTCATAACTAATGCAATTACGACCTCTGCTGGCTGATTGATGGCACCCGCACAGAGGTGAGGAAAGAGTGCGCTGATCAGGGTGTGTCTCTCTGTACACAGTGCTGATCTGCATATGTACTCGTCAAGTGTAGGTGACAAAATGCATACGGCTGCTGCCCATGTGTCGGAAGGGGCGTGGGTTAGCTTCGTTCTCCTCAATCAGAGCGGGGATCGGCATTGGTGGAGAGGAAGCATGGCGCAATCGGGCAATTGGATGTGCTGAAGTTGGGAGATAAAGGGAGAAAATGCATAAACAAAACAAACAAACAAAAAAAAATATATCCATGTGTTGGGTTTTTAAACAATGGTCAACACTCACACTGACCAGGACAGAAGTCCAGGTCTGAATGCTTGACCAGTAGACTGTTGTCTTTGTTCTCTTTGACTAAACACTATATCTGTGTGGGGCTGGATTGACAAGCATGGCTAAAAAGTGGGACACTGACTGGCTAGTAAAATCACCAAACCTTTAACCCATTACAAACTGGTTCTTATCTTGTTTGGATTTTGTTTGGTGCACCGGTCTAACATGCTAACCTACCACACTGGAGAGCTCAGGTTCTCAGCAGTGGTCAGGTGTCCAGTTGACACAATTAGCTGTGCAAAACACAATCTCTGCTGTCCGGTGGCACAAGTGGTGGATGATTCCCAAAGAGCATAGCGTAAATCTCAGTATGGTGGTTCGGCTTTCTGTGAAAATCCACCGCTAACGGTAATAAAGAAGCGGCCACCGACTGCACACTTGTAGGAGGTGACGGGTGCTAGTCTATGATCAGGACACTGAAGACACTGGTTCATATTAAGGCACATATTAGAGCACATGACAAATTCCCTTATCTACAATACAAAAGTGTCATACAACTTGATAGACATATAAAACACCACAAAAACAAACACCTCCTCCCCCAATCCTCTTATTCATCATAATTCATGAGAAAAATGGATCTCCAGAATGGCAACTAAGGAGCAGGGCAGTTGTTAGATATGTTCAGTAGATCAACAAGCACTTTTGGATTGACATAGCCATGCAGGCTACGACACAGTTTGCCCACGGTGCAGCCTTGAAACCCCTCCTTCATCTTCCAACGCATCAGCATCTGGTGCACCTTCTCATTCAGGCCGTCACGCTCATAATCGTGCTCGATAGTCTCTAAATCCAAATTGGTGAGGCCCAGGTTTCTGGCACAGCTTTTCCAACTGGAGCCCAAGTTCTGACGAACCAGATTCAGATGGTCTTCAGTGACAGCATGGTCCCCTGGATAAGAAGCAAAGATCAGGTGAAAATCATCACGGTGAATTCTGCTGTTACAATATGGGCTAAAGGTTCACTCTTTTGTTTGGGTCTAATAGTTTAGCAGGATTAGACTTAAATATCTGAAGAATGTGTGTGGGATTTAAAAAAAAAAGATAAATATACTTTATTTGTCATATATACTGTACATATACAGGGGTCAGAGCGCAGGTTCAGCCATCGTACGGCGCCCCTGGAGCAGATAGTGTTAAGGGCCTTGCTCAAGGACCCAACAGTGGCTGCATAGCAGAGCCTGGATTTGAACCGCCAATCTTCCGGTTGATAGCCCAAAGCTCTACCCACTAGGCTACCACTGTTCTTTTGACTTAAGGGAGGGAGGCGTCGTTAGAGTAGACCTTGCTGCACCATAGCATCAGAAGAAATCTATCTAGAAGATGCAGGTGCTTTGTGTCACTACTGTTCACTATTGAAACCATGCATTACAGTATGGACACTAGGAATTGCATCAGTGCTAAGCTGTATGCATTTAGCAAACAGAAAAGGACACAAAAAAGTACACCAGTATGATAAAGCCCCTCCAAAAGAACTAAATCCAATATCAAGCCAATTTCTGAAACATTCATTTTAAAGTTATAGAAGTTATAGAACTTGCCAGCAAAACACAGGGATGAGGACAAGCCCATGGGTGCTGTTTGTAGCCAGCTTTCACATATTTTAAGTTGGTATAATATTGTTAGCTCAGAAGTATTGTACTATTGACCAGGAGGTTGCTGGTTCAAGCCTCACCAGTGCCAAACTGCCTCTGTTGGGAACCTGACAACCTGATAAACCTCAACTGCTTGCATTATACACTGATCAGCCATAACATTAAAACCCCCTCCTTGTTTCTACACTCACTGTGGTAGGTGGTGGATCATTCTCAGCACTGCAGTGACACTGACATGGTGATGGTGTGCTGGTATGAGTGGATCAGACACAGCAGCACTGATGGAGTTTTTAAACACCTCACTGTCACTGCTGGACTGAGAATAGTCCACCAACCAAAAATATCCAGCCAACAGCGCCCCGTGGGCAGCGTCCTGTGACCACTGATGAAGGTCTAGAAGATGACCAACTCAAACAGCAGCAATAGATGCGTGATCGTCTCTGACTTTACATCCACAAGGTGGACCAACTAGGTAGGAGTGTCTAATAGAGTGGACAATGAGTGGACACGATATTTAAAAACTCCAGCAGCGCTGCTGTGTCTGATTTACTCATACCAGCACAACACACACTAACACACCACCACCATGTCATTGTCACTGCAGTCATTGGACTAGAGTCAGTAATTGTAGAACTACAAAGTGCTTCTATATGGTATGTGAGCTGATAAAATGGACAGTGAGTGTAGAAACAAGGAGGTGGTTTTAATGTTATAGCTGATCAGTGTATTTGATCAATTCCCCCCCCCAATCTAGTTGTGTCTAATTACCCTGATTGCATCCTCTATACTGATTCGACCCTTCACCGCTGACTGAGGACGCCTCTCAACTGACATACGCCCCCATCAGCATTATTCCTCAGCCTTGTGTCAGCCAGCAGGGGCCGCAGTTGCACCAGTTATGAGGACCTATGATCCGACTTTCTTACCCTCTAACCCTGAACAACAGCCAATCGTTGTTCATGCTGCCACCCAGCCTAGTCGGAAAGGCAGAGCTGAGATTCGATGCGATGTATTCGAAACCCCAACTCTGGTGCGCTAGCGTACTTTACCGCTGCGCCACCTGAGCGGCCTTAAATGTAGAATGTTCTTCAAATGTACTTCGTGGCTTGACCTCTGAATTTCTTGATAGTGATTATGATTAACTACAGCTGGTGACTTTCCAGGGACAGTGGTAGCCTAGTGGTTAGATTGTTGGGCTATCAATCGAAAGGTTGTTTGAATTCTGGCTCTGCCATGCAGCCACTGTTATGAGCTTGGCCCTTTAGTTATTGTCTCCAGGGGTGAAACAAGCTGGGATATGAAGAAAAAGGGATGTGAATTTCATTGTACATAGGAGTATATGTGTATATGTAAATGTGACAGATAAAGGCATTCTATTCTATTATAGAGTTAAGTTTGATCAAATCCTTTAAAGTGAACCCTAAATAATGAAATAAAATAATGAATAAAGACAAAATCATAATTATAAAACGGATAGTTCCGGTCCTAAAATCTGATTGGCTGAGCTGCGTTCGAAGCCGTTGTAAAATCCCCGATAAACGCACACCTAGGACCACCTCACATCATTCCATATTAATACGCCACTGAATAGAAAAAATTAATGTTATTTTCGCCCTCATGTTGCCTAGCAACACTGTTAATCGAACTATTTTGCGTCGCGGAAGAATGCTTTATTGTAAGTTTATACACAATAAATACATTTATGAATTAAACATTGTTGTATTTATTATATTTTATGTTGACCGCCGTTTTATAAAAGCAATAAGCCACTCGAGACCGTGCGTTACTGTTATGATTTTAGCACGGGGAAAGAAGTTTTAGGCGTCATCCCCGTGCTAAAATCACAGTAATGCACGGCCTCTCGTGGCTTATTGCTTTAATAATAAGTGAATGCGGACATGACTTACCATATTTCTTTAGTAGGTCTATATACTTATTGGAAGACGATGCACCGGACTGTGAGCTAGTAGAGCCGCTGTCCAGACCACGGATGTGCATCGTGTTGTTGTTTCCTATTTGGATCCCGCTGGAATTGTTGATGTATAAAGATCCACCTAGAATTTAACATTGTACAATGTTTGGTTACTTTACTCTAAATCAGACAATTAAATACACAGTAAAAAAAAGGATCCTGAAGATAACTTCATAACACAATGAAATCATATTCACATATTTTATCTGTATCTGGTATTTTTCGCAAATACAGTCCTGTAATGTGATAATATAAGCCATATAAATATACGTATATGCCATAACATTAAAACCACCTCCTTGTTTCTACACTCACTGTCCATTTTATCAGCTCCACTTACCACATAGAAGCACTTTGTAGTTCTACAATTACTGACTGTAGTCCATCTGTTTCTCTACATACCTTTGTAGCCTGCTTTCACCCTGTTCTTCAGTGGTCAGGACCCCCACAGAGCAGGTATTATTTAGGTGGTGGATCATTCTCAGCACTGCAGTGACACTGACATGGTGGTGGTGTGTTAGTGTGTGTTGTGCTGGTATGAGTGGATCAGACACAGCAGCGCTGCTGGAGTTTATAAACACCTCACTGTCACTGCAGGACTGAGAATAGTCCACCAACCAAATATATGTCCAGCCAACAGCACCCCGTAGGCAGCGTCCTGTGGGCAGCGTCCTGTGACCACTGATGAAGGTCTAGAAGATGACCAACTCAAACAGCAGCAATAGATGAGCGAACGTCTCTGACTTTACATCTACAAGGTGGACCAACTAGGTAGGAGTGGACAGTGAGTGGACACAGTATTTAAAAACTCCAGCAGCTCTGCTGTGTCTGATCCACTCATACCAGCACAACACACACTAACACACCACCACCATGTCAGTGTTACTGCAGTGCTGAGAATGATCCACCACCTAAATAATACCTACTCTGTGGTGGTCCTGACCATTGAAGAACAGCATGAAAAGGGGGCTAACAAAGTATGTAGAGAAACAGATGGACTACAGTCAGTCATTGTAGAACTACAAAGTGCTTCTATATGGTAAGTGGAGCTGATAAAATGAACAATGTGTGTAGAAACGAGGGGGTTTTAATGTTATGGCTGATCGGTATATATCGGAAAAAACAAAGCAACCCCAAAACATCAATGAGCCTCCTTTATGATTTGTGTATTCTTATTTATCTTTGTTTTGTTTTATATGAGCACAGAGCTCTAATTCCCCGTCTGTCCAAAGGACATTTCACATTACCACAGTCTTTTTCAAATGACATTGGGGCAACATTTAGTCCTATAGAATTTCTCATAAGTATACCTCCTGAGTATCAGTACCCAGATTTAACCAACACTGCCCCACTGTATATGCATGTGTGTACCTGTTTCTGGCTGTGAGTACATCATTTTTCTTGTATCTGCAATGTTGTCAGGGTACGAATGTGTACGTTCAATCGGCGGTTTCTGGTACTGGTAGGGTTCAAATTGTGAGTTTGGTAATGACATGTGGCTCCCATAATCCGGTCTGGAAAATGCCTCTTGAGATGGTGATAGTGAGGTAGCCAACCCCAGTTCGGCTACAGGGTTCGGTTTGGTCCAGGATTGCACGGAGGACACTTGCTGTGGAAGGTCTGTACCACACCTGTAACCAGGCAGAGACAATCCGGGGCTGTTGTGTGGAGGGAGGTTTTGCTGCTCCGCTGTGTAGCTGCCGTGTTTGTGATAATTAAACTCCTGCTGCAGTTTCTGTTCCAGGTTGGCAGGAGGAGAACTGAGGGAAATGGCAGGGGTGGCATGATTGGCAGGCACAGCATCCACTTGAAGATTATCTGTAGACAGGAGATTCATGTCCTCCAGGCTTGCTTCTATGGGCTCCATATTTGTGCTTCTGAGAGGAGTGGGGGAGTCACCGGTGCGTGCCGGGTAGGATGGCGCGTTCAGTCCTTATACATAAAAAATAGGAAGACATGAGAAAAGATTCAAATGAATTATCAGTTGTATTTATACTGCATCCCAAACTGCACACATTTGAACTAAACAGTGTGTCAAATTAGCACTTTTAAAGAAATTATAATATTTTCATTATGTAGTACTTCTTGGCTCCAGGGGCTCCAGAGGTGAAAAAAGTAAATAACGATGTGATTCCAAACAGGGGAAGGAATTTCAATGCGTAAAGGCCAAGGGCGCAAGCTTAAGCCGAACACCTGTGATCTTCGATCCCTCAGACGGCACTGCATCAAGAACCGCCACTCAACAACAGCTGATATAACCACATGGGTGAGGGATTACTTTAGCAAACCTTTGTCAAGCACTACAATACAGAGTTACATGCACAAATGCCACTTAAACCTTTACTGTGCAAAAAAGAAGCCTTATGTTAACCATGTCCAGAAGCTGCATCAACTTTTCTGGGCTCTGAGGCATATAGGATGGACCATCACACAGTGGAAACATGTATTGTGGTCAGATGAATCAGCATTCCAGGTCTTTTTTGGAAAAACTGGACACCGTTTGCTCCGGACCAAAGATGAAAAGGACCATCCAGACTGTTATCAGCAACAAGTCCAAAAGCCAGGGTCTGTCATGGTATGGGGCTGTGCCACGTAGATTTACACTTCTGTGATGCAGCATTAATGCAGAAAAGTACATTGAGATCTTAGAGTGACATGTGCCGCCTTCAAGACGTCGTCTTTTCCAGGGATGTTCATGCATTTTTCAACAAGACGATGCAAAACCACATGCTGCACACATTACATAGGCATGGCTGTGGAAGAAGAGGGTACGGGTACTGGACTGACCTGCCTGCAGTCCTGACCTGTCCCCAATAGAGAATGTGTGGAGAAATTAAAACGAAAAATGCAACAATGACGACCACGTACTGTTACACATCTTAAGACGTGTTTGCAGGAAGAATGGGACAAAATAAAAGCTGAAACACTAAATCACTTGGTTTGTTTGGTAACAAAACATGAAATATCTCAGGTTTATTCTGTCTGCAATGAAATAAAAGTCAAAGTAAATGTAAGGAACTTACAAACCGTTTTTGAATGTGATGTGTTGCAAATATAAAATTAGGATTTAATGTACATTTACATTAATTTTTATAGTTTATAAGGTAAAACATCAAATACCTCTTATTTTTGCTGTGTTTAGTTAAATACCTGTACAATACCACGTACAAATAACCACCTTGCGTCACCGTTTCCAGACTACAGTCTGACTTTGCTCAGTGATCTAGATCAGGGTTTTTCTGGTCAGAATTAATTACTTAAAATGACTATAATTTATAGATTCTGGGGCACAGCTGGGTACATAAATCATGATTCCAATGAAACAGATCAAACATCATAGTAAGACTATAATGGACTATTATAGACTTCTGTAGCCAGTACTCTGTACATTACACATAAGTATAACTTCTGCTACCGGGGGTAACAGTTACCTGCAGGAGCATTTTCCGGTTCTGTTGTAAGGACTTTCATATTCTCTTCCAGCTCTGATATAGGACCTTCATACGTGTCCTGCATAAGAATACAAAATAGGTACATTTGAATGATTTCTTCAAGACAGGCTTACAAACAATGTACAGCAAATTTCTTAACAGAGTGACTTAATGAGAAATGAAACAGAAATGGGACTTCCACTGTGGATTCTAAAAAGTATTCAGACTTCTGGACTTTTTGCAAACTTTGTGTTGTGGATTTAATTGTAATTTAATAGAATTGTCATTTTACCATTTTCAAAATTATTTAATAATCAATCATCTTATTTAAAAATGTAAATAGTTCATATGGTGTTGTGGTGACAGTCAATGAGACAGGAGAAGACAGGGTAAGAGATCTGAGACCATTCCTCCATCCAAAATCTACAAACAGAGTCTACGCTTGTGGAGTCTCCTCTTCAGCTCATCCTACTGGTATTCCATGGGGTATTCCATGGGGACTGGGACGGCCATGGCAAAAACTTGATTACGTGTTCAGTGAACCAACTTGTGTTGCTTTTGAGGTGTGCTTTAGATTGTCATCCTGCTTGAAGATCCAAGCACAGCCCAGTTTAAGCTTCTAGGCTAAAGCAGTCATGTTTCAATGTAGTATTTGCTGGTACCTGACGGAATTAATGGTAAGCTTGTGTGGCGTGGTAACGGCAGTGCCTGAGTTCCAAGTGTTCGAAATCCCAGGCTGGGCTCACAAACACAAAAGACGCATGGCGTTACGTGAACCCAGCCACTGGGGGGTGTTCACAATGCAGTGCAGCCAGGATAAATAGGAGGGTTGCGCCAAGAAGGGCATCCAGCGTACATATCCAAATAAGATATGTAAAGAATGGGGTACTTTTCAGCATGGCTATTTTTGAGTGTGCACCAAACCTACCACTGGTGTTTGCTGCCCAAAAGCGCTATTTTGGTTTCATCTGAGCAAAGAACACAGTCCCACTGAACGTTCCAGTGATGACTTAAAACCTGAACTGGCTGCTCAGGTGGCACAGCGGTAAAAACACACGGTAGCGCACCAGAGCTGGGATTCGTAATACATCGTAATACATCAGAGGTGGGGAAAGAGTGCGGATCAGGGTGTGTCTCTCCGTACACAAGGCTGAATCGCATATATGCTATCGCCTAGTGTGGGTGACAAAATGCATACGGCTGCTGCCCACGTGTCGGAGGGGGGCGTGGGTTAGCTTCGTTCTCCTCAAATCAGAGCGGGGGTCAGCATTAGTGTGCAATCGGGCAATTGGACGCACTAAAAAGTCGGGAGAAAATGCATAAAGAAAATAATAAATTAAAAAAACCTGAACTTAAACTCAGTAAACCATGATGGTGATCTATGCTATTATTTTCTAGGCTACAGAATTGCTAATAGTATATACTTGTTGTTAGTGTAGGTTGAATATTATTGCTTTAACATCTGCTGCATTAAGGCTTTCTGTAGGATTGTTACTTTTAGAAATTAAAACAAAAGTATGTGTTGAAGTGGCATCATGGTATGGGTATTTTCTTTTGCTTTTAAACTGGAGACAAAAATGTTTGTCATTGACCCATGTACATAATGTAACTGAATTGCATTATGGAATATTTGGGCAGTAATAAAACCCTTCTATCTAAATAGCTTTGGAGGTTGTTTGTTTATTGTTTATTAGGATTTGAATGTCATGTTTTACACACTTTGCTTACATTCATGACAGAAACAGTAGTTAAGATTCATCAGTTCACAAGGTTATATAAAACACAGTCACGGACAATTTTGTATCTCCAATTCACCTCACTTGCACGTCTTTGCACAATGGAAACTGGAGCACCCGGAGGAAACCCACGCAGACACTGGGAGAACATGCAAACTCCACACAGAAAGGACCCGAACCACCCCACCTTGGGATCAAACCCAGGACCTTCTTGCTGTGAGGCGACAGTGCTATGCACTCTGGTGGTAGAAACCATTTACAGCACAAATTTGAAAGTAAATTCACAGAACATCTGACTCATTATCAGACATTATCACATACCATAAGTCCTTCCAAATCCTTATTCACGTCTCCCTCTAACTTCTGCCTGTAAAAAGGCAAAAATTCTGCAAAGCTTTCTGTAAAGAACAAACAAATATATTGTTAAATATGGTAACAAATAAAAAAAATCATTTATTTTTGGTCAAAAGCATCCTGTCACCATGGGTCTGGTTTAACCAGAAAATACTTTTTTATACCCAATCATGACAGCATCACCTGTTACTTATTCACCTGTTTAGTTTTCATAATTCCACAAATCTTAAAACGAATCTAAACTTTTTTGAACGTGTTGAATGCTTCACATTAGGAATTAGCATATACACCAATCAACCGTAACATTAAAACCACCTCCTTGTTTCTACACTCACTGTCCATTTTATCAGTTCCACTTACCAAATAGAAGCACTTTGTAGTTCTACAATTACTGACTGTAGGCCATCTGTTTCTCTGCATGCTTTATTAGCCCCCTTTCATGCTGCTCTTCAATGGTGAGGACTCTCCCAGGACCACTACAGAGCAGGTATTATTTGGGTGGTGGATCATTCTCAGCACTGTAGTGACACTGACATGGTGGTGGTGTGTTAGTGTGTGTTGTGCTGGTATGAGTGGACAAGACACAGCAACGCTGCTGGAGTTTTTAAACACCTCACTGTCACTGCTGGACTAAGAATAGTCCACCAACCAAAAATATATCCAGCCAACAGCGCCCTGTGGGCAGCATCCTGTGACCACTGATGAAGGTCTAGAAGATGACCCATTTAAACAGCAGCAACAGATGAGCGATCGTCTCTGACTTTACATCTACAAGGTGGACCAACTAGGTAGGAGTGTCTAACAGAGTGGACAGCGAGTGGACAGCATTGCTGTGTCTGATCCACTCATACCAGCACAACACACACTAACACACCACCACCATGTCAGTGTCCCTGCAGTGCTGAGAATGATCCACCACCTAAATAATACCTACTCTGTGGTGGTCCTGTGGGGGTCCTGACCATTGAAGAACAGGGTGAAAGCAGGTTAAAAAAGTATGTAGATAAACAGATGGACTACATTCAGTAATTGTAGAACTACAAAGTGCTTCTATATGGTAAGTGGAGCTGATAAAATGGACAGTGAGTGTAGAAACAGGGAGGTGGTTTTAATATTATGGCTGATCGGTGTATTTACAGAAATCAAGTAATAAAGTTGATAAGTTGATTTGTGATAAGTGTAACCAACACACCTTGAAAAGTTGGTCGTTTTACAGGGTCTTGATCCCAGCATTTTTTCATAAGACTGCTCATCTCTGTTGGCGCACTGTCTGGAATGAGGCTTTCATTGGGCCGGTCGCCCTGACAGACACAGTTGGAGATCTGCGCTTGACTGCTGGCAACTGAAATGATATGTAGACAATGAGCTGGTGTGAGGAAAATGTAAGAGAAATATAAAAAGCTAAAACCTTCAAGCTCTAGCATTCAAGTGCTAGCAATCCTACAGCAATTCAGTTAGTAATCGGTTAGTCGCTAAAAACACGACTCACGACTTAGGTAACTTAGTTTGGAAAACTCGCAAACAAATCTGTGGACGCAGAGGAGTGGGTGTGTCCAAACACAGACCAGTATTTCTGTATTTGAGACATGAAGCCTCGCACCGTCGCTGGATGTTCTAGGTTTACATTCAACCGTTAAGGTAGGCTGTGCTGTGTATTGTGCTCAACTGTCACGAATACACCCTGTACAGGTACAGTGCAAAACACACTTTAATGAAGCAAATCTACCAAACGCATGTTTCAGGAGGTGACAGGAGAACAAAGAACCTGGTGCAAACCCACACAAACACAGAAAGAATTCGCCAAACTCCTTAGACACTAGCCAAAGGTGAGGATTGAACCCTGGTCCTGATGGTGGACATCGCTGAGTGGCACCCAGAGATGTTTAGAAGTCACAAAATACGAGTCCGAGTCGAGTCACGAGTCCTTAGGCTAGAGTCCGAGCACTTCCCTAATCTGCTCGGCCATCGAAATGCGTTTAACGCAGTCAGGCACCAAAATGCCACAGTTTGCAATTTGGATCAGTAAGAAAAGTGCAAATTCTTAGGTAATAATCTCACTTACTTTCATATGGCTCATGGGTGGTCATGATGACCCAGACGACAATGCCAAAGCTGTAGACATCTGATTTTTCAGTAAATTGGGTATGAATGCTCTTCAGGTGTTCTGGGGCCATGTAGCACAGCGTCCCGGATTCTTCCATACAAGATTTTTTGCCACGACTCTTACTACGGCGGGACAGGGATTTCCACGTCTGCCATGTGGCCAGTCCAAGGTCAGCAATCTATTCCAAACACACACACACACACACACACACTTTTTAATGTTATTATTATAGGTACACCACCTTACTTTCAAGTTACAATGTTGGGAGTCCATCATAAAGAATTTTTGGAAATAAAAATAGAAAAATAATGAATACAACATGTTTTTTAAACTATAAAGTAAAAGTAATTTTAGTTCTTGATGAATGAAGTATGAAGTATTCACTACATTCATGCTGTTTTTTCCCCCTATTTTGCTATTTAGCATTAACACCAGTACTACCTTACCAACAGAAACACATGTTTGTCCTCTGACACCAGACTAAACAGATATCTATAGTACCTCACCAGCATAAAAACTGTACTACAATTTGGTCATTAAGGGATCAACAGTTTTTATACATTTAGCATTTATCCAAAGCAACTTACAGTTGTGACTGAGTACAATTTGAGCAATTGAGGGTTAAGGGCCTTGCTCAGAGGCTCAACAGTGGCAACTTGGTGGTGGGGCTTGAACCGGCAACCATCTGGGTTCCAGTCTAGTATGTTAACCACTGAGCTACCACTGTGCTTGCTTTACTTGAAAAGAATTTTCCTTGAAAAGACTTTTAAGTACACTATATGGCTTGTTGGACATCCCACAAGACTTTGAAGTACGTCTTCGGGAATTTGTGCCCATTATGTGAAAGGATGCGGCATTTGTATGACTGGCACTGATGTTGGTAAAGAAAGCCGCAGCTTATGTTCCAGTTAATTCCAAAGCTGTTCAGCAGGGCTGACGTCAGGACTTTAATCAGAAGGTTGCCAGTTTGAACATCATCGCTACCAAGTTGCCACTGGATAAAAGTATCTGCTATATACAGCAATTGTAAATGTATTTATAGAGGTGACAGAAATATTACTGTACCTTTATATGAAACTTCTCATCCACCAAGATGTTTTCTGGTTTCAGATCCTTGTGAATGACGTTGTTTTTGATTAGATAAACCATTCCTTCAAGGACCTCCAGAATGATCCTTCCTTTGATGGATATAGGAACAACAACCTAGTTTTGTTTAAGAAAATATATCAATGTATTAGGATCATAAATGCCTTCTAATTGATCAAAAATCAAATCAAATCACTTTATTGTCACGTCACATTAACACAGGTGTGAAAGGTGAGTGAAAATCTTTGGTGCATAGTCCCTCACAGTTATGATACACACTAAATACAAAAAATATACACAGTAACTTACATAAACTAGCACCATCTGTTCGATATATACAGGTATTGTTTAGAGGGTATTTTGATGTATGATTCAACTGATACAGACTTAAAGCAAAATCTCACTAGAAAGGTTTAGAGTTATAATACTTATTTAATTCGAACTGCACATATAAAATTATGAAGGGGATATATACACAAAGGTATACAAATAATAGAGCTGGGCGGTTCCTGAATCATCCGGGTTAATGATTCGAATCTTTGTACTGAATCAGGAATCACGAGTCCCAGGTCTCAATTAACCCGGATCCTATGAGTCCTCTGACTGGCTGCTGCTAAGTACACAAAGCGAGAGAGCAGGCTCACCGAAACACCGCGGACTCAGATGATTTGGCTGAACCGACTTCACTCCAGTCTGTGAATCTAAGTAATACGTTTAATATTCCAATAAACAAGCGGTTAAACACACTGGTGTTCGTTATGTGGCTGATTTTATGCACATGCTATTATTATTATTATCAGTAGTAGTGGTATAGATTAGTAATGCAGCATATTTTCTTGTAAGCAAAACAACAAAATATAGTTATATTATTATTAAAATGCAAATTCTTACAGGCTACTTTAGGACTGTACCACTTAGAGAGTATTATAGCCCTTCCCCAATTTATTGACTGTTTGTTTTGGTGCCACTGTGGCTGCCTGACTGGGTCAAGTTACCATGGCAATTTGTTGTTGACCATCCCCCTTGACCCATTAATATACCCATCTGATTGGTAGGTGAGTCCACCCCCTCTCCCCCCTCCTTGTCCCCATCCCCCATGATCAAGATTCCACTTAGAAAAAAGTGTCAACTTGTCACTGACAAGAGAAGTGTGAGGTGCCAAGAGAATTAAGAGAGAAAAATGTATTTACAGAAGATGAGTGCATTTTCATGCAGTTCATCCAATCAATCACAATCAAGATGTCAGTGACTCAAGTGATCTGGATCCCATTACTGAGTGACTGATTAACCCATAAAATGAACTGAATTTACCACCACTAATAAATACTTCTTTCCAAAAGAGTAGCTAACAGCCATGAACCCAAACCTTCAATCTCACAATCTCTGTGCATCACATGGTTTGTTTTTAAAGTTATCCATGATATAAAGGGTTACAGAGGACTGAACTAAAATGACTTGTAGAATGAAGTAATTGAACCAGGTTTAGGCAGCAATTTACTGAATTGACTCTGTATACCACCCTAACTTATCAGACTTTTTTGTCTTCATAAAACTGTCAATTCAGCATTGTGATAATGAAATGTACCCCACCCCCATCCAAAAAAAACCAATTGTGTTTATGAATGATTCATTAACAAGTGCATCATTCTTACTTTCTGCAGCATAACCATAAGATTGCCCTTTGGAATGAGCTCCATGACAAGTGAGTGAACTCCGTTCTCCAGGATGACGCCGAGCAATTTAACCACACGCTCATGGTTCAGGCTGTTCATCAGATTGCCTTCCTCCAGCAGAGATTTCTTTCTAAATGCACATAAACCACATTTTATTACACGTTATTAAGACAATATTAGTACCAGTGTTAAAGTGTTATTTGATCTCAGTCTAAGATACATGTGTAAAATAGCAGGATTTAAAATGACTATATAATTTATATGTGAATGCAGTCTGCCTTTCACATGATAAACAACAAAACTGCTTTCTGCTGGCTGTGCTACTGAGCGCAAAGCTTGAAAACAATCCACAATGTTGACTGACTGTATTGATGGTTTAGTCACAACCATCACCAGCCGAAAACTCGACAAAATAAAAAACATCCTGTCTTTTAAAGATCTGCAAACCGTCACCCATGCTTTAATCTCCTCTCGCATTGACTACTGTAATTCTCTTTATTTTGGGATCTGCCAGTCCACACTGTCCCATTTGCAGCTTGTTCAAAACGCAGCTGCTCGGTTACTCACAGGTACAAAGAACAGGGAGCACATTTCACCCATCCTGGCCTGCCTTCATTGGCTACCAGTAAAATATCGTGTAGAATTTAAGGTTCTTTTATTTGTATTTAAGGCTCTCCATGGTGTAGCCCCATCCTATATCTCGGATCTTATTTGCCCGCACTCTACCTCCAGAACCTTAAGATCCTATGATCAGTTGCTTTTAACTGTCCCACGCTCTCGGATGAGGTCCAAAGGTGACCGGGCTTTCTCTGTGGTTGCTCCAAAACTTTGGAACAGCTTGCCACTTTTTATTAAGACAATAATTAAGATAATTAATTTTTATTATCCCCTACAACTGATCGTTTTAAATCCAACTTGAAGACCTATTTATTTTCACAGGCTTTTGGGTTGTAGCATGGCTTTTTCTGTTTTATTTACTCTGATTTTATTTTGCTATATGTCTTTTACTTCATTTTATTTCACTGGGTTGTTTTATTATTGTTCCAACTGATCTGTTTTATTATTGTTCTGATTTTATTGTACAGCGCCTTGGATGACCCTCAAGGTCTTATGAAGGCGCTTTATAAATAAACTTGACTTGACAACAAGTTTTTCATGAAATATATTTTAGTTTAAACAAGGATGCTCTGCCAGTGTCGTCATTTGAAGCTGTGAGAAGATAAAAACTCAGCAAAGAATAAAGTGGCTTCATGAAACGTAACTGTTTTGTTAATCTAAAGGTGAATAATAATAATTAATCTTATTTAAGAGCTACGTAGCTCCTAAATTGGAATTAAAGCCAATAAAGTGGAAATAAATCGTTCAGGGTTCAGGTGTGCATCACTTGTCACACGTCATATAAACAACTTGTCTCATTGGGGCAGTTTGAATAGGTCAGCGGCAAACTGGGTCAAAGTTCAATCAAACTGAACTGAGCGCAGCAGGAAGCGGAAAAACCGAGCGGCAAATCTGCACAGTGCACAATGCTCAAGGTGGCGCAGCAAGTGTGAATTGTGGAATCAAAAGCAAGAACAGTATCCCCCCCCCCAATTTTCTCCCCTAATCAAGTCATATCCAATTACCCTGATTGCGTTACGCTTCACCTCTACCGATACAACCCTCCACTGCTGACAGAGAAGCTTCTGACACAACTGACACACCTCCTCCGGCATGTGCGCAGTACCGACTGCATCTTTTCACCTGCACGAGGTGAGTTCATATGCAGATCAGCCCTGTGCACAGAGAGCCTCACCCTGAGTAGCATTATTCCTCTACTCTGTGCAGACGCCATCAATCAGCCAGCAGAGGTCGTACGTAATTGCACCGGTAATTGCAGCCAATCGTTGTTCATGTAGCCGCAGCTCTGGTAGGCTAGCGAATTTTACCGCTGCGCCTCCTGAGCTGCCCAAGAACAGTTTTTTTTGGAAGACTTGGGTCTTGGAACATCTGGCGTAAAGCTCAGAGCATACCACGACAAAAACATTGAACCAACAGGTGACTGATTTTTTTTTTGGGGGGGGGGGGGGGGGGGGGGGGGGGATTTTTACGCCATGTTAAACACGTGTGTCATTTAATGGCAGAAACTGGGTATTATATATGTCTTTTTTTTATCTTGTCTTTATCCTTTGGTCTATTTTATATACATGGTGAAGATAATGTAATGATGTGAGGATGCTTTGCTGATTTTGGTATCTGAGTAACTTGCCAAAAAAAACAGAAGTGGTGTGCACATACTTTTGGCCAAAAATCCTGTGGTCAAAACAACAAAAACATTCACCAAGCTGTAAAATTACTGGGAAATACTGTTCCTGCATTTAGTTCCCCAATTCACACTTTCGATCTGTGCGCAGTGTTTAGTTTGAGGAAGAGTGAGAAACGACTGCAACCAGCAGCCTTGGAAATGAAACAGGAAACGTAGACGTTGCCGGCTGTTGACAATGTTGTGCTGAAAGCTTTAGTAAACACACTGCTATGCTGAATTCTGCACAACTCTATTAGGACAAAAGTTTTGGGACACTCCTTTTAATTATTAAAATTTCAGCCAGGCGGCTGAAACAGCAAGAAGGTCCTGAGTTCAATCCCAACGTGGAGCTGTCGAGGTCCTTTCTGTGTATGTTCTTCTCATGTGTGCATGGGTTTCCTCCAGGAGCTCCGGATTCCTCCCACAGTTTGCCCTGTGATGGACTGGTGACCTGTCTGGGGTGTTTCCTACCTTTCACCCCCTGAATTGTACCCACCGCAACTCTCAATAGGATAAATCAATGAAAAAACAAACAATTAATGAATGTGTTTCAATTCCAGGTTTGTCACATTTGTCATTAGTGAGTTTGAACAGGAACCCAACAGTGGCAACTTGGTGGTGGCGGGGCTTAAACCGGGAACCTTCTAACTACTAGTCCAGTACCTTACACTCTGAGCTATCACTGCCCATTTTGACAGTTCTGTGATTCTAAAATCTGTGATTTGTTAGTCCTATAACACCAAGAGTATCATATTTGATACACGAGTTTTAGAGACCTCTACATTATCAGTAGGTGTATTGTTTTCCTGAAAAACCTGATGTATACAATTAGATACATGTGCCACTTGGTGGATTATTCATATACTGCATGCACCAGAGGACCTTTTAATGAGCAATTTAAAATGGCTATCATCAATCAGTGACCCGCCTGTTATTTTGCATGGATGTTTTTTTTTTTTTTTTTAATCAATTTTGTGAAATATTGGGTTTCAGACACTTTTATTACAACCCCAAATCAGAAAAAGTTGGGACGGCATGGAAAATGTAAATACTAAAAACACATAGTTTCTGTGAGTTGAGGAGATAAAACATGAAATATCTCAGGTTCATTCTGTCTACAATCAAATAAAAGTCAAAGGAACACTGTGTTTTTATTTTATTTGCATTTTCCATACTGTCCCAACTTTTTCTGATTTGGGACTTACAGTTGTGACTGAATGCAATGCAAGAATCTGAAGGGCTGGCTTAGGGGCCCGACTGTGGCAACTTGGCTGTGGTGGGGCTTAAACCAGCAACCTTCTGATGACTGGACCAGCGCCTTAACCGCTGAGCTACCACAACCCTACAATATAAAGTCTATACTCACTCATGATGTGCATGATTTAAAGGTCCAGAGTAGACGGTCTTCAACACCACATGTCCCAGTGTTTTATGGTAGCACAGGAACACCTCACCAAAGCCGCCATAATCCAGAGGCTTCTTCTTAATGAGGTCTGTGGGCTTCATGATGTGCAAGCTCGACGTCCCGGCCATGGTTCCCTGTTTAACAAGAGAGCCATGACAGCCATGAAGGATTAACCTACTTATGGTTCTGCTTTAATTATTCAATCATTATTATTATTCATCAGGAACTACTTTATCCTCATCATGGGCTCAGTGGGTCTAGAGACTCTCCAAAAATAACAGATACAGGGCGCCAATCCATCATAGAACATCACCTAATCACCCCACTTTATATTATTATAATAATAATGATTAATATTAGGGTCACATGATAGCACAACCGATAGAAAGGGTACCACACAGCATGATCAGACAACCTGGCTTTAGGTCACTGTAAGTGAGGAGTTCTGACACGTCTGTGTATATTCCCCAGGTACTTTAGTTTCCTTTCACCAGCCAAAACATGCAGAAGGTGAATTAACTGTGTTAAACTGCCCATAGGTGTAAGTGCTTGAGTAATTAGGTACATGTTGGAGTGTGTAATACCATGTGACGAGTTGGTTTCCTTTGTACCCTATCCAAGATTGATGCCTTTGTATAAGTCCACGCTAATGTACCTTTGATAATGTACCCTTGATAGTGCTGTGATAAGGAGTGGCTCAGTGGGTAGAACTGTCGCCTCACAGCAAGAAGTTCTTGGGTTCGATCCCCAGGTAGGGCGGTCTGGGTTCTTTCTGCGTGGAGTTGCATGTTCTCCCCATGTCTGTGTGGGTTTTCTACGGGAGCTCCGGTTTCCTCCAACAGTCCAAAGACATGCAAGTGAGGTGAATTGGAGATATTAAATTTTCCACTGTTTGACATTAAACTTGTGAACTGATGAATCTTGTGTAACCAGTAACTACCGTTTCTGTCATGAATTTTTATTTGCATTTCCCATACTGCACCAACTTCTTCTGATTTAGGGTTGTACATATACACTTTTACACATAAACTGATCAGCCATAACATTAAAACCACCTCCTTGTTTCTACACTCACTGTCCATTTTATCAGCTCCACTTACCATATAGAAGCACTTTGTAGTTCTACAACTACTGACTGTAGTCCATCAGTTTCTCTACATACTGTTTTAGCCTGCTTTCACCCTGTTCTTCAATGGTCAGGACCCCCACAGGACCACCACAGAGCAGGTATTATTTAGGTGGTGGATCATTCTCAGCACTTTAGTGACACTGACATGGTGGTGGTGTGTTAGTGTGTGTTGTGCTGGTATGAGTGGATAAGACACTGATGGAGTTTTTAAACACCTCACTGTCACTGCTGGACTGAGAATTGTCCACCAACCAAAAATATCCAGCCAACAGCGTCCCATGTGCAGCGTCCTGTGACCTCTGATGAAGGTCTAGAAGATGACCGACTCAAACAGCAGCAATAGATGAGCGATCGTCTCTGACTTTACATCTACAAGGTGGACCAACTAGGTAGGAGTGTCTAATAGAGTGGACAGTGAGTGGACACGCTATTTAAAAACTCCAGCAGTGCTGCTGTGTCTGATCCACTCATACCAGCACAACACACACTAACACACCACCACCATGTCAGTGTCACTGCAGTGCTGAGAATGATCCACCATCTGAATAATACCTGGTCTGTAGTGGTCCTGTGGGGGTCCTGACCATTGAAGAACAGCAGGAAAGGGGGCTAACAACGCATGCAGAGAAACAGATGGACTACAGTCAGTAATTGTAGAACTACAAAGTGCTTCTATATGGTAAGTGGAGCTGATAAAATGGACAGTGAGTGTAGAAGCAAGGAGGTGGTTTTAATTTTGAATGTGAATCTTTCGTGTGCTCCCATCGGACTTTTCCGGTCTAGTACCTAGGGTAGACAGATGGGTTAATTTGGGACGCACACAAAGCTAAGTAGGTTAGCGCTGTGGAGGACTGTCCAAAGCGGAAATTGAAAATGAAATGTGTTTAATAAAATAAACAAGCAAAAACAAGACCCCAGATTTGGTTTAAAATCAGATTCAAATGAGCGAATTAGTACTTTAATACTGTGACATGTTTAAAATATATAAGCCTGGTTAAATAAGCGTCAATTAGTGCATCGTTCAAACACAGTTTACAATTCACAACGAATGAATCTAAGTAACATTAAAACATGAGTTTTCAAATTCAAACTAGTTTTACTGATGTGGCTTTAATGTTATAGTTTATTCAAACCTGTTTTATTTAGAAAGACTTCACTGTTAACATTCTGTTACTGTCCGACTGATCAACTTCACTGTCACCAACCAAACACCCCAAAAGTTTGTCTTTTACCCACCTGTACTTCTTAAACTGCTCTTATATCTAAACAAATATCTCCAGCAGTCCAGATCCGTCAATGGTTAAAGTAAAAACAGCACATTACAGAGAGAATTACAAGTGTAGTCTGGACTTACCGATGAGCATGGTACTACTACAGAGCTGGATCTTGTACTTCCTGAATGCAGAAACTACATCAGCACTGCAACCGAAAGTGATACTGATTCAGTTAGTCTGACACAAGAACAGTGGATCCCTCGATCCTCCTCACACATTTCCTTCTATGTTCAGTTTTACATTCCGAAATCTTTCACTCACGTTTCCCCATGTTATCAAAACCCTAACCCTAGATTTTCACCTATTTTGCTCACATTTTTCTTCATCTAAACAACAGTAGATCCTCCAGATCTTCCTCTCACGTTTCAGGACCAGATTCCGAAATCTTTCACTCACATTTCCCTCATATGGTCAAAACTAGATCCCCACATCCTTCGCTCACATTTTCTCATTTAAACAAAACTAGATCCCCAAATCTTTCCCTCACACTTCCTCACAATAAAATAGGACTCCCACAATTTTTGCTTACATTTTCCCAATGAAACGAAACTAGATTCTCAAATCTTTCCCTCACATTTCCTCACAATATCAAAATAAGATTCCCACACCTTTTGCTTACATTTTTCCATCTAATTAACAGATCATCCAGACCTTCCTCTCATGTTTTCTTATATGATCAGTACCAGATTAAGAAATCTTTTACTTACATTTCCCCATTTAAACAAAATTAGATCCCCACATCTTTCACTCACATTATCCCATTTAAACAAAACTAGATCCCCACATCTTTCACTCACATTATCCCATTTAAACAAAACTAGATCCCCACATCTTTCACTCACATTTCCCCATTTAAACAAAACTAGATCCCAACATCTTTCATTCACATTTTCCCATTTAAGCAAAACTAGATCCCCATATTTTTCACTCACACTTTCCCATTTAAACAAAACTAGATCCCCACATCTTTCATTCACATTTTCCCATTTAAACAAAACTAGATCCCCACATCTTTCACTCACATGTTCCCATTTAAACAAAACTAGATCCCCACATCTTTCACTCACATTTTCCCATTTAAACAAAACTAGATCCCCACATCTTTCACTCACATGTTCCCATTTAATCAAAACTAGATCCCCACATCTTTCACTCACATTTTCCCATTTAAACAAAACTAGATCCCCACATCTTTCACTCACATTTTCCCACATAATCAAAATAAGATTCCCAAATCTTTTGCTTTCATTTTCTTTATCTAATTAACAGATCCTTCAAATCTGATAATCTTCTCATGTTTTCGTATATGATCAGCACCAGATTCAGAAATCCTTCACTTACATTTTCCCATTTAATCAAAACTAGAGCCTCACATCTTTCGCTCACACTTGCCCATTTAATCAAAACTAGATCCCCAAATCTTTCTCTCACATATTCCCATTTAATCAAAACTAGATTCCCAAATCTTTCTCTCACATATTCCCATTTAATCAAAACTAGATCCCCAAATCTTTCTCTCACATTTTCCCAATTAATCAAAACTAGATCCCCAAATCTTTCTCTCACATTTTCCCATTTAATCAAAACTAGATCCCCACATCTTTCTCTCACATTTTCCCATTTAAACCAAATTAGATCACCACATCTTTCTCTCACATTTTCCCATTTAATGAAAACTAGATTCCCAAATCTTTCTCTCACATATTCCCATTTAATCAAAACTAGATCCCCACAGCTTTCTTTCACATTTTCCCATTTAATCAAAACTAGATTCCCAAATCTTTCTTTCACATTTTCCCATTTAATCAAAACTAGATCCCCACATCTTTCTCTCACATTTTCCCATTTAATCAAAACTAGATTCCCAAATTTTTCTCTCACATTTTCCCATTTAATCAAAACTAGATCCCCAAATCTTTCACTCACATTTTCACATTTAAACAAAACTAGATCCCGACATCTTTCTCTCACATATTCCCATTTAATCAAAACTAGATTCCCAAATCTTTCTTTCACATTTTCCCATTTAATCAAAACTAGATCCCCACATCTTTCTCTCACATTTTCCCATTTAATCAAAACTAGATCCCCACAATTTTTGATTACATTTTCCCAATTAAACGAAACTAATAAAGGTTACTTATGAAACATGAATCTCCATAAGGGGTGCATCAGCAGAGTGTTGCAGATAATTAGTTTTAATATAATTTTTGTTTCCGGTAATAATTCATTCATTTTAAATGAATAATATATCTTAGTCATGCTGGATGTGGGTCCGGGTCGGGCCAACAAGATAAATACACCCTGGAAAGAATGCTCTGATCTGTTACAGGGCATTCCTTATTCACTTATCACAACTACTCACTTACTGGCTTTCTTAACTGATTATCCAGTCAGGGTTGCAATGGGGAGGGCACTGGAGCCTATCCCAGCTTTTCAATGGGCGCAAGGCACACAGTAGCAACCTGGATGGGGTGCCAGTCCATCGCAGGGAAGACACACATACACTTACTTACATTCACACACATACACTTACCCATTCACTTATAGGGCAATTCAGTATCTCCAATTAACCTGACTGCATGTTTTTGGACTGTGGGAGGCAACCAAAGCTCCAGGAGAAAACCCATGCAGACACGGGGAGAACATGCAAACTCCACACAGAAAGGACCCGGACCACCCCGCCTGAAGATTGAACCCATGTCCTTCTCGTTGTGAGGTGACAGTGCTACCCATCAAGCCACCGTGCCAACCCTTATCACAACCATTAAGTTAAAAATTAGATTTATTTGTACGGGTTTTTTTTATTACAATAAACATTGTCTCCAGACAACATTACAAGTGCATTTCCAAAACCCTCTGATGAGCAAGTCTAGGGTGACAACTGACTAAATATTATTATGAGAGGGACAAGCCTTAATATCAAAAATTGAGACAAGTCTCACCTAAAAGAGGGCCATTCTCCTTTACCGACCTATAGATTCATTAAATTAGAAATAAACAAATAGATACTAGATGGATAAAAAGAAAACTGATTATATGAAAATGTACACATATAAGAAGTATGAAAGTAATAAGAATTAATCATGTTTAAATTTAGTATGTAGTAGAAAAAAAGTATCCTGGTGAGTTTCTGGACATTATGAGAGCCGCCACTGCTGATCATGTGGAACTGTTAATAACTAATTATAAGAATTGAACCCAAGTTCCTAGGACTCATGTTTTTTTGCGGCTCTACTAGATGCACCAATGTACCATCCATTATTACCATCCAGTGGTACCTTGAAACTCAGTGTCAATTGGTTCTGGGACTGGTGTTGAGTTTAAAAGACGGTCCCATGGACCTGCGTATATTTTAGGCATATGCAAAATAATGGGGTTGTTTTTGACACTTATACACTGAAAATAACACAAATATAATATAAAAACACCTAAATTAAAAGCTGATTCCAAGAATTTCTCAGAACCCCGAGCTGTAACACAAGTTTAAAAGTGAAACAGGAATCTGACAGGAATTTTAAGAGTGAACCTGACCGTAATTCCACACAAATGCAGTTTCATCTCATATTCACACTTTGATGACGTATTACCGCACCACTCAAGCCGAGCACTGAACAAAGTGGCTGTTCATTGTTAATTTGAAATTCAATTTTAAAAAATGTAAAAAAGCATAATGAACACATTGGGATTGAGGGAAACATTGAGTTTAAGGGTACAAATTTCTCGACAAAGGGTGTTGAGTTTCAAAGATTTTGAGTGTAGGGGACGTTGAGTTACAAGGTACCACGGTGACCTTCTGCCATTTTCTTACTGTCTTTGTGGGTTTCTGTCAGGTACTTATATTTTCCTCTACCTTCTCAAAATACCAGCAGGTGAATTGGTGACTGTAAAATTGGTTCCTTGGTTAGTTTGTGATCATTGAGGGTCTACTCCTGCCAGAGATGGGGACGAGTCCGAGTCGCAGGTAAGTCGCACACACAGCAACTTCAGACTCGACTCGGACTCGTTACAAATGACTCGGACTCAACTCGTGACAACAGAAGTCAGCAACATTAGTTATGTGTGACAATTATATACAGTGTATCACAAAAGTGAGTACACCCCTCACATTTCTGCAGATATTTAAGTATATCTTTTCATGGAACAACACTGACAAAATGACACTTTGACACAATGAAAAGTAGTCTGTGTGCAGCTTATATAACAGTGTAAATTTATTCTTCCCTCAAAATAACTCAATATACAGCCATTAATGTCTAAACCACCGGCAACAAAAGTGAGTACACCCCTAAGAGACTACACCCCTAAATGTCCAAATTGAGCACTGCTTGTCATTTTCCCTCCAAAATGTCATGTGATTTGTTAGTGTTACTAGGTCTCAGGTGTGCATAGGGAGCAGGTGTGTTCAATTTAGTAGTACAGCTCTCACACTCTCTCATACTGGTCACTGAAAGTTCCAACATGGCACCTCATGGCAAAGAACTCTCTGAGGATCTTAAAAGACGAATTGTTGCGCGACATGAAGATGGCCAAGGCTACAAGAAGATTGCCAACACCCTGAAACTGAGCTGCAGCACAGTGGCCAAGATCATCCAGCGTTTTAAAAGAGCAGGGTCCACTCAGAACAGACCTCGCGTTGGTCGTCCAAAGAAGCTGAGTGCACGTGCTCAGCGTCACATCCAACTGCTGTCTTTGAAAGATAGGCGCAGGAGTGCTGTCAGCATTGCTGCAGAGATTGAAAAGGTGGGGGGTCAGCCTGTCAGTGCTCAGACCATACGCCGCACACTACATCAAATTAGTCTGCATGGCTTTCACCCCAGAAGGAAGCCTCTTCTGAAGTCTCTACACAAGAAAGCCCGCAAACAGTTTGCTGAAGACATGTCAACAAAGGACATGGATTACTGGAACCATGTCCTATGGTCTGATGAGACCAAGATTCATTTATTTGGTTCAGATGGTCTCAAGCATGTGTGGCGGCAATCAGGTGAGGAGTACAAAGATAAGTGTGTCATGCCTACAGTCAAGCATGGTGGTGGGAATGCCATGGTCTGGGGCTGCATGAGTGCAGCAGGTGTTGGGGAGTTACATTTCATTGAGGGACACATGAACTCCAATATGTACTGTGAAATACTGAAGCAGAGCATGATCCCCTCCCTCCGGAAACTGGGTCGCAGGGCAGTGTTCCAGCATGATAATGACCCCAAACACACCTCTAAGACGACCACTGCTTTATTGAAGAGGCTGAGGGTAAAGGTGATGGACTGGCCAAGCATGTCTCCAGACCTAAACCCAATAGAACATCTTTGGGGCATCCTCAAGCGGAAGGTGGAGGAGCGCAAAGTCTCGAATATCCGCCAGCTCCGTGATGTCGTCATGGAGGAGTGGAAAAGCATTCCAGTGGCAACCTGTGAAGCTCTGGTAAACTCCATGCCCAGGAGAGTTAAGGCAGTTCTGGGAAATAATGGTGGCCACACAAAATATTGACACTTCAGGAACTTTCACTAAGGGGTGTACTCACTTTTGTTGCCGGTGGTTTAGACATTAATGGCTGTATATTGAGTTATTTTGAGGGAAGAATAAATTTACACTGTTATATAAGCTGCACACAGACTACTTTTCATTGTGTCAAAGTGTCATTTTGTCAGTGTTGTCCCATGAAAAGATATACTTAAATATCTGCAGAAATGTGAGGGGTGTACTCACTTTTGTGATACACTGTATATATACTGTATATATACTGTATATATATATATTTAGTGGTGATTATATATATGTATAGTGGTAAAAACACGCTGCAACCAGGCTGGAATCTCGAATACATCGTATCGAATCTCAGCTCTGCTTTGCTGGCTGAAGGCTGAGCGGCCACATGAACAACGATTGGCCGGTTGTTCAGGTGAGCGAGACTAAGCCGGATGGTGTCTCTCTCTGTCAGACTGGTGCAATTACGACCTCTGCTGGCTGATTAGAGGCGCCTGCACAGAGATGAGGAAAGAGTGCTCTCAGGGTGTGTCTCTCCGTACACAACGCTAGGTGGCACAACACTCGTCAAAGTGTAGGTGATAAGATGCATGTGGCATGTGGCCCACGTGTCGGAGGGGGCGTGGGTTAGCTTCGATCTCCTCGGTCAGAGCAGGGATCGGCATAGGCGGAGAGGAAGCATGATGCAATTGCTCAATGATGCCTATGATGCAATTGGACATGCTTAAGGGAAAGAAAAGGGGGAGAAAATGCAAAAAAAAAAAAAATGGTGGAATACGTAGCACACTTCACAGGAACAACTAATGTGAATGGAACGCTCCTACAGGATTGCCGCTAATGATTGAAAAAAACACTTTCTGAACCAATCAGGATTTCTGATTTTAAGATTTCTGTTAGTAAGAAATGCTGTTATTTGTATTTATTTAGTTTGCAGCGTCACACAGATGATTGTCAATGAAACGCTTGATTGGCTTTCTAACGAGTTCGTGTTTTACTTCACAACCGGGAAAAGTTTGAAGGTTGTTAATTATAGCACATTTACAAAATAACGGATTATATTCCCAATGGGACACACGGTTATAAATTTAATAGCATCTGGAACAACATAAGCTTAGGTAAGCAGTGGTTATGATTTCTGGCTGTGTTTCGGATTTTGGCCAGTCAGTTTAAGCTTTGAACTACCGGTACCTAGGAAACTAAAGGCATGAAGTAAAACGGCAAAATACAGTCACTAATCTGTTGTAGTTTTTTATCTGAATGTACATATTATTTGTTTATTTTTATGCTACGTTTCCAATATATGTCAGACTCTAGCCTAAAGACTCGTGACTTGACTCTGACTCGTATTTTGTGACTTGTAAACATCTCCTGCCTCATGCTAAATGTTTCTGGGTGGATAATAATAATAATAATAATAATAATAATAATCATCATCATCATCATCATCATCATCATTGTTCATCTACTGTACATGGCAGCGTTTTGTGACTTGTGTGATCTGTCCCTTTAAGTACAGTGGCTGCAGAAAGCTGTAGAAGTTAAAAACTGACCCAGAGTCGGTTTTCTTGTTCAGCTTGGTACAAATTCTATGTTAGCAAATCTGATCTCAGATCAGTGTCACTAGGCGGCGCTTTTTTTCGGCGCCCATGTCTCGCTGGGTGCGTTTCAAATCGACACTTGTTTTGAAGGTGCAAAATGAACCGAGGGTACTTCCCAAACTACACACAGATAGTAAATTAAACTGTGTTTATACTTGTAGTTCGGCTTCCTCAGTCTGGACCAAAAAAAATGATACATGACTACATTTAGTCCTGGTTTGCTGAGCGTTCACACGTACAAATTTAAAATCAAATTAAAATAAGTTGAAAAAGTGACGCCAGCCAGGCAACATGAGTGTTGCCAGATTGGGCGGTTTCACCCCAAATTGGGCGGATTTTCGAAATTAGCAAGGAAAAGTTCTTTGCATTTACATTTTCAGCATTTTTCCTTTATCCACAGCGACTTACATTACAGTTACAGTATACAGTCTGAGCAATTTAGGGTTAAGGGCCTTGCTCGAGGGCCCAACAGCAGCAACCTGACAGTGGTGGGGTTTAACCAGTGACCTTCTGATTACTTATCCAGCACCTTAACCACTAGGTTATATATATAAACTGTATTGCTTTATAAGAAAGCTAAAATTTTAATGGACCTACGCCCCCCCACCAGGTGCCACACTACAGCGATTTATCAGCTACACAAGTTGATCTTAATCTGAGGGCCGTTGCCCATTATGGGGCCTCAATTACCCCTTTTCCACCGATGCGGATCCGGCTCAGTTCCGGTTTGCAAACTCGATTTTGAACTGGTTCCGTGTGTTTCCACCGAAAAAAGAGGTTCCAGACAGCGAACTAGCGTTCTAATCTGGGTGCTTTTACAAGCTGGTAAACCGCGTTTGCGCTGCACTTTTATCTTTTAAAGTTCATCTGATTCAATTTTGAGCCAGTTTGCCGCTGATATTCACTAATATTTTCAAAGAGATTAACTGTGTGATATGACGTGGTAAAAGTACGAAAAACGCTTAACGTGAAAAATAAAGCGTAACGTGGCTTGTTGTACTAAAACAATGACCGATAAACTTTGGCAGTACAGAGCGCTTATAATGGAGAGAAATTGAGGGTTCCTATGTTGTACTTTTAGTACATTCAGCCACGTTCGACTCTCCCGAGAAGCGGACTCAGAACCCCACCACACATGAAGTAAATATGGCAAAACACAGACACATGTGGAGCTTTTAGACTGGATTTGATGGTTATTTCACACAAATGGTTGTTTGTGTCATGGAACTTCAGTGATGTTTTATCGCTCAAGTGGGTCGCGGTGAGAGCGAAGCGCAAACGCTTCTGATATCAATGAACTAAAGAAAACAACAACTGCGACAAACACGTCTACGTCTTCTTATCACCAATAGTTGATCGATGCTTTTTGCATAAAAACGAACATCTGTAACAACAGCACAAATGCTCGCACATAATCTACACACTCCACAATCATGTTACGACTCTTTACTTTCTTCATGTAACGCCCACCGTTGATGACACAGGCTTGGTTCTCAAAAACTGGTGGAAACACGGGTCGGTTCTCTACAAAACACCAGGGTTCTTTTGGTGGAAAAGTGCTAAATGAGGCCAGAGGGGGTCCCCATTGCCAATTATTGAGAAATGGGATATCTTGTGATGTCATAAAATTCCCTCCTTGCGCATTTACCTTTATAATATTAATTATAATGCATTTGGTTCTGTCGCAGCATTTTAGTGTAGTAACTTGTGACATCATGTCCTGTGTTTGGTTTGTTTTTGGTTCGCCTGTTGTGTTCATACCTAAAACGTATCGCACCAGAATTTGTTTAGAAACAGACCTAAATTCTTCTGCTCCCATGCTCTCGGTCTACTTGAGGTGCATACCAGAGTTCAAAAGGAAGCATTCACACTTACAGTGGTTCGATCCCCAGGTGGGGCGGTCCAGGTCCTTTCTGTGTGGAGATTGCAAGTTCTCCCTGTGTCCGCGTGGGTTTCCTCCCACAGTCCAAAGACATGCAAGTGAGGTGAACTGAAGATACAAAATTGTCCTGGACTGTGTTTGATATAATCTTGTGAACTGAAGAATCTTGTGTAATGAATAAATACCGTTCCTGTCATGAATGTAACCAAAAAGTGTAAACATGACGTTAAAATCCTAATAAACAAACAAACAAACACACTTACAGAGCAATTACTCAGGGGTTTGTTTTAATTGAAACAAAGCTGACAAGTATTAAGACAACTTGATAACTGCTTTATGCTGGTCAGGGTTATAAAACAGCAGAAATCCACATTGGGGGAGCACCAATCCACCGAGGGCATCACTTAGGTACACATTTACTTCATCACTTACACACAACTGCAATGTCGAGCAGCCAGTCTGTTTGCATCCTTTGAGGAGGTGGGATAAAACCTGAGTGGACAGACGCAGGGAGAACATTTAAACTCCTCATATCTACTGACCTAAGTAGAGAAGTGAACTCCGGTTCCCAGGACCTTTTACTGTGTGATACCCACTCTACGAGCTGTACCACCATGTTACCGTACCTTCATTTCCCCCCCCCCCCCCCAATTTTTATCCCCCAGTCTAGTCGTGTCCAATTACCCTGATTGCATCCTCTAAAAGGACAACAGGTATGAGAAAAATTTCAAGATCTTGAACAGTCCTAGAGACACCAGGGGAAGGATTGTCCAGATGTTCTGCTGCAGGATATGGCAGTCTTGACTGTGAGACTGCCATTATGGATTCTCAGAAATGCCAAGACATTTTGAGGAGGAATGTTTTGCATTCTGTGGTAAAAATTAATCAGTGAAGACAATAATCAGAAGCTCACTTCCAAGTCAACCAAAGTTTGGTTAAACAGAGTTCTGAAATATTGGGAATACTGTGGAGTGGCCTTTTTTTTGTATCCAACAGTAATTGTAGAACTACAAAGTGCTTCTATATGGTAAGTGGAGCACCAGCACAAATTACTTCAACCCAAACTAAGCAGTTAGTGAAAATAAATAATAAATGAAGGAATAAATGAATAAGATTGATAAGAAGATAAGAACCCTAAGAGAGAGAGAGAGAGAGAGTGTGCGTGTGTGTGTGTGTGTGTGTGTGTGTGTGTGTGTGTGTGTGTGTGTGTTTCTTCTCATGCAAAAGCCTCCACCTCAAAGATTTTTATGGTATTTAAGGCAAGGCAAGGCAAGGCAAGTTTATTTGTATAGCACCTTTCATACACAGTGGCAATTCAAAGTGCTTTACATAAGGAAATTTTTTTTATTAAAAGCATTAAAACATTCCTGAGATCTAAAACCTCAGAAAGACTTCTTGCAAACATTTAGTTACAATTAAGACAACATGAAATTCAAACAAGAGAGATTAAGGACATGAAAAATTAAAATAAATTATTGTAAAATATAACCTACAATTTAGGGAATATGAAATTAAAACAAGAGAGATAAAAAATTAAGAACATGAAAACTAAAAGAAAATATAGTAAAATATACACTACAATTTAGTAGAGCATGAAAAACTAAAAGAAATATGGTAAAATGACGGTAATGGCAAAAATTTCGAGCTCAATCATAGGCACAAGAAAAAAGAAATGTTTTTAACCTGGATTTAAAGATTTCTACATTTGAGGAACATCTAATATCTCCTGGCAGTCTGTTCCAGTTATATGCAGCCCAACAGCTAAATGCTGCTTCACCATGTTTAGTTTGGACTCTGGGCTCAACTAGCTGACCTGAGTCCATGGATCTAAGAGATCTACTGGGTTTATATTCTCTAAACATTTCTGAGATGTATTCTGGGCCGAACCCATTCAGTGATTTATAGACCAGTAGCAGCACTTTAAATTCTAATCTGTAACTAACTGGAAGCCAGTGTAGAGATTTTAGAACTGGAGTGATGTGCTCAGTTCTCTTCGTCTTAGTTAAAACTCTAGCAGCAGCGTTCTGAATGAGCTGTAACTGTTTAATGGTCTTTTTGGGAAGTCCAGTTAAGAGACCATTACAATAGTCCACCCTACTGGAGATAAAAGCATGGATCAGCTTCTCTAGGTCTTGTTGGCACACTAGACCCTTGATTTTGGCTATATTTCTAAGATGTTAGAAGGCTGTTTTGGTGATGGTTTTTATATGGCTGGTGAATGTGAGATCTGAGTCTATTAGAACGCCAAGATTTCGGACTTTGGTTTTTAGAGCCCGGGAACTGAGGTGTTCACTGACACTGGTCCTCTTTTCTTTGCTACCAAACACAACAATCTCTGTTTTGTCCTTATTTAACTGTAAAAAATTCTGGCTCATCCAGTTATTGATGTCCTCCAGAATCTATTGGGCTGTAATCATCTGGTGAGAGAGCCAGATATATCTGTGTGTCATCTGCATAACTATGGTAATCAATGTTGTTATCCTGTAGCATTTGGCCTAATGGCAGCATATAAAGATTGAACAGAAGAGGTCCGAGAACTGATCCCTGGGGGATTCCACATGTCATAGCCACCCTGTCGGATTCACAGCTGCCAATAGTGACGAAGTAACTCCGGTCTTCTAAATAAGACCTGAACCAATTAAGGACTCTTCCGGAAAGTCCAACACAGTTTTCCAACCTATCCAGCAATATTCTATGATCTACAGTGTCAAAGGCAGCACTAAGATCCAGTAAAACCAGAACTGATATTTTACCCGAGTCAGTATTCAGCCGTAGATCATTTAACACTTTTATGAGAGCCGTTTCAGTGCTGTGGTGAGGTCGAAAGCCTGACTGAAATTTGTCAAAATAACCACTGGAATTCAAAAAACTGCTGACTTGATTGTAAACAACTTTCTCAATGATCTTGGCTATGAAAGGAAGATTTGAGATCGGCCTGTAGTTGTTTAACACAGACGCATCCAGAGTTCTCTTTTTTAGAAATGGCTTAATGGCAGCTGTTTTCAGTGACTATGAGCCATTAACAATTTGTTGCAAATCAGTTTTTACAGAGTTAAAAATAGTTTTAAAAAATTCAGATGGCAGTATGTCGAGACAACATGTCGATGATTTAAGATGCTGAACTGTTCTCTCCAGTGTTTTTTGGTCTATTGTATTAAATTGTGACATAATAGTCATGTTATTTCTAAGTGTCTGTAGGGGCAGCATGGTTTAATCGTTTGACTGAGTGGCGTTGATGGTCAGTCTAATAGTTTGGATTTTTTCACAGAAGAAATGAGCAAATTCATTACATTTCTCTGTGGACAGAAGTTCTGGTGTGATCCGTTTTGGAGGATTTGTAAGCTTGTCGACCACGTTGAATAGAGTGCGGGTGTTGTTGATGTTCCTGTTAATGATCTTAGAGAAGTGCAGCTGTCTAGCCCTGCATAACTCCGAGTTAAAACTACAAAGGCTTTGCTTATAGAGATCATAGTGGATTTGAAGTTTATTATTCCTCCACTTACGTTCAGCTCTCCTGCATTCTCTTTTCAGAGCTATTACCATCATTGTGTTACGCCATGGTGCTTTCTGTTTGCTCAACGTTTTCATGACTTTTACAGGGGCGACCACATCCATGACAGTCAATATTTTCATGTTAAAGTTATCCAGGAGTTCATCAACTGACTCTGCAATTAAAGTTGGTGATATAGCTATGGCCTCCATAAACTGAGAACTAGTGCTTTCATTTATGCACCTTTTCTTAACAGAAACAGAGCTAGTTTGAGCATCTGGAGTGATCAGCATTTCAAAGAAGACACAAAAATGATCAGAGAGGGCCAAGTCCTTGACCATAACAGAAGAAATTTTAAGACCATTAGAAATAACTAGATCCAGAGTGTGCCCTCGAGTATGTGTAGGCCCTTTTACATGTTGCAATAGACCAAATGTGTCAAAAAGTCCAAAAAGTTATTTGGTGTTATTGTCCTTGTTATTATCTAAGTGGATGTTAACATCCCCAGTTATGATGAAGAAGCTGTACTCAGTGGAGATAACTGACAGTAGTTCAGTAAATTCATCTATAAAATGTGCAGAGTATCTTGGAGGTTTATAAATGGTTAAAAATAAAATTTTGGGAGTACCCTTTAAAATAAAACAGAGGTATTCAAAAGACATAAAATTGCCAAGTACAGTCTCTTTGCACTGGAATACATCTTTAAATGAGGCAGCTACTCCTCCACCTTTCCTACCACTTCGACACACTTTCATAAAACTGAAGTTTGCTGGTGCTGTTTCATTAATAACAGTGGCACTGCTGCCTTCTGCTAACCATGTTTCAGTTAGAAACAGAAAATCTAAACTGTAGGATAGAATTATGTCATTCACTAAAAATGATTTATTGGCTAGAGATCTAATATTAAGCAGAGCTAGCTTTAAAGGAACCACAGGAGCCCCTGGGACAGCCCGAGGTTGTCGTGGTACAGGTACGAGGTTAGACTGGTTGACTTGATATGCTGAATGCGTTCTATTCTTTCTATTTCTAATCAACACAGGAATAGAAAACATTTCAGACATACTGGGTCCAAGCTTACTCTCCAAACTGTTGTCAGTATCATATCTGCTACAGCAAGGACCCTGAACACATCACAACGTGTTATCATTGTTTTGTATTCTGAAGCCGCTATCAGTAGCACTCGCTGAACATTCTGAACTCTGTACAGCCAGAGGAGATGAAGTACAAGGCTGCTGCTGACGGTGTTGAAGTGGCCTCAGAGTACGGGGAGGGGGCTGTGGACAGGGGGGAAGGGGTGCCCTGCGCTTTTTGGGTGAAACCTGTGGACTGGCTGAGATGGAGTGTGAGAATTTAGTCCCAGCACACACCAGCTTCTCCATTTTCTCTGTGAAATCCATATGTGGAGGTGATGTTGTTGAGAGAGAGAAGTTGGAGGATGACTGTGATGTCTCTGCTGTTGACTGCTGTGTCACTGCCTGATGATGAAGGTCGTAATAGCTTTCGTCAAGAGTCAGAAACTCAGCCTGAGCTGTGTTCTCCAGTGATGGGGATTTTATGTTTGATGGTCCTTCATGGTTGAAAGCAGGTGAGGGAGGTTGAGGATGCACGTATTGTGTCGAGTCAGTCCAAGAAGCAGATGGGTGGCGAAGAGCAAAATGGAGGTTGTCCTTTAGTGCCTTCACTCCAGTCTTGCTTAGGTGGGTGCCATCTGGGTAAAAAAATTCTCTGCGCCCCCAGAATAGATTAAAATTGTCAATATAACCCATACCTTTCAAACTGCAGGTTCTGCTTAGCCACGTGTTGAGGTTGAGTAGCCGTGAAAACATATTAGATCCTCGGGCTGGGAGAGGTCCACTGATGAACTTCTGAGCAGTCAGCTTCTCAAGTGTATTAAACAGTTCAGTGAAGTTGTTCTTTAAGATTTCTGACTCCTCTCTGCGAATGTCACTTCTGCCCACATGCAGAATAATTCGGTCGATCACTCCATGCTGGGAGAGAATGTTGGGAAGTTCCTCATTTAATTCCGAGACAGTCATGTTCGGGAGACAGCATGTTAGCATTGATCTGCTGCCTATATTCTTGATGGCAGAGTCACCGGCGATCAGAGTTTTCTGAGCGTTCTCTGTGTCAGGCGAGGGCCTCTGCTTGATCAGCCTCGTGTTTTTGCTAGCCCGCTTTGAGTCCCCTTTTATAGTCAGCTTCTCTGGTTTTGATTCGTTACCATTACCACTGGGGGTAACCTCGATCAGATTTCTGAGCGGTTCGAAACGATTCAGCAAAGGGATCGGTTTTTGTTGCGACCCTGCTATATTCCCACGGGGTGCAATTGTGCTAGCTTTTGGAATAGTTTTAGCTTTCCGAGCCCATGATGAACAGTCTGGCGTGGAAGACATTAAGACAGCCACCTGCTGCTTTTGTGGTTTTGGTTTGGCTCCAAGTTTGTGCCACCGACTTATTCTCTCACATGGTTCGTTTCTGTTCCCCTGTTTTGACTGACTTCTGTCAAGCTTCGGGAAGTCTGTTAAGCTGTCTAGCCTTAGCTTAGCTGGTTGTTCTGTGTTAGATTTTGACTCACCCTCGAGTGATCTGGAACCATTTCTCCTCTCCGTTCCAGGTAGGATCGTGAGCATTTTTGTCTCCAGCACAGCGATTTTCCGTAGAAGTCCGTAGCAGTTGGAGCAGCACGAAGAACCCGCTGTAGTGATAGGAGCCATGGTAGTCCTGATAACTGTGCCTGAGTTTAGTCTGACGGCTAGTGGAAAACTCCGTTAACTAAATGTCTAGTTTAATGTAGTTCTGTAATTCTGTGCCTTTCCAGCCGATCTATTGTCGGTGTCTACTGATTGAGCTCTATATTTTAGAAATAAAAGATAAAAAATAACTAAAATAACTAAAAACTAAAAGCAAGCGGAGAGCAGACAGAAAGCGTGCAGCCAGAGCGAGCGTCAAGGACATTTGTATCCATTTAAATGGATACAAAAAATGTGGGTTACACTTGATAAAATACAACTTGTTTTGGAGCAATTTGATGAATATTTTAAGAGCTATTGAAGTTATTAATATGCTGAATATTTTAAATGCTATTGAAGTTTTAATAAAAATCTGTTGTCATTGTATTTAAAAACCAGCTGCTGACTCACAATCAGAGCCATAACAGGTACGTTTATAGTGCCTCACATTAGAGTGTTTAAGCAATATGGCACAAGTGAGAGTGGTGATACATTCTTAATAATATGGGTGAGCAAGAACAACATCTGGTTATATGGACTGTACTCTGCTAGATGTGAACATGTAAATGGAACAGTACTTGGGCTGCGAATGATGACGTTTGTCAAGTCCATAAGAATGCAAGTACAGAGAAGAGAACAGATTGAGAAAGCAACCAATAGCTGATCTGTTGCTGCACAGTTTGTGTTAGTCATCCTCTAGTCCTTAATCAGTGTAAAAACAGATTTTTATTTATAACTTCAATAACATTTAAAGTATTCAGCATATTAATAACTTCAATAGCTTTTAAAATATTCATCAAATTGCTCCAAAACAAGTTGTATTTTATCAAGTGTAGCCCACATTACATACTACAACTCTTTTTTCATTTTTTGTTCATTAAATTAAATTTGATTGATGATGATAAAACATTTTTTTAAATAAATATGTTTGCATTGATTTTGCCTCCGTTTATGTCGTATTATCACATGAATTGTTTGAATTAGACCATCATAGCAAATGTTATCAGAGTGATTCAGATATTTTTTTTAATGAATGGTAATGTCTGAGGGGGTTGGGGGGTTCAAGACTGTAGTGTATTAGAATTGTACTTGGTGATATAGAACTGTAAGTTAGTTAATGGTTAGAAGGTGGCAGTAAATACTTAATGACTATATAAGATAATGACGGTAGAATTACTAAGTGAATGCACATGTAACGGGTTGGAAGCATGAATGTGTGTGTGTGTGTGTGTTGAGAATAAATGTGCAGAGTTAAACGGATTCTCTCTCTGCCTGCAATCTCCTTCATCCAATATATCACAGAGACAAAGGGATTAACATTGTCTTGGATTAACATTATCTGTACTTATGTTAAAAGTACGTTAAAGTAATATTTAAAACATTTAAAAATGTTTTTGGGTATGTTCTTTAACTTGTATTAAATGTCTTGAGAATATTAAGAAAACTGACAAAAAAACGTTGAAGGAACGTTCTAATAAAACATTCATACAACCAAAATGGAACGTTAAGGGAACGTTCAGAGGACCTTATTTAAAATGTTCTTAGAACATTCCAAGACAACGTTCCCAGAACGCTAAATTATGTTGTACAACAGTTACAGTGGGGCCAAAAAGTATTTAGTCAGTGATTGTGCAAGTTCTCCTACTTAGAAAGATGAGAGAGGTCTGTAATTTTCATCATAGGTACACTTCAACTACGAGAGACAAAATGAGAAAAAAAAATCCAGGAAATCACATTGTAGGATTTTTAAAGAATTTATTTGTAAATTATGGTGGAAAATAAGTATTTGGTCACCCACAAACAAGCAAGATTTCTGGCTCCCACAGACCTGTAACTTCTTCTTTAAGAAGCTCTTCTGTCCTCCACTCGTTACCTGTATTAATGGCACCTGTTTGACCTCGTTATCTGTATAAAAGACACCTGTCCACAGCCTCAAACAGTCAGACTCCAAACTCAACAATGGCCAAGACCAAAGAGCTGTCAAAGGACACCAGGAAGAAAATTGTAGACCTGCACCAGGCTGGGAAGAGTAAATCTACAATAGGCAAGCAGGTTGGTGTGAATAAATCAACAATTGTAAGAAAATGGAAGACATACAAGACCATTGATAATCTCCCTCGATCTGAGACCCAACGCAAGATCTCATCCCGTGGGGTCAAAATGATCATGAGAACGGTGAGCAAAAATCCCAGAACTACACGGAGGGACCTGATGAATGACCTGCAGAGAGCTGGGACCAAAGTAACAAAGGCTACCATCAGTAACACACTACGCCGAGAGGGACTCAAATCCTGCAGTGCCAGGCGTGTCCCCCTGCTTAAGCCAGTAAATGTCCAGGCCCGTCTGAAGTTTGCCAGAGAGCATATGGATGATCCAGAAGAGGATTGGGAGAATATCATGTGGTCAGATGAAACCAAAATGGAACTTTTTGGTAAAAACTCAACTCGTCGTGTTTGGAGGAAGAAGAATGCTGAGTTGCATCCCAAGAACACCATACCTACTGTGAAGCATGGGGGTGGAAACATCATGCTTTGGGGCTGTTTTTCTGCAAAGGGGACAGGACGACTGATCCGTGTTAAGGGAAGAATGAACGGGGCCATGTATCGTGAGATTTTAAGCCAAAACCTCCTTCCATCAGTGAGAGCATTGAAGATGGAACGTGGCTGGGTCTTCCAGCATGACAATGATCCCAAACACACCGCTCGAGCAACGAAGGAGTGGCTCCGTAAAAAGCATTTTAAGGTCCTGGAGTGGCCTAGCCAGTCTCCAGACCTCAATCCCATAGAAAATTTGTGGAGGGAGTTGAAAGTCCGTGTTGCCCAGCGACAACCCCAAAACATCACTGCTCTAGAGGAGATCTGCATGGAGGAATGGGCCAAAATACCAGCTACAGTGTGTGCAAACCTGGTGAAGACTTACAGGAAACGTTTCACCTCTGTCATTGCCAACAAAGGTTATGTTACAAAGTATTGAGTTGAACTTTTGTTATTGACCAAATACTTATTTTCCACCATAATTTACAAATAAATTCTTTAAAAATCCTACAATGTGATTTCCTGGATTTTTTTTTCTCATTTTGTCTCTCGTAGTTGAAGTGTACCTATGATGAAAATTACAGACCTCTCTCATCTTTCTAAGTAGGAGAACTTCCACAATCAGTGGCTGACTAAATACTTTTTGGCCCCACTGTAGTTCCGACCTTACAATCTGATTGGTTGAGAAGCGTTCTAAACGTGCTGATATTCGTGATAACAGCACGGCCTTTTCACACCACAACTGTATTACTCCGCTGACGCGTTGCCAGTAATGACAAGCACATGCACACAAACGCGCACGCAGGCGACACAGACTTTTTTCCCGATCGCGTTTTAAATCCGTTATCTGATATACAATCTAGCGCACTGTGTAGGGAACATAAATCAATTGTCTAATATATTGTCTAGTGCACTATGTAGTGAACATGAATGAGTTATCTCATATACAATCTAGCGCACTGTGTAGGGAACATAAATCAGTTGTCTAATATACTGTCTAGTGCACTGTGTAGGGAACATAAATCAATTGTCTAATATACTGTCTAGTGCACTGTGTAGGGAACATAAATCAATTGTTTAATATACTGTCTAGTGCACTATGTAGTGAACATGAATGCGTTATCTCATATACAATCTAGTGCACTGTGTAGGGAACATAACCAATTGTCTAATTCACTATCTAGTGCACTATGTAGGGAACATAAATCCGTGATCTGATACACAATCTAGTGCACTATGTAGGGAACATTAATGTGTTTTTAACGTGAACAGTTAGCTTAATAGACCAGTTAGCAGCTCCTAAAAGTTAAGGCAGGTTAGGGAATTTTTACCATTGCATAGCAGCAACTCATTCGTTATGGAACTACTTTTTGGCGGAAGGTATTGTCAATATTAAAGCATATTTAATATGAAATTCAGGGCTTCTTTGATTTATTTTCTTTCTTTATTTTGTAAAAACTGTTGTATGAAAGCAATAGAACACTTGAGGTCGTGTGTTATTGCTTACACACTCCCTCTCATGTTCTATTGCTTAAGTTGCACATGAGGTTTAGGTAACGTTCTATGAACGTTTTCATAACTTTAAAAAAACGTTCTGAGAGCATCAAGAAAACTAGACAAAATAACATTGAGGGAACGTTGCAACGTTCCCACAACCAAAATGGAACGTTTGGGGAACGTTCTCAGAACGTAATTTTGTTAGCTGGGCAGTCAGTAATTGTGGAACTACAGAGTGCTTCTATATGGTAAGGGGAGCTGATAAAATGGACAGTGAGTGTAGAAACAAGGAGGTGGTTTTAATGTTATGAGTGATCGGTAAACAATCACACATTCACTTACACTTAGTGGCGCTTGCCAATCATTCACACACACACACACACACACAAACACACACACACACACACAGGCACGTGCACAGACATTTTTGGGGGCAGGTGCTCAGGCCAAAAAAAGGGCACCCATCGCCAAAATTTTTAATAAAATAATAATAAAAAAAAACACGGTAGGATATTTAACTTATATATTTATTTTTGTTAACACAATCAATACACATCAAATCAAATAACTCAAATTGCATAAATAAATGAAAAACGGGCAAAAACAAGGCCATATTGTGCACACTTTTTAATAACCAAACAACTAATACTGATACATCTCCCTCATTTGCTTTACTGGTACATTGCCTAATCCAGGATAAAAGAGAGCTGCTACCCTGAGCTGCCTGCTGTAGTTCCTTTTCTTTCTGCTTTTCTTTTCTTGGCATTATGCTGCAAAATTTGTACATGAAAAATCAATGTTGTGCATAATAATGAAGAGTGACTTATTGAATCTCCATACACATACACAGTCTACATCATTTTACTATTTTACTACTGACAGAGTTGAAGCATTACACTAATAATATACCATTACTAGTATCAATTTACCTCATCAGACTGTCATGTAGCGCAACTTAAGACCTACTTTTGAGTTCAAATCAGAAACCCACTTTGGGTAGTTAATGTTAACAATGGGCCTATTATTATGCCAATAAAATAAAATAGACAGCTAAATAACATTTTCCTATTTATTCATAATTTTCTGTATGCTGTTCTATATCATAGAGCTTTATATTTAGCCTTCTACATATATTAGTTTGTAATGTTAATTACCTAGCAAAATTATTCCTCATTTGTAAACCTTGTAAAGCAGCGGTTTGGCCTGGCGCTCAGCACTGCATGAGTGCTAACCGGAGGAGGAGGATGGAGGGGCAAGACGGGAGCTTGTGCGCACCGTGGATCAGATCGAGACAGAATTCTCACAAGAACTCAAGTAAATGCCCATCAGATATCAAAACACTTTTGGGGGGAATTAAAGACAGAAAGGGTAATTTTTATTTGTAAATATTGATGAATGTAGAAAAAAAATTGGGCTCCAGCAGAAAGGGCACTTTTCTTATCTAGGGCAAAAGGGCAGGTGCTTGAGCACCACTAGGGGTCTATCTGTGCACGTGCCTGCGCACACACACACACACACACACACACACACACACACCTAGAGGAAATTTAAAGCAGCACCAACTTTGCATGTGTTTTTGTCCAATATGAACATTCCTAAATTTCATGCAGGGCACGTCTTGTAACCAGAGGTGGAAAGAGTACTAAAATATTGTACTCAAGTAAAAGTACTATTACTTTAATGAATTTTTACTTAAGTACGAGTAAAGTTAGTAGTCTAAAAATCTACTCAAGTAAAAAGTAACTCATTTAAAATGTACTCAGAGTAAACGTTACTTAGTTACTTTTTTAACAGGAGAGGGTGACAAGTGGATAGAAATCTCACAATAGTTGTTTTTTATTCAAATATAATAGAAAAAACATGTTGATACAACATTTAAAAGATTTAGTGATGTGTAATGTGTCATTAAAGTACAGACCATCCCATAAAACTTTTTCAAACTGTATAACCACTGGTGATGGCTCGTTCGTGAACGATCCGATTCTATTGAACGGCTCTTTAAAATGAACGAAAGGAACCGAGTCGCGCCTTTGGGAGTCGTTGCCTGAACAAAAGAATGAAGAGCCATTTTTTTGAACGGCTCTTTAAAAGGAACCGACCCAAAAGATCCGACTCCCCATCGCGGAATTCACTGCAGCAGTTTCCCAGACGCGATTTTTTTTAGCGTTTATTTTACTCAGTAACGGATCTTATTTAAAATGTAGCGAATTACAATTTCTAACACAAAACATACTTAAGTAAAAGTAAAATTACTGGTTGTAAAATCTACTTTAAAAAGTACAAGTACACAAAAAACTACTCAATTACAGTAACGCGAGTAAATGCAATTCGTTACTTTCCACCTCTGCTTGTAACAGACATTATGAGAACTACATTTCCCATCAGCCCGTGCGCGCGTAAGTATTTCCTACACAGTAGAGGAGCAGCGCGGCTCACTGCAGGCAGTTGTAGTTTAATCAGCTGCAGTACGGACTGTTCAAATGAGTTTTTATCCTCTGTCAGCACGCACAGTGAGAGTATTAGGACATGGGGAACGGAATTAATAAGGTAAACTTCATGCTTTTCATGCTATTTTACTGTTTAGTATATACAGATATCCAGTTAAAGAAAGTGAGATCAGAACTGGTCATGTTCGCACATTTCTCACACACCAGTCAATGTTCTTTCTAAGTAAATGTCAGCCTGGTTCATTAGTTTATAAGAATTTGTTTTGGTTGAATAGTGACATTTAATTTACTGTAAAGAATTAGTCATAAATATTTTGCCTGATAAAATACCCTGATTGTGGTTGATGGTGTTGTGTAGGAGAGTCTACTCCCACATACACTAGTGTGAGAAAGCAAAAGTTATTATAACGTTACATAACTTACTACAAGCACTCCACATTCATCCAGACATTGCTTACATGTGTAAAACTACACAAAAAACATTAAAATATACTTTTAAACGTTAGAAATGTTAAATATTTGATTCCTACTTTGGCTGTTTTATGGACTACACCTACCTTACATATGAAGTTTGTGGATATACAATTACTGACTGTATTATGTGTGTTGATTTGTTCATAATTATCATTATCATCCCATCCTAACCCCATTTACAGTTACATCTATTGCATTAAGCAGACGCTTTTATCCGGGTGGCACCGTCGCCTCACAGCAAGAAGGTCCTGGGTTTGATGTTCTCCCCGTGTCTGCGTGGGTTTACTCCGGGTGCTCCGTTTTCCTCCCACAGTCCAAAGACATGCAATTGGAGATACATTGTCCATGACTGTGTTTGATATAACCTTGTGTAAACTGATGAATCTTGTGTAAGGAGTAACTACCGTTCCTGTCATGAATGTAACCAAAGTGTAAAACATGACGGTAAAATCAAACTAATAAACAAACAAACAACAAATGATTTCATCCAAAGTGACTCACAATTATGACTGAATCAATTGAGTGTGAACCTCAAGCCTTGTTTAGGGCTCAACAGTGGCAACTTGGTGATGATGGCGCTCAAACCTATAACCTTCTGATTACTAGTCCTGTACCCTACTCGCTGAGCTACCACTGCCCATTTATAATTTGATGGCAGCATCAAATGACCCCCAACTGACAAGATATTGTTGAAGTGGTGGACAGTTATTAAAGCAGCCTTGATAATAACATGGTAATGACATGGCAGTGTGTGTTGAACTGGTATGAGTCTAGCAGATACAGCAGTGTTGTTGGCATTTTTAACACCTCAGTGTCAATGCCAATTCAAAACATGAAGCCAAATACATCCTATATCAGACACTTTTCAATAATAATTAATGCACCTTGTGTACTGAAAAAAGAAGTTCTAGTCTCTAACTGTACACCTACTAAGAGTGCATGATTTGGGTTCCTAATAAAGACACCAGTACGTGTAAACAGTAATAAAAATATCCAGCTCTGCTGTTGCTCCTTATTAACTAACACCAGTACAACATACTACCATGTTTTGACCATGTTAGTTCTTGCAGTATTGAGAGTTGTCCACTAGTCAAATGACATCTGGTCAGTGGGAGTCCTGTAGAATCGGCTTTCTTTTAATGGATTGGTTAAAGTGGGTGAGTTTACAATAGCCAGCAGACAAACTTGTTCCAGAAAATCCCATAGGTGCTCGATTGGACTGAGATCTGGAAATTTGAAGGCCAAGCCAAGTCATGTCCTTCAAACCATTTCTAAACAGTTTTTCAGGGTGGCAGGCCTTAGCCATGAAGGGGTGTACTGTTCACAACAATGTATATGTAGGTGGTATGTGGTCAGTAAAATCTGTGTGAATGTGAGGACCCAAGGTTTGCCATCAGAACACTCTCTAGAGCATCACATGTTCTCCACCGGCTTGCCTTCTTGCCACAGTGCATCCAGATGCCGTCTCTTTCCCAAAATAAAACCACGTCACTTCATTTCATTGCTTCATCAGCCAATTCTGATGCTCACATGCCCATTGTGGGTAATTTTGGCGATGGACAAGGGTCAGCAAAGGCACTCTGACCGGTCTGCAGCTGTTCAGCCCCATATGTAACAAGTTGCAATGCACTGTGTGTTCAGAGACCTTTCCGTCACAGCCAGCGTGAACTTTTCCAGCAATTTGTTTAGCCTTGGCTGCTCACGACCCTGTTGCTGGTTCACTAGTTGTCTTTTCTTGGACCACATTGGTTGGTACTAACACCCAAAATGACCTGACGTTTTGGAGATGCTCTGACCCGGTCATCCAGTATTTTAAGCGCTGAGCTACATTCGGGAAATAAATGAATAAAGTGAAATAAATTACAAAGCAAAACTAAGTGAAAAAATATAAAAACATCCAGCAACACCAAAGTAATTTTACTTTAAAAATAAAATTAAATTGACTTTACACGTAAAAGGTCCCCGGTTCAAAACCGGGCAGAAACAACGGTTGTTTTTTAGCCTAGTGGTTAAGGTGCTGGACTAGTAATCAAAACCTCTCTGGTTCAATCCCCACCACTGCCAAATTGCTGTTGTTGGGCCCTTGAGCAAGACTCTTAACCCTCAATTGTGTACAGTCAAAGTATACTGTGAGTCACTTTTGGTAAAGTCGTCTGCTAAATGCCGAAAATGTAAATGTAAATACAATGACAACAAAGGCATTCATTCATTCAAAGCCAAAATGTACCAAAATAAGTATGTCTTTTGTTCATAACATACATATTTATACATTTAACATACATGGAAAAATGCTGATGTCATATTATATTACACTATATTAAAATATAACACTGTGATTTGTACCTTGACTTACAAACCCCACTTCCGAAAAATGTGGGATATTTTGTAAAATGCAGTAAAAACAAGAATTTATGATTTGTTAATTCTCTTAAATTCTCATTTTACAAAAAAAAAGGCATTTTTTAACGTAATCATTAGTATTACAACCAACTTTGAATTTTGTCAATTTAAACAAATTTACAGCCTTGCCTTATTGCCTGATTTCTGGAATTTTCTTACAATATTGTGTGTAGTACATGTCAAAAGACCTAAATTATTTGCAATCTTGTGGTGAATTATGTTCTTTTCTGACACTTCTCTCATGAAGTTTGGAACAAAGTGGTAAGCCATGACCCATCTTTTCCTTATACTCAGTCAAAATACCCTCAATTATTACTAACTCACCTGCTTATTGTGGAACGTTTGAAGCTGTGTACTTTTTTAAGTTTGGCAGGCATCAGATTCATCATTTGTTTACATTTACAATACAGTTGAGCTGATCAGTGAAGCCATTAGAAATCTTTTAGTGCTTTCATCAACTACATAAAGATTTAAGTAAATTAACAAATCACATATTCTTGTATTCACTGTGTTTTACAAAATGTCCCGACTCTTTTGAAAAGGGTGCTCTGTAGAAGTTGACAAAAATGAAACAGGAACTGGTTTTTATATCGGTTATAAGAATATGTAAATGAAGCAGATAACAAACTTTGTTGGTGCAGTTAAAATACCCCTATATTTTTGCCCTAGGTGCTGCCTGATCTGTATTTGGGCAACTTTAAAGGTAAGAACGAACACAATTTTGGCTGAAACGTGTTGTTAGGGGTCGGTAACTGAAACTGGCATTTTTTCTTGTTTTATTTAGATGCCAGAGACAGAGAGCAGCTGGCAAGAAACAACATCACACACATTCTGTCTATTCATGATACGGCTGCCCCTATTTTACAGGTAACAGCACTTCATTCATTCACTGTTCTTTATTTCCCACCTCGAGTCACATTCACACTTTTAAAATTGATTTTTTTTAATGTGTCTGCTTAGCTGTTATTTATCAAATAATTTTCATTAACCACTTCATACACTCCACTTCATACACAGTTAGTCCAGCCGAAAGGGCACCAGTCCATCACAGAGCAACACACACTCTCACACATCAACTAACGAACTTAAGTCTAAGGGCAGTTTAAAGCAGCCAACATACCTCTTGCATGATTTTGGAAGGTGGAAGGAAACTGTAGAACCTGATGAAAACCTACACAGACACTGGAGCATGCCATACTCCTGACAGGTGCTAACAGTGTGTTAGTGCTTGATAGCTCTACCAGCTGAGCTGGCATGAATTTGTTTTCATTTTATTTTAATCCTGTTCAGGGTTGTCGTGTTCAGAGATCTCCATGCCAAAACCTTGTTATTTCTCTCAATGACTGTCAGATCAAACCATCCTATTATGTAAGCTGTCCTTCTTGGATCATGTTGGTTCTTCCTCTACAGCAGGGATGTCCAAACTACAGCCTGTGGGCCATTTGCAGCCTGTTACCATTTTTGAAATGCCTCACAAGGTATTTGAGAAATAAAAGCTAAAAACAGACTGGCCTGATCTACCTTAGAAAATGTATCAACCCCATTCTGTATCACATACAATTCGAGCCACGAGCCACCAATACACACTGCAGCTATGTGACAATCACTGATATAGCAAACAGTTTCGGAGGGGTCAGGTGGCAGCCACTGGTCATGCTGCAGCCAGAGCAGTTAGTGCAGAAAATTGGAAATGACTAGATTAGGGAGATAAAGAGTGGACAACAAGCATAACTCCAGAACCAGGCCACATGTTAGCTCTTATGTATGTGCTTACAGGACTTTTCATTTTTAGGTTTACCTATAACTTATTTATCCAGTGTTGGTCAAATATATATATATTATCCTGGGGCAGTTATCTCCGATAGCAGAACCACAAATGGATACTCAAAAAAGAAAAAAACTACTAAAAATAAGTTATATCTACAATGCATACTGATGGCATTAAAATATGCAGAAATCTAAAGTCATAATATGCATCACCTCAAAGCACTAGAGTCAAACACACCAGACCAACCCATTATCAGTAATGTAGATCAACTAGCCAGCCAGAGAAAAAACAAGACAAAATACAACAAACATCAAAATTCCCCCAACAGATAAAAAACCCCTAATAAATACCTACATCAAGGAAAAATGGCAAACTGAATGGAACAATCAGACCACCCACAAACTTTATGAAATACACTCAAACATGAACATTAAACCAAGGACACACCAAGGACGACGCGTAGACCAAGTCATACATACAAGATGCAGAATCACAGTAGGTCACAGTAGAATAACCCACCAACACCTGATAATAGGAGAAAAACCCCCAACCTGTGAAATCTGCCAAATTCCTGTTACAATAAATCACATCCTGATAGAACGTCCCAAATACACAAGAAAAGACGACAAGTACACATGCCTAGAACTATAAAATAAATTCCTACACAGGACAATACAAGAGCGGGTTTAACCTACCTCACAGCCATAAAAATAAAAAATGGACCCAAAATATAAAGACAACATGCAATAAGCAGACTTATACATAATACCGATTATGCCATAAAACAGGGGTGTTAAACTCAAGGCCCGCGGACCAAATCCGGCCCGCCACGTCATTTTATGTGGCCCGTGAGAGCTTAAAAGACGTACGATAGTTGTGATGGTTTGAGTAGTTGTTTGTGTAGCTTGGGTCAGGTAGGGTTGCTTGAACAAAAGTTGGAAAAACCTTGATTTCATACACATCACCACAGCACTTTTAAAGGTGAAGGGGGTTCAAATAACACCGATCAGGCATAACATTAAAACCACCTCCTTGTTTCTACACTCACTGTCCATTTTATCAGCTCCACTTACCATATAGAAGCACTTTGTAGTTCTACAATTACTGACTGTACTCCATCTGTTTCTCTACATGCTTTGTTAGCCCCCTTTTATGCTGTTCTTTAATGGTCAGGACCCCCACAGGACCACTACAGAGCAGGTATTATTTAGGTGGTGGATCATTCTCAGCCCTTCAGTGACACTGACATGGTGGTGGTGTGTTAGTGTGTGTTGTGCTGGTATGAGTGGATATGACACAGCAGCGCTGCTGGAGTTTTTAAACACCTCACTGTCACTGCTGGACTGAGAATAGTTCACCAACCAAAAATATCCAGCCAACAGTGCCCCGTGGGCAGCGACCTGTGACCACTGATGAAGATCGCAAAGATGACCAACTCAAACAGCAGCAAAAGATGAGCGATCTTCTCTGACTTTACATCTACAAGGTGGACCAACTAGGTAGGAGTGTCTAATAGAGTGGACAGTGAGTGGACACGGTATTTAAAAATTCCAGCAGCGCTGCTGTGTCTGATCCACTCATACCAGCACAACACACACTAACACACCACCACCATGTCAGTGTCACTGCAGTGCTGAGAATGATCCACCACCTAAATAATACCTGCTCTGTGGTGGTCCTGTGGGGGTCCTGACCATTGAAGAACAGCATGAAAGGGGGCTAAGGACTACAGTCAGTAATTGTAGAACTACAAAGTGCTTCTATATGGTAAGTGGAGCTGATAAAATGGACAGTGAGTGTAGAAACAAGGAGGTGGTTTAATGTTATGGCTGATTGGTATACATGTGTACTTAAACAAATATTAAAATTCTAATGAAACAGCTGCAGCAGCTGTGTATGTTTTAATCATGAGACACTTGAAGATGTATGAAATGATTTTTCTCTTCAGCTACTTGTATGACCGGTTCTTCTACAACGCCAGTAGTGGGTGTGTGGGTGGTGTGGGCAGTGTGTGTTTGTCTGAGATGCCATGTTTCATGATGCGAGTAGTTATCTCACATGACACAGTGGAATCTCAGGTTAGGCTGTAACTGCTGTCATAGAACAGTCGTATGCAAATGCTTCATTACAGATATAAAAGTGACCTTAAACTAATTCTACCAAATAAATCTTGCTCTCCAGAAAAATTACACTAAAACACCAACAATCATGTTGCCAATGACATTTTATTCATTAGGATTTTAAACTCATGTAGTTACAGGTTACACATGATTCATTAGTTCAAAGTTCAGTGTTAAACAGCATCACTTGCATGTCTTTGTACTGTGGGAGGAAACTCGAGCTCTCGGAGGAAACCCACGCAGACACGGGGAGAACATGCAAACACTACACAGAAAGGACCCGGACCGCTCCTACTGGGAATCAAACCCAGGCCCTTTTTGCTTTGAAGCTACAGTGCTACCCCTTAAGATACTGTGCCGCCCCAAATGGCATTGAAGTATGAAAATGTATATATATTAAAGATACACCAAAAATATGTGAACAACACTTTTACTTTAACTGAGCTGAGGTGTTTCAACTACATCTGTTGCTAACACGTTTCAAAATAATTAATTATGGCCTACATGATAGGTCTGTTTGGTGTATTTTGCATAATGAGATTTATTTCAGAGTTTCTTGGAGGGTGTGACGGGTCATATACACTATATTGCCAAAAGTATTCACTCACCCATCCAAATCATTGAAATCAGCTGTTCCAATCACTTCCATGGTCACAGGTGTATAAAACCAAGCACCTAGGCATGCAGACTGCTTCTAAAAACATTAGTGAAAGAATGGGTCGCTCTCAGAAGCTCAGTGAAGCTCAGAGCAGGGTCAGCGGATACTGAGGCGCATAGTGCGCAGAGGTCGCCAACTTTCTGCAGAGTCAATCGCTACAGACCTCCAAACTTCATGTGGCCTTCAGATCAGCTCAAGAACAGTGTGAACGCGTCGGATGCAGTGGTGTAAAGCACGCCGCCACTAGACTCTAGAGCAGTGGAGACGTGTTCTGTGGAGTGACAAATCACGCTTCTCCGTCTGGCGATCCGATGGACGAGTCTGTGTTTGGAGGTTGCAGGAGAACGGTACTTGTCTGACTGCAGTGTGCCAAGTGTAAAGTTTGGTGGAGGGGGGATTATGGTGTGGGGTTGTTTTTCAGGAGTTGGGCTCGGCCCCTTAGTTCCAGTGAAAGGAACTCTTAATGCTTCAGCATACCAAGAGATTTTGGGCAATTTCATGCTCCCAACTTTGTGAGAACAGTTTGGGGATGGCCCCTTCTTGTTCCAACATGACTGGGCACCAGTGCACAAAGCAAGGTCCATAAAGACATGGATGAGCACGTTTGGTGTGGAAGAACTTGACTGGCCTGCACAGAGTCCTGACCTCAACGCGATAGAACACCTTTGGGATGAATTAGAGCGGAGACTGCGAGCCAGACCTTCTCGTCCAACATCAGTGTCTGACCTCGCAAATGCGCTTCTTGAGGAATGGTCAAACATTCCCATAAACACACTCCTAAATCTTGTGGAAAGCCTTCCCAGAGGAGTTGAAGCTGTTATAGCTGCAAAGGGTGGGCCGACATCATATTAAACCCTATGGATTAAGAATGTGATGTCACTCAAGTTCATATGCGTGTGAAGGCAGATAAGCGAATACTTTTGGCAGTTTAGTGTATAGTGTACACTTGTATAAACATGTTTAGGGGTTAAATAAAAGAATCTCCCCTTTCCTCTTTAGTACCAGTAGGGGGCGCTAAATTTCTTACACTTAACCCAAAAGGTGTCCTGTAACTTCCCGGATTTGTATCTGAATTTGTGTCAGGTGTAACATGTACTCAGTAAATACAGTGAGAGGCAAACAAGTATTCAACCACTTATTTAATTGACTATATAGCCAAAAGTATTTGGACTTCTGACCATAATTATGTTGGACATTCCATTTCAGAAACAAATGCTATTGAAATAGAGTGCCCTGTATATGATCTTTTTAGCCAAGAAAGCTTCTCACAAGGCTTTGAACCATGTCTGTGGGAATTTGTGGCCATTCAGTTAAAAGACCTTTTGTATAACTGGGCACTGATGCTCCAGTTCATCTTAAAGCTGGTCAGTAGGGCTAAAGTCAGGGCTATGTGCAGGACACTGAAGTTTTCTTTCACCGGGTAACACTGGGCAGTAGGAGGAACAGCCTCAGCCATCCGCTCATCAGACATAGCCGATCATGTCTGTATGTAGACGCCCAAACGGTTGATAGTACCACTGAGATTGACACATGAGCTTAATAGAATGCTGCACTGCCTAAGTGTTTTCAAAGCACAATAATGTGTGTAACAGGTGTATAAAACAAATTATATAAGATAAATTACATGCTTTTGATTTTGTAGCAGCAGTTTAGGGAAGGCCCTTTCCAGTTCCAGCATGAGTGAGTCCCTGTGCACAAAGCAAGGTCTATACATTCATGGTTTGGTGTGGAGGGACTACAGTGGCCAGCAAAGAGCATTGATGTCCACCCCATTGATCACCTAAATGAATTGAAAGTTGACCATATAAATGCATTTTTGATGTAATGGGAACAGATCGGCTGAAAATACAAATTCAGTAATTAGAAGGGGTGTCTCATTACTTTTGTTCATATAGTGTATGTCCAAGGAATCCATAAAATGTTATACATGTAAAGGTCTTGAAACAAGAGCTTAGTCTGAAACCCCAAATCTGGTGAGTCCTTAATTCCAACACCCACTACTGAGAGGTGCAAAGCACACTGCTGTTGGACTTAAGAACATTGGTAACATGTTATTTTCACAAACAAAGGGAGCATGCAAACACACACACACACACTGCATTTTGCAGTGTTATTATCAGATAAGATAACACTTATCTTTACATGCATCTTTACATCTTTACACTTATCTTTACATGCATCATGCATCAGGTGCTACAGAGCTTCAGTGTCCTGAATGGGGTTTGAACGAGCATTTGTATATGCCAGTATTATTGTAGACAAAATTAACGTTTTATGCTTCAGTAAAATGTAAAAACAATATATACAATAATCGTTTGGTAACATTCATTCACACACACACACACACACACACAAACACACACATACACACATACACATACATACATTAACACACATATCATTGCAATGCTCTCGGCTTGTTAATTTTAGCCACGTAAGACCAGGGTGTTGCTGTTTATCACAGTGCACTAAAAAATTCAGTGGGTATCACTTGTCTAACAGCATGAAAGCCCCGGGTTCGTTTCCCAGGGTAAGCGGTCTGGGTCCTTTCTGTATGGAGTTTGCATGTTCTCCCTGTGTCTGCATGGGTTTCTTTTGGAAGCTCTGATTTTTTCTCACAGTACAAAAACATTTACATTTTCGGCATTTAGCAGACGCTTTATCCAAAGCGACTTACAATTATGACTGAACACGATTTTGAGCAGTTGAGGGTTAAGGGCCTTGCTCAGGGGCCCAACAGTGGCAATTTGGCAGTGGTGGAGCTTGAACCGGCAACCTTCTGATTACTAGTCCAGTACCTTAACCACTGAGCTATCACTAAGTTAGGTGAATTTGAGATACAGTATTGGCCGTGACAGTGTTGTAACATTGGTTACATTCATGACAATCATGTCAGGACACGATTCAAGTTCAGTTCAGTTGTTCAGCTGAAGTGTAAAACTTCCTAAAAATCAAAAATCCTAATAAATAAAGTAGTGAAAAGTAATCACCCCCTTTCCAAATGCATCTGATGCTGTGTATTGATGTTATGCAAAGGAATGATTGGCCACCATTAAAGGTTGCACCAACTTCATCAGCAGCTTAACACCTTCTGTAATACGATGTCACTCATTCATTATCCCCACAATAACTGCAGGTTAGGATGCAGCAAAACACCACCATACACCATCACACCATCAAACCACCACTGCCATGTTTGACCGGTGATCACCTTTTTTAAAGTGTAATAGTTTTTTTTGTCAGACATAAAGAAACAAATACGTTTTTTTAATGTGTTTTCCCCACATATTTCACCCAATCCAAACATAGCCAATTGGAATTTATCTCTCTCGCTGCTGCTGCAACCTCCATCCCGCCGATCAAAGAGAGCAAAGGCTGTCTGTCACACACCCATTCTGACACATTCGTAGATTGCTTTCTTTTTACCTGCTAGTGACTGGTGCTCACGAGTGCAGTATCACGTGCGGAGAGCCACGCACTGCCATTCAAGATCATCTACTCCATTGCAGGCGCCTTGATCAATCAGCAGAGGACGTAATTCCTCCAGGAACCCAGTTCAGTCATTGTCCCGCCCCCTACAGACACACAATTCTCTAGGCCACACAAGGAGGATGCTGCTGAGTCTGGTTCCTCTCAAGGTTTCTTCCTGTAAATTTAGGGGAGTTTTTCCTTGCCCCTGTCACCCTTGGCTTGCTCAACATGGATTTTTGGTCTGTCGGTCCTGGATTCTGTAAAGTTGCTTTGAGACAATGCCCATAATTTTGACTTGACACAGCCAATTGTGTGTGTCTGTGTAGGCATCTGGCTGGCTGATAGCAGAGTCATAGTTTTTTTTACTATTTTTTCTTGCAAATATCAGGTAGCACTGATGTTTTTTCCTTGGTTAGCACTGGTTTCCTTGTTGCAACCCTCCTGTGAATCCTATTTTGCCTAGTTTCAGTTTTTCAGTTATATTCTAGTCATGAACACCAACCTCAGCTGAGGCTTAAATTCTGTTTTCCTGGGACTGCTCCAAGTTTCCAAAAAATGATACGTTATGTAGTTATTTTCTGTCATGTAAGACCAGGGTCCTGTTGTTCAAGGGCCTACATGGCAACCTGTGTGTGGTGAGGGTTGAACAAATGACCTTCTGGTTACTAGTCTAGAGGATTAAACGTTGAGCAACTACTTCATCCTACACACTCTACACTCCTGCACATGCAAACGTACACACATGCAGCATTAGTGCACATGTGTAGTGAATGGTGGGTAGGCTACATGGATGAAACATTGACCGTAGTCCATTATGTAACCAAGCAGAAGCAGTACTGGTATTGTTGGTATTGCTTTTTTATTTTGGATGCTACTGCCTAACACAATCCGAACATCTTTTCATGCATAAATAAAGTGCAAAACAGAACACTTCACACTGATTTTATTAATTGCTGAATAAACCACTTGTTTTTGAGTCACAGAAGAGACCGATCCGAAAGTGTGATGGGAATTCGGCGAGTAGGCGACTGAGCGGAATGCTAATTAGGATCAGGTGTTCAGTGATTTAGCTCACTGTGTCAATGTTCCCATCTCCAAAATGACACGGTAACATGAATAACCTGAGATACACCCTTCAAAAGAGCACCTTACCAGATCCTATGATGGAATTAATGAAACAATTAAATGAAATAAATGAAACAACCCTCTCTCTCTCTCTCTCTCTCTCTCCCTGCCTTTAGGAGATGACCTATCTCTGCATCCCGGCTGCTGATCTTCCCACGCAGGACCTGTGAGTAGTGAACGCAGCACTTCTCATCCAAAAGTATTCTTACAATGCAAAATAAAAGCTGAACATGCTTCCAGTTACTTTGGCAACCAAGGAAAAAAGAAAAGTGGTCAACAAGTATTTCAAAATACACAATATGGCCAAAAGTATCTGGACATCTGACCATGAGCTTGTTGGATATACCACTTCAAAAACAAATATATTAAAATTAGGGCTGTCGTTAATTGTGGTAATTAACGTGTAAAATTTTTAATCACGATTAAAAAAAAATTAATTGAGATAACATTTTTTAATCAAACTATGTGTTATTGGGCTATGTTTGTGCCACTTTAAACATACGTCACTGTTGTAATTTGTGCTGCTTTAACACAGCAACATTGTGTTTATACTGTATAGCGATAACACAACTCTTTTTCCAGTTTGCGGTCGTGAGTAGGGCTCTAACGACTATTTTTCTATCGATTAATCTATAGACTATTTTTATCGTTTAGCTGATTAATCTAACGATTAATTTTCCTTCAAAAATGTAATTTAGAATCTAATTTAATCTTCATTTATTTTAACAACAATCTGTATGGCATAATAATATGGCACAAAACTAAATGTACACAGGGTTTATGTCCATATTATCAAATTCTCAAGTGCACCACATTAAACAAAGTGCAGCATGTGTTCATGGTGTTCCGTACATAAAGCAAAGTGTTTAAACTTATAGCAGAAACAAAATAGTTAGATGTTGGTGTGTCTCTTTAAGTTCAACGTACAGTTACGACAGAATGAGCCCAGATTCTAACCTACACATTCACTCAAAACTTACTTCACATTCTAAGCGATGTAAACAAAGTGGTTTTTCACATAAGAAACTTTTCGTGCTTTAATCTCTTCAGCAACCGCAAAAATTGCGAGCCCAATGGAGCACAGTGTGCGGCGGCCTAACTGAACTCACTAAGAAATATGGTATTCCAAGAACTCCGCGATTAAGAAGCTTAATGAAACAATATAGAAGTAAAAATGCGCCTAACTGAACTCGCTAAGAAATACGGTAATCTAGGATCTCAGCGATGAAGAAGTTTGATTCCCAAACTTTTGATGATTTGGGTCTTGTAAAACTTTGAGCTTTTCTTTGAAAGCTCTATAATCAGCCTCTGACTGCTGCAGATGGCATTTTTTAAGACTGTGCTTAATGCCGCCAACCAGTGACTGGACCAAATACGACTTGGGTCATGCACGGAGCAAGTAGTGCTGAGGGAATCATATGAACGGTTCTAAAAATGGAGACATTGTAGAAATTAAAAAGGATAATTTATAAACGTAGTTTTAAAAACGATGCATCAAGCCGCTCAGGTGGCGCAGCGGTAAAGTACGCTAGCGCACCAGAGTTGGGGTTTTTAATACATCGCATCGAATCTCAGCTCTGCCTTTCCGACTCGGCTGGGCGGCAACATGAACAACGATTGGCTGTTGTTCAGGGTTAGAGGGTAAGAAAGTCGGATCATAGGTCCTCATAACTGGTGCGACTGCGGCCCCTGCTGGCTGACTGATGGCGCCTGCACAGGGCTGAGGAATAATGCTGATGGGGGTGTGGCCCTCCGTACACAGTGCCCGTCGGTGTATGAACTCGACTCGTGCAGGTGAAAAATGCAGTCTGTACTGATTATCGATTCATCTTAAATGAATAACCGATTCGAATCGTGGCTCATGTGCACTGATTTTTAACTGTCTTGTGGTGCATCGTTACATCCCTAGTACTGTTATAGATGTAAAGGTCTAGAAACAACAGCTTGATTCCAACACCCACTACTGAGAGGTGCAAAGCACACTGCGGTTGGACTTTAGAGCAGAAGAGTTATGAATTACACTTCACTAAGTTACTAAGTGACAAATGAATCTGGATAAAATCATGCCTGAATGCATGGTGCCAACTGTAATGTATAATGAAAGGTAGATGTTTAGGGAAACATTTTGAGGAACACCCTGCCTCGGTTCAGCATGATAATGACCTGTACAAAATGGGTCTGTCTGTAAACCTAGTGATCTCTCTACATAGATGAATTTTACATCATCCTTGAGAAGAAGGCTGGTCGAATTCTTAGATACCTTACAATGCTGCCTACTGAGGTGCCTTATTTCGAAGCGATAAACTGACTGAATAAGGAGGGAGCATCCGATTCTTCCTTAGCGGTGAAGGCAATCTCAGCATTGACGGATGTGGAGCAACAAACAAGTTCTTTTTAAATGTAAATAAATGTAAATTCTTAATTTGTATGAAGGTATAATTATACAAGTGTCATTGATTTGCAAATTCGGGCTTGTCTGTGACAAATTAACCGTTTTCGGTACACAGAGGGAGATGGTAGCTGGCATGCTAGCGGGTTGTGCCGCCTTTAGCCCATTGGTTTAAATGGCCTGAGGCTAACCATATTAGCTTAGTAAGCTAAAACTGCAGTGACGTAATCGTCGTAAGTGGTGTGTCTAAATATTCTGCCTTATTCCAAGTTCACACTACACGATTTTCCAAGTCGTCAGGTCGATGTACAGTTCACACTACACAACTGGGTCTCTTGTAATCGGGAGTCTTTCAAGTCGGTGTGGCTTTCACACTACACGACTGATTGGCGATAAGGGGTTTCACACTACACCATCTATCACCAACTGGAATCGCAGGCGAGCTTCTCTGGTCTCTAAAATCACGAAGTTATGAGGGGTTTAGTGATACTACGTTTAAAAATGCACGTCAACAAGGAGCGATCAAAGTTTGTGCGCTGATGTGCAGCGTAAACGCAAGGAGGAAAAATAAATGAATCTGAGTGGATTTGGCTACATGAGCAGCATGTTTTGTGGAGAACGAGGTCAGAAATACTGTAAAACTTGTGTGTGTGCTGATGTATTCTGATATAAACTATATTACACCCCTGTCCCACATTTTTACACTCCTCCCCTGCGTTTTCCCTCACCCCGTATCTTGCGTTCTCATTGGCTGTTCGACATAGCACTCATTGCCAGTTGGGCGACTCAGATCCAGATATTTGACAAGCTAGATATATTTCTTCAGCCGCTCGGATCGAGTTGTTGAGTAGTTCACACATAGCGATTGAGAGCCGAGTTTCGATCGCCGAGCGAACGGCGAGTTGCTCCCCAGCCGACAAATCTAGCGCCGACCAGTCGGTGAGCGAAAATCAGGTCAAAAATCGTGTAGTGTGAACTAGGCATTATGAGTTTGATGTGTAATTACAATCCTCTCTACTTAGGCAGCTGATCAGGTAGGCAGTAGGCAGCAAGGCAGCTTACTAGGTTTTCAAACATACCCAAAGTAATATCTTTATTTACATTTAATTTCATGTTTTTATCTCCGCTTTATCCTGGTCAGGATCCACTTGGGTCCGGCGTCCCCAAAATGCACAATTTGCTGATCCCGTCCTCAATCTCAATCAACACCTTAAATACGTATATTGGAATGACGACTGCAAGCCAGGACCTGCTACACATGGTCAATTCATAACCTCAATAATGTCTTTGCTCCTAAATAAGTAAATCCCTGCAGTCATGTTTTAAAATCTAGTGCTAGCTTTCTAAAGCAATGCATGATGCATATGCCTAGGAGCAAAGTGGCAAAAACCCCATAGTAAAGCCCCTGGTTTTGAATAAGCAGATATGAGCATGAAGTTTGGGTGTCCACATAATTTGGCTACGTAGTGTACACAATACAAGGAACGCAGTAAACCTCACGACTAAACAAAAAAAACAAATACATGCACACATGCACACCCCACTTCCTCTTGTGGCCCTCGGTGTTCAGGAAGGAAGTTGTGAGCATGTGCTGCTGTTCTGCCTGGTCCTCGCTGTGGCTCTATTTTTAAAGTATGAACCCTGCGGCAACCGGTGAGGCGATGTGAAGTCCTCAACACGCCCAGTCTGAAACTCACTCTGTCTAACAAGAGTGGACACGCTGTACTTTCTTATCCTGGACCTGTCAGGAGGATATACACACACTAGACACACCTGGATCATAAATAATAACAATTATTAATAAATAATAATAAAAAATTTGGGTCGTGATGAGTTCTGCTTCTCTGAAATCACAGGGCACAATGCACCAACACACCGAGACAGGACACCAATCCATAATAATAATAATAATAATAATAATAATAATAATAATACAGGGCTGGACCAAAATACTTTTAACAGCTAGCATACTGACAAGTACAAACCCCTATTTCCAAAAAACTTGGGACATTGTGTAAATTCATCCATCCAGCCATCCATCCATCCACCTATTTTTACATCCGTTCATCTTTACATCCATCCGTCCATCCATCCATCTATGCATCCATTTTTACATCTATTTTTACATCATCCATCTATACATCCATCCATACATCTATACAGGCATTCATCCATCTATACATCCATCTATCTATACATTCATCCATCCATACATACATACATCAATCCCTCTTTACATTCATCTATTTATCTATACATCCATTTTTACATCTATTTTTTACATCCATCCATCTATACATCCATATATCTATAGTCATCCAGCTATACATCCATCTATCTATACATTCATCCATCCATACATCCATCTATACATCCATCTAACTATACATTCATCTATCCATCTATACATTCATCTATACATCTATACATCCATCTAACTATACATTCATCTATCCATCTATACATTCATCTATACATCTATACATCCATCTAACTATACATTCATCTATCCATCTATACATTCATCTATACATCTATACATCCATCTATCTATACATTCATCTATCCATCTATACATTCATCTATACATCTATACATCCATCTATCTATACATTCATCTATCCATCTATACATCCATCTATCTATACATTCATCTATCCATCTATACATTCATCTATCTTTACATTCATCTATCTATACATTTATCCAGCCATCTATACATTCATTTATCTATCCATCTATCTATCTTTACATTCATCTATCAATCTATACATCCATCTATCTATGCATTCACCCATCCATCTATACATTCATTTATCCATACATTTATTCCTCCATCTATACATCCATCTATATATACATTCATCCATTTATACATCCATCTATCTATACATTCATCTATACATCCATTTATCTATACATTCATCTATACATCCATCCATCTTTACATGCATCCATCCATCCATAAATCCATTCATCTATCCATCTCTAAGTTCATCCATCCATCTCTACATCCATGTGGAAGGTTTATTTGAATGCAGTAACTTTTAAGAAGATATACTTTATTTGTCATCTATACATATGCAGATGTACAGTACAATGAAATTCCTTTTTTTGCATATCCCAGCTTGTTTGGAAGCTGGGGTCAGAGCACAGGGTCAGCCATCGTACGGCGCCCCGGAGCAGACAGGGTTAAGGGCCTCGCTCAAGGACCCAACAGTGGCTGCATAGCAGAGCCGGGATTTGAACCGCCAATCCTCCGGTTAATAGCCCAAAGCTCTACTCACTAGGCTACCACTGTCACCCAAGTGTTTTTTAAGTAGTGTTATTTTGAATAATGTTTAGCTTCCAACACCATTGGCTCTATAGTTATATAGGGTCAATTTAAATGGCCACAACAGTGTGCAGCTATTTACCTCAAGTCTAACTCACTTCATATTAAGAACCAAAACCACATGTTTTAACTTTTTTTTTTTTTTGTGCTAATTGTGGTTATATTGGTTGTTTTTTGGGGTTAAATTAGTCATCACAGCCCAGAAGTCAAATATTTTCCATGTAAATGAGGAGTAAGAACCTCAGACAGAAAACAGTTTATTGGTGTTTCTGATAGTGTCTACATTTAGGCTTCACAAGTTTAAGCCAATGACTTGTGTTATGTAAACTTTAGCAAATACAAGATCCCTGAAAACCTGAGTTTCTTGTTGGTGGTGTGTTTTTATTTTTCATTTTTTGGTTATTGTTGAATATTATCAATAAAATTGATAATATATTACTCAAATGTAAATAAAGAATCCTGATTTCACATGTACAGTAGTTTCCTGAGAACAAGGCAATGTTGTAGTACACTCATTTACATTTACATTTTCGGCATTTAGTGGATGCATTTATCCAAAGCGACTAACAGTACTGTGACATTATACAATCCAAGCAATTGAGGGTTAAGGGCCTTGCTCAAGGGCCCAACAGTTGCAACCTGGCAGAGGTGGGGCTTTAACCGGCAACCTTCTGATAGTCCAGTACCTTTGACATACTAATTATTATGTAGTTTGGGATGCAGCGAAAATACTGTGTTGATCAAATTGAGTCAATTGATGCCAGTCCATGGAGGCCCTGTGATGGATTGGTGTCCTGACCAAGGTGTGTTACTGCATTGAGCCCAGTGATTCCAAGGAGACAAGACCCTGACTAGGATACAGTGGTGGTAAAACATGAAAGTGAAACAAAATGAGGAATGGATTAGGAGTAGGAGTGTTAAAATCATGTTATATAGTCATATTATATCATTTAACAAATTCTAGAACATTTTATGTGTGTTTTTACAGTTTAATGCTATATAATGCGAAACATCAACAGGACAATTTATGAATATTACTGGTCTACAATCTGTCTATATTTTAAAGTTGGGACAGTATGGAAAATGCAAATAAAATAAAAACACAGAGTTTCTTACATTTACTTTGGCTTTTATTTGATTGCAGACAGTTTGAACCTGAAATATTTCATGTTTTATCTGCTCAGGTTCATTTCATTTATTAATAAACATCCATTCCTGCATTTCAGGCCTGCAACACATTCCAAAAAAAGTTGGGACGGGGCAATTTAGGGCTAGTAATGAGGTGAAAAAACTAAATAATGATGCGATTCCAAACAGGTGATGTCAACAGGTGATTGTAATCATGGTTTGGTACAAAAGCAGCATCCAGGAAAGGTTGAGTCTTTGATGAGCAAAGATGATCAGAGGATCCAGTTTATCAACAAATGTGTGAAAAAATGATTAAAATGTTTAAAAACAATGAACCTCAAAGAAAGATTGGAAGGGATTTGCATATTGAATCGCATAACATCATTATACGATTCAAGGAATCAGGAGGAATTTCAGTGCGTAAAGGCCAAGAGCGCAAACTTAATCACAACGCCCATGATCTTCGGTCCCTCAGACTGAATAATGCATAATGCTTTACTGTCCCAACTTTTTTGGAATGTGTTGCAGGCCTGAAATGCTGCAGGAATGGATGTTTATTAATAAATGAAATATAGTGGAGCAGATAAAACATGAAATATTTCAGGTTCATCCTGTCTGCAATCAAATAAAAGTCAAAGTAAATGTAAGAAACTGTGTTTTTTTTATTATTTGCATTTTCCATGCTGTCCCAACTTTTTCTGATTTAGGGTTGTATAATAAATAATAAAACTTTTAAATTTTGAGATTGCTAATGGGCAACACAGCTTCAGTGACCCAGGTTTACAGTCTATGTTCTCACCACTTATTTGTGAGTTTCCTTAAGGCACTTCAGTTTTCTATGCCAGTAGGTAGATTAAGTAGTAAACGTTACCACAGGTGTGAACAGTCATTTGATTTTCAGTAGTGCACTGACGTCTTGTCGAGGGTTAATTTTTCCCTTGTGCCCAGTGTGATAACTCTCTCTCTCTCTCTCTCTCTCTCTCTCTCCCTCTCCCTCTCCCTGCAGGAAGCAACATTTTAAACAGAGCATCATGTTCATGCATGAGTGCAGACTTAAAGGAGAGGGCTGTCTGGTCCACTGGTGAGATTTCTAAACACCATCACTCACACACTAATGCACGTACTGGTAGTATAAAAAGTCAAATACATCAAATGCCAGAATCTGTTTGATTTGAGCAGCGGGGGTGGGGAAACTGTTCACCACCGACGCCTCCCAAATCGAGTTTGGGTGTTTCTCAGAAACTCATTTTCTTTCACTGACACCCCAATAATATAAAATCAAATGTGACATTTACACTATCACACCAAAGCATGTGATGTGTAATCGTGTGTAATTACGGGAAGGGTTGCCAGATTTAGAAGAGTTTACCAGTAAAGGAGCAGGTTTTGAAACATAGACTTTGTAGGTGGATAGCCAAAAAACATTACTTAGCGTTGGCACATCGAGTTTCCAAAGCAATTTCTTATGTTATAAGGTAATTTTGTACAATTACTGCTCAAATAATAATAATAATAGTAATAATAACAATAATAATAATAACAACATCTACAACAATAATAATACTAACAACTACAACAATTATAATAACATCTACAACAATAGTAATAATAACAATAATAACAATAATAATGACAACATCTACAACAATAATAATAATAATAATAATAATAACAACAATAATAATAACAACAATAATAATACATTTTCAGCATTTAGCAGATGCTCTTATCCAGAGCGACTTACAAAAGTGCTTCCATAGTTATAGTAGTAATAACAACAACGCAATAATATAAGTAAGAACAACAAAAACAAAAATAATAATAACAATAACAACAAAAACAATAATAATAACAAAACAAAAATAATAATAACAAACACAATAATAATAATAACAAAAATAATAATTATAATAATAATGTTATTAATAATATAATAATAATAACAAAACAACAATAATAACAACAACAACAACAACAATAATAATAATAACAAAACAACAATAATAATAACAAAAACAATAATAATTGTAATAATATTATTAATATAATAATAAGAATAATAACAAAACAACAACAATAATAACAACAAAAACAATAATAATAATAACAAAACAATAATAATAATATAATAATAATAGTTATAATAACAACAAAAACAATAATTATGATAATACTAGTAATAATAACAACAATAATAGACAACAACAACAAAGCAATAATAATAATAACAAAAACAATTATGATAATAATACTAGTAATAATAACAACAATAATAGTAACAGCAATTACAAAACAACAATAATGATAATAATAATAATAATAAATATTTTAAATAATATCCACATACTATATTTAAACTTAAATATTTAATTTATTTGTAAATCACATAAAAGTAAATCAACTTCTAAATATTAAAACTGCAAATATAAATGTTCTTGAACTGGTTTGACACAATAAGAAGCAATAATGGTGAACGAGAACGAGCCTCACAGGACTTACAAATGAAACTGTTTAACAACACTTTTATTGTTCAACAAAAAAACACACCACTGTATTTTCACTTGTATGGCTGAAACACATGAATTTAAAAATTAGAAGGGTATTAGAAGGGGTGTCCCGATACTTTTGTCCATGTACTGTATGTAGACACCCCTTCTAATGACTGAGTTTTGGTGTTTTAGCCACAAGTTGCTGTAACATTTAATTATAAAATAATAAATTATATGTTTCCACCTTTGTAGAAACAGTTTGGGGAAGGCTCTTTGTTGTTTTAACATTACTCTTCTCATGTGTACAAAGCGAAGGCCATAAAAACATGGCTTTATAATGAAGTGTCAAACAACCTGACTTTTACTCTACCTAACTTAACCTAAAAATTGGGACATCACTTGCGAGTCAGGGCCTGACCTCACAAATGCTTGTTTGACTGTCACAAATCTCCACAGACACACTCCTAAATCTTTTATAAAGCATTCCCTGCATAGTGTAGCCCCTTGGTTTTGAAACAAGTGTAAAACAAGCTTATGATCAGGTAAACCCGTGTCCACATACTTTTGGCCACATCTTTTGTTCTCATGACTGTATGAGAAAGGAAACTGCCGTGTTTAGAACCTGTTAAGTGAAAGTGGTTCTGCTAGGAAGCCTGAAGTTTTCTTTTCCTCCTCTGGTACAGTCTGGCGGGTGTATCGCGCAGTGTTACGCTGGTCGTGGCTTACATCATGACAGTGACGGGTCTGGGCTGGCAGGAGGCTCTGGCAGCGGTCAGGGTGGCACGGCCCTGTGCCACACCCAACCCCGGCTTTCAGAAACAGCTGCAGGAGTTTCAGAGCACACAGGCGGAAGAGGTGAGCAAGGAAACACACTTTCTCACAGCGTTAATTTTAGGTGCACATGTGACCCCAGACACAGGACTTTCTGCACCCATTTTCAGGCACAGTTTGTATCAGTACTCAGTTCTTACTCTGAAATGCTGTGCAGTAAGTCCTCTACTTATGAGCTTTTAAAGATGCCTTTTGTTTAAAATTTGTTTAAATAAATGCAAAATTCAGCTGCTCACGTGGCGCAGCGGTAAAACACGCTAGCACACCAGAGCTGACATTTCGAACTCGTCGGTTTGAAACTCGGCTCTGCCATCCGGCTGGGCTGGGCGGCTACATAAACAATGATTGGCTTGTTGTTCATACGGAGGGGAGCCGGATGGGAACCTCATAACTGATGCAATTATTACCGCTGCTGGCTGATTTATGGTGTCTGCACAGAGTTGAGGAATAATGCAATCAGGGTGTGTCTCTCCGTACACAAAGCTGATCCGCATATGAACTCGCCTCGTGCAGGTGAAAATATGCAGTCGGCTACTGCACACATGTCGGAGGGGGCGTGTGTCAGTTCGCTCTCCTCAGTCTAACTGACTGAGGACTAATTGTATTTACTTTTTTAGACATGCTTATTATCCCAAAAATTCCAATTTTAATGTGTCTGTAAGTAGAACATTATTTTTTATTTACATTTTATTGTATCCTGGTCAGAGTCGAATCACTGGATGCGATACAGTAACGGCCCAACCAGGACACCAATCCATTGTGGGGTCTCGGCCATCCCCACTTCTTAGACACTTAGACATACACTGATCAGCCATAACATTAAAACCACCTCCTTGTTTCTACACACACTGTCCATTTTATCAGCTCCACTTACCATATAGAAGCACTTTGTAGTTCTACAATTACTGACTGTAGTCTATCTGTTTCTCTGCATGCTTTGTTAGCCCCCTGTCATGCTGTTCTTCAATGGTCAGGACCCCCACAGGACCACCACAGAGCAGGTATTATTTAGGTGGTGGATGATTCTCAGCACTGCAGTGACTGACATGGTGGTGGTGTGTTAGTGTGTGTTGTGCTGGTATGAGTGGATCAGACACAACAGCGCTGCTGTAGTTTTAAATACCGTGTCCACTCACTGTCCACTCTATTAGACACTCCTACCTAGTTGGTCCACCTTGTAGATGTAAAGTCAGAAACGGTCGCTCATCTATTGCTGCTGTTTGAGTTGGTCATCTTCTAGACCTTCATCTGTGGCCACAGGACGCAGCCCACGGGGCGCTGTTGGCTGAATATTTTTGGTTGGTGGACTATTCTCAGTCCAGCAGTGACAGTGAGGTGTTTAAAAACTCCACCAGCATTGCTGTGTCTGATCCACTCATACCAGCACAACACACACTAACACACCACCACCATGTCAGTGTCACTGCAGTGCTGAGAATGATCCACCACCTAAATAATACCTACTCTGTAGGTGTCCTGTGGGGGTCCTGACCTTCGAAGCATGCAGAGAAACAGATGGACTACAGTCAGTAATTGTAGAACTACAAAGTGCTTCTATATGGTAAGTGGAGCTAAAATGGACAGTGAGTGTAGAAACAAGGAGGTGGCTTTAATGTTACAGCTGATCGGTGTAGATGTCTGTATGTAGAGGCCTGACCGGCCAATAGCACCACTGAGGATCAAACCCTAGATCCCAGCAGTAGTGGGCTATCCTAATTTACCACTGCATCACCTGTTTTTGACCTGTTTTCTGGTGACTGATTTGATTGTTTGCTGTTCATTGCTGTTTAAGGTTTTCTCAATATGGAGAGAATAACTCTCACTGTGGTTTAGTGGAGTCCTAGAGTCTTGTTTCCGTTCTATAATAGGCCAATTTCTTTGTTTCAAAGTTTAAAAAATTTATCCGTCTAAATGCAATATTTTTGCATTGTGATTTATAAAATGTGTTGTTTATATGTTGTTAAGTTCCATTTTTGTAATATACACAATATGGCCAAAAGTATTTGGACACCTGACCATTAGCTTCTTGGACACCCCATTTAAAACACAAAATGCTATTAAAATAAAGTGACCTCTATGGGATCTTTTTAGCTATAACCACAGACAAAAGGCTTCTTACAAGCCTTTGAAGTATGTGTGTGGGAATTTGTGCCAAAAGAGCATTTGTATATCAGTCAAGAAAGCCTCAGTCGAGGTTCCAGTTCATTCCAGAGCCGTCCAGTGGGGCTGTGCAGGTCACTGGAGTTTCTTCAAACTGAGCTTTTTTGCCCCCATGTCTTTATAGAGCTTGCTTTGTGCACAGGGCCACAGTCATGCTGGAACAGGAAGGAACCTTCCCTAAGCTGTTGCTGCATATAATTTCCTGTATCACACCTGTTAGCAATGTTTGTGACTGAAACACATGAATTCAGTAATTAAAAATGATATATCATGGTACTTTCCACCTGTTTTAATGCTCTTACAGTTTCGGGAGTGGTTACTGAGGGAGTACAAGGAATGTCCTTTTAACGATGAGGAGCACATACGCAACCTGCTGGCTCAGGCTCCAACCAACACAGAACAAACCGAGGAGAAAGACACGGACATGTAAAGAGATCAGAGCGATCCATCGATGCATTCCTCCTTTTTACAAATGTGTGATGGCAAATCCCCCACCCCCGTTCCTGCCATTTATAACAGGGTTCTGGATTTGATTGGCGTGTGTACAATTTTGGCTATCGCTGTTTTGTAACTTTGTTGTATTTTGTAAAAATTTGATAATTTTTACTCCAGCAGTGCTCAAGACTACTTTGTATTCTGCTGTATTCTACTCAGGAATGAAAGTTTGTAAAGTCTGTGTAATAAACATGATTCACTGGAGTATATGTGGGTCTAAATTTCATGAATACATACAGTTCCGTACCTCTTTAACACTACATGTCTACAAGTATGTAGATAGCTGACTATGAGCTTGTTAGACAACCCATTTCAACATCATAGGCATTTATTTAGCGCTACTACTCCCTCTTTTTATTTTATTACATTCATAACTCTTCTAAAATGTTTTCTATGATGTTTCTGAGTGTGTCTGTGAGAGTTTTTGCTCATCCAGTCAAAAGAGCTTTTAAAAGATCAGACACTGCTTTTGGACCAGAAGGTCTGATCAGTAATCTAAATTTATCCCAAGCGTGAGCAGTGGGGTTGAGGTCAGGACTCTGTGCAGTCCAGTGGAGTTATTCCATACCAAGCCTTTGCTCCCCACGTGCATCAGTGAGCCTTGGCTGCCCATGACCCTGTCACCGGTTTACCACTATTCCTTTCTTGGACCACTTTTGACTGATACTGACCACTGCAGACCAGGAAGACCCCACAAGAGCTGCAGTTTTGGAGATGCTCTGACCCAGTCGTCTAGCCATCACAATTTGGCCCTCATCAAACTCACTCAAATCCTCACGCTTGTCCATTTTTCCTGCTTCTAACATCAACTTTGAGGATAAAACTGTGGTTCACTTGCTGCCTAATATATCCCACCCACTAACAGGTGCCGTGATGAAGAGATAATCAGTGTAATTCACCTCACCTGTCAGTGGTCATAATGTTATGTCTGGTTGGTGTATATACAGTATATATATATATACACAGTATATACACAAGTCACCATGCTGCCCAGAAATGGCTTTATTATTAATATAAATATAAATGCCTTTCTGCCAGCTGGCAGCCGTGTGAAACAACTGACATTCAATTATTATTCATTACACACTAGAGCAGGTCAGTGGTAGGTCAGTGGTTAGGGTACTGAACCTCACAATCAAGCCTCAGCCTTACCTAGTTACCACAGTTGGGCCTTTGAGTGACACCCTTAACTTTCAATTTCTTGCTTTTAGCTGCAGTTGTAAGTCTTGATGATGACATTTCCGGCATTTAAGACACTTATCCAAAATCTCCCCTTCACTTAGGCTGAGGGCGATATCACATTTATTTTTATTGAATGGTGGAAAAAACAAAATATGTAGGAAACCCATTTGTCAGTATTTGGTTGTCATGGTTGTGGCGAGTCCACATCCCCAGAATACACTGGGTGCGAGGCAGGAATGCCCTGTACAGGGAGTCGGATCTGCAGGGCTTCAGGGCTGGGTGATAGCACTGCTAAGGTTCAAACCCCGATCTCAGCAGTTATTATTATTATTATTACTGTTATTATAAATGAAAGGATGTAAAGATGTAAAGTTCAGCTTGTACATAACTTTACCTTGGGTTGGTACTATGAGATTAGATTAGATTAGATTAGATTAGATAGATAGGTAGGTAGGTAGGTAGGTAGGTAGGTAGGTAGGTAGGTAGGTAGACACTTTATTGATCCCGAAGGAAATTAGAGTCCCAGTAGCATAATACATCAAATACACACTATAAAAATTCAACAATATAAATTCGGGGGAAAAAAATATATAGCCATATCTATATATACATTAACATATATATGCATGTGTATGAATATACTTAAGTACACATACATACAGTGTATCACAAAAGTGAGTACACCCCTCACATTTCTGCTAATATTTCATTATATCTTTTCATGGGACAACACTATAGACATGAAACTTGGATATAACTTAGAGTAGTCAGTGTACAGCTTGTATAGCAGTGTAGATTTACTGTCTTCTGAAAATAACTCAACACACAGCCATTAATGTCTAAATAGCTGGCAACATAAGTGAGTACACCCCACAGTGAACATGTCCAAATTGTGCCCAAATGTGTCGTTGTCCCTCCCTGGTGTCATGTGTCAAGGTCCCAGGTGTAAATGGGGAGCAGGGCTGTTAAATTTGGTGTTTTGGGTACAATTCTCTCATACTGGCCACTGGATATTCAACATGGCACCTCATGGCAAAGAACTCTCTGAGGATGTGAGAAATAGAATTGTTGCTCTCCACAAAGATGGCCTGGGCTATAAGAAGATTGCTAACACCCTGAAACTGAGCTACAGCATGGTGGCCAAGGTCATACAGCGGTTTTCCAGGACAGGTTCTACTCGGAACAGGCTTCGCCAGGGTCGACCAAAGAAGTTGAGTCCACGTGTTCGGCGTCATATCCAGAGGTTGGCTTTAAAAAATAGACACATGAGTGCTGCCAGCATTGCTGCAGAGGTTGAAAACGTGGGAGGTCAGCCTGTCAGTGCTCAGACCATACGCCGCACACTGCATCAACTCGGTCTGCATGGTCGTCATCCCAGAAGGAAGCTGACGCACAAGAAAGGCAGCAAACAGTTTGCTGAAGACAAGCAGTCCAAGAACATGGATTACTGGAATGCCCTGTGGTCTGACGAGACCAAGATAAACTTGTTTGGCTCAGATGGTGTCCAGCATGTGTGGCGGTGCCCTGGTGAGAAGGACCAAGACAACTGTATCTTGCCTACAGTCAAGCATGGTGATGGTAGCATCATGGTCTTGGGCTGCATGAGTGTTGCTGGCACTGGGGAGCTGCAGTTCATTGAGGGAAACATGAATTCCAACATGTACTGTGACATTCTGAAACAGAGCATGATCCCCTCCCTTCGAAAACTGGGCCTCATGGCAGTTTTCCAACAGGATAACGACCCCAAACACAACCTCCAAGATGACAACTGCCTTGCTGAGGAAGCTGAAGGTAAAGGTGATGGACTAAACCCAATTGAGCACCTGTGGCGCATCCTCAAGTGGAAGGTGGAGGAGTTCAAGGTGTCTAACATCCACCAGCTCCGTGATGTCATCATGGAGGAGTGGAAGAGGATTCCAGTAGCAACCTGTGCAGCTCTGGTGTATTCCATGCCCAGGAGGGTTAAGGCAGTGCTGGATAATAATGGTGGTCACACAAAATATTGACACTTTGGGCACAATTTGGACATGTTCACTGTGGGGTGTACTCACTTATGTTGCCAGCTATTTAGACATTAATGGCTGTGTGTTGAGTTATTTTCAGAAGACAGTAAATCTACACTGCTATACAAGTTGTACACTGACTACTCTAAGTTATATCCAAGTTTTATTTCTATAGTGTTGTCCCATGAAAAGATATAATAAAATATTTGCAGAAATGTGAGGGGTGTACTCACTTTTGTGATACACTGTACATGGCTACATGTACGGCCCTCAGTCCTTAGCGATTACTCGTGGTCCTCGAATGCTAGAGTTATAGAGCCTAATGGCTCTGGGGACAAAGGACCTTTTTAATCTGTCCGTGGAGCAGCTCAGTTCTCACTTGTCATAACATAATACTGTATGACACAGTGTATTTTAGCTACCCTAAATTGTTCTTTAAGTCTTCTCAAAGTGGCTGTCCCCACAACCATGACCAAAATCAAGATGTTTCAGACACAAACAGTTCTTGCACTCCTCAATGTGAACAAAATTTTTGTTTCCCTTAATTTCCACAAAAATGATTCCATTGACTTCTTACCATCTGAGTCTATGCACAAATGTAATCTGTTTCTCATAAATCTGTACAAATATACTATTGTGTGTATATTTTAAGGTACAATTAATGGGTCTAATCTAAATTAAAACGTTGCTTCCAGGTAGTCCAGGTTGCCTTCCATCCTCCAAAAAACAAGTGTTTACGTAAATACTGTAAGTGGATGTGCCAGTGTGTAATGTCATGTGATAGATTAAGCCCTGTTCAGGGTGTATTCTAACCCTGTGTCAAACCCTCTGCGACCCTGAGTGGCGCTTTAGATTAGAATTAATCTAATTCTAATCTAAACCTACAATAACTCATGATCTCCCCCACCCTTTTCCCCATCACTGGACTCGACATTTCATTATACATACATATGTATATATCTACATATAGTTTTTATTATACTGTTGTAATTACCATACTGTTGTATAATAGTAATTGCATAGCATAGCTAATACTTTCTATAATTTCCTTTTTTATTTTTTTATTCTGCTCTATTTTATTTACTCTATTTACTGTACTTACACTGTACTGGAGCTGCTGTAACACTCGAATTTCCCCCAAAGGAATCTTATTTTATCTTATCTTAATCTTATCTCCCAGCGTGTGTTCACCTTTACCACCAGATGGCGCTGTTTCATGGCCGGTCAAAGGAGGATTAGTGTAATTAGTGTATTAAATTTTCTTTTTAACACACTTTGAGCGCCAGTGTTGTCAAATTGAAAAGAAAGAACCCCAAACAATATGATTTAGGTTATTAAAATGTGATCGGCCTTTTTGGAGTAGCATGTCCAGCAGTTTACATACAATGGATCTCATATCCATCACATTTTGGATCTGACTTTTGGATCAGTTTTAAGACACATATGGCTGCAACCCATATTAACAACATCTTACTAAATATTAGGTCAAAGAAGGATAATTCTCAAGGTCCTTATTTACAACAGGATGCTCTGTACTAGTATTTAGTCAGTAGGTTGGACCGCAGGTTTGGTAAAATTTACCTTTTACCGTAATTGACTCGCCAGAAAGTAAGTAGTAAACAAAACAAGCGGATATCGGAAAGGATTAGATCGATGACGAGTGCAGGGAGATTTTGTTGTTGTTTTCTGGCTCCTTATCCGCAGCTGATTTTGTTCCACGGCCGGTGCGTAAAGGCGCAGCACTCGCCGGGTTTTTCCCACACTGGATATGCGGCATCACTCGTGTTTCAGAGAACCACGTTTAATTCTAAGTGAACCGAGCTGAGTGATCTGATCCGGTGCTCTGTGTGCGGCTGAACACTTCCGTGTGCATTAGAGCTCCGCCTGCTACTGATAGTTTACTGCGTAAAGTCTATTTAAGGAGGATGCGCTTTCTCCCGAGTGCGCCAGTAAACGGCTGCAGGACAGAGCAGGTGCGGCCGGTTCGCAAAGGTAAGAGAACAAGTGCACACTGGGTATCAGCTGGGGGCTAGGGTCATTTTTAAACCCATTATGCACTTTGATTTGCATTTGATTTTACTCGTAAACTGTCCTGAGTGATGCTAAACGTTGAACTAAGTTTCCAGTGTTCACTTTAATGGTATTTGATTAAATGTAACAATCCTGCATACATTACTACAGTGAAATATTTATAGTGTTTAATTTGTGCAGTTTTTAACTCATACAGTGTTGAATTACCCAAAAAGCAATTACCATGAGTGTTAGTGTTGCATTTATTTATCTAAGGAATTACAGTCAAGTTAAATAAATACCAAAAGTGATTAATGTATTGTTAATACAATTTAGTGATTGATTAACACGTGTTGTTAATTGTTAAACACTAAGAATAAATGTTGTGTATGAATTTTATAAATACCATACAGTGATTAATCAAGTCTTACAGTGTTACATTCATGCCAAACAGTGATTAGTTTACTCTTACAATGAACTACTTTTTGAACTACAGTAACAGTGTTAAATAAACCCCATTCATGTTTTAATATGTTAATAAGTGAGTTAACTCTTGCCGGTCGGCTTTGGTGAACATGGTCTATTCTTTGAACTGAAATTTCAGTGTAGTTGGTTTGGTGTTTTGAATAACTAAATCTAGGATTAAGTCTAATCTTGGGCTGGGAACCTAGCCCCAAAATAGAAACTTCCACAAAACACAGAAATTGCAGACTACTATACAGGCACGTTTTTGTTTCCTCAGGTGCTATAAATATAAAGTCTTCAAAATAAAAATGGCTTTTTATAGGAGGTCGAGACATGACATAATAGTAGGGCAGCAGTTTCAGTCTAGTTTTTAATTGCTTAAACTGACTTAAAGTACTTACACAAGCAAAAGTTTAAAGCATTGAATACTTTTAGAGTGTGGAAAAGAATTACTACAACATTACAATATTTCTACAACAGCTGATGTAACAACTGTGTACATTCACTAAAGCCTAACTCATATATTGTTTATTTATCTAGCATAAAATGTACATAGCATTACTGTAAGGGTTAATTTGGGACATCAAGTGTTAACTGTCAAGTGTACTAAATGAGTTTGATGGCACCGCTGTACACTGCTGGCTTTTGCAATAGTACAGGGTTCCCAGAGGTCCTGTCAAAATGCACATTCTCTAAAATGTAAACCTTTTGAGAAGAGTGGTGGGTATAAACTGTTACCAGTCAGTATTTGGGTCAAGGCTTATTAATTAAAAGTTAACAGAAGTGATATTTTGCAGTCTTGACTGTAACACTGGTGCTATGCTTAACTAATGCTCCATTAACTCTCACTGTGTTTAATAAATTCATATCATATTTATGTATAGTATTGTTAGATTATTATTTCCACACTGCAAGAGTTTGTTGTCTGTTTGAATGATCACTGTGTTATGTTTACGTTTTTGGCATTTAGCAGACGCTTTTATCCAAAGTGACTTACATTACTGTGACAGTTTATTCTCTAAGCAATTGAGGATTAAGAGCCTTGCTCAAGGGCCCAACAGTGGCAACCTGGCAGTAGTGGGGCATGAACCAGCAACTTTTTGATTACTAGTCCAGTACCTTGACCACTAGGCTACAACTGAATGATCACTGTGTATTGGCTTCTCTAAAGGTAGATGTTTGTTTCTTGAGGTAATATTAAGGTAAATGTAAAACAGTTGTTTGGGTGTAGACTATATTGTTATTAGGATTTTAAGAAGAGTTTGATGAGTATAATTAATGAGCTATTTCAGTTCAGTCCCTAAATTCTTCACAGTGCTAGTAAACTAAGAAATTACCACAGTAATGGTGTCTTTTTTATTTAACAAATCTGCAGTGCTTAACTGTTGTACATACTGTTGCGTCAAATTGTGACAGATGAATTCATGCAGTGATTATTTGCATGAATGCTACGCTTGCATGAACACTGTAACAGTAAGAGTTAAATACTGGGAGGTTTATTAGGTGAATGAGCCTGGAGCTCAAACACTGGAAACATACAAATATTTAGTAGGTATGTGTGGTACCCAACATACTTTGTGACAAAGGTGCCATCAGTGTATAGACTTAATGTACAGCACTGGTATATTTACAATTATGTTATGAAGAGGTTTTAAGAAAGAAAAAAATTTATTTTAATCATTTATGTCATAAAGCCACTGTAAAAAGGTAAACAAAGACATTTTCAGTCTTGTATTTAACAGGGAAGCAGGGCATCACTAGAATATAGTGATAAATAAACACATATAGCATTTAATTGCCTCCTAATGTACTAAAATAAATTATCCTGGTTTGAATGAACTTGTGCTTGACATTTCTAGTCTTTTATATTCTTATCTGCACTTGCATTAAAGATTGTGGATAGTTAGAGTTTCATTAGCAGTACAAATGTGTATATTCAGTTCTAAAAAAATGTGTTAATTTGATAGCCTGTTAAAAATGTAGTATTAATTAATGGGTACTTGTCCTTATGTACTAGTACACATTTGTTTCTAGAAAAGCAATTAGTATAAAAGTACCCTCAAATGTACAACATGTGTCAGGACTCTCACTGCAGTGACACTGACATGGTGGTGGTGTGTTAGTGTGTGTTGTGTTGGTATGAGTGGATCAGACACAGCAGCGCTGCTGGAGTTTTTAAACACCGTGTCCACTCACTGTCCACTCTATTAGACACTCCTACCTAGTAGGTACACCTTGTAGATATAAAGTCAGAGACGATCGCTCATCTATTGCTGCTGTTTGAGTTGGTCATCTTCTAGACCTTCATCAGTGGTCATAGGACGGTGCCCACAGGGTGCTGTTGGCTGGATGTTTTTGGTTGGTGGACTATTCTCAGTCCAGCAGTGACAGTGAGGTGTTTAAAAACTCCAGCAGTGCTGCTGTGTCTGATCCACTCATACCAGCACAACACACACTAACACACCACCACCATGTCATTGTCACTGCAGTGCTGAGAATGATCCACCACCTAAATAATACCTGCTCTGTGGTGGTCCTGGGAGAGTCCTGACCATTGAAGGCTAACAAAGCATGCAGAGAAACAGTTGGACTTCTGTCAGTAGTTGTAGAACTACAAAATGCTTTTATATGGTAAGTGGAGCTGATAAAATGGACCGTGAGTTTAGAAACAAGGAGGTGGTTTTAATGTTATGGTTGATCAGTGTACATTGATAATGTTTGGGATAAATTGGTACATCAACTGTGAGCCAGGCCTTTTCACCCAACACCAGTGCCCAAGCTCAAATCTTGTGGCATACCTTTTCCAAATCTATAATAATGCTTATGGTTTTCAAACAAATGGTTTGAAACAGGTGTCTACATACTTTTGAACATATAGTGTATATAAAGATCTAAACTGAACACTTACACAGTGCTTTATTACTTCACTGTATGTAAGGTTACAGTAGCTGTCCTACAGTGCTGCATTATTTTATAGTGTTGAATTAACTGCATGGTGTGTAGATGCACTTTCATAAACACTAACACTGTAAGGGTTAATTCAGCACTGCGTGCGTGTTAGTTCAGCACCGTGGAGTGTGTTGGGTTGATGGCCTGAATACAGTTTTAATAAAGTGGGTTAGTATAAAGGCAGTGTTTTTCTGAGCTACCATCAAGTTCAAGTTCAAATGTACCACAGGGCTCGATACAGACATTCGACATTTATGTTATAAAGTGATCTTATGGGGGCACTGATACTGAAATTGTCCAAAGTAAGAGTCAGTTAATAAGCATTAATAAGAAAATTAACTCTTACATTAACAAAATTACCTGTCGCAATAATTTATGCAGAGTTAAATGCATCATTTTTCCAATCAGGGCAGGTATTAGGGACAGTGGTGACAACAGTGCTGCATTAGGGACAGTTGTAGCCTAGTAGGTAGAACTTTGGGCTATCAATTGAAAGGTTGAGAGTTCGAATTCTAGCTCTGCCATGCAGCCACTGTTGGGCCCTTGAGCAAGGCCCTTAACCCTCTAAGCTCCAGGGGCGCCATACAATGGCTGACCCTGGGCTCTGACCCCAGCTTCCAAACAAGCTGGGATATGTGAAGAATGACTTTCATTGTACTGTACTTGTGTATATGTCTATATGACAAACAAATGAATGTAGCCTAGTGGTTAAGGTACTGGACTAGTAATTAGAAGGTCAGATGGTTGCCGGTTCAAGCCCCACCTCTGCCAGGTTGCAACTGTTTAACCCTCAATTGCTTAGATTGTACACTGTCACAGTACTATAAGTCACTTTGGATAAAAGCATCTGCTAAATACTGAAAATGTAAATGTAAAATGAATTAAAATGAGGGTTTGGTGCTTAGGTGGTGAAACAGTTGTTCATGCTAGCTTACAACTGCTGAGACCCAGGTCACAACATTAAGCATATTGAAGTATTCCTCACTTGTGGCAGAGGAATACTTAAAATGTAGTGTGTTCATCTGTGTATGTTACAGCTCTAAGTAGAAGTCCAACGCTGGCTCAATGGTTTCACATGTGTTAGAGGGGGCATGTGCCAGTCTCCTCCTAGTCCTTTCACCCAGCATGGCTGTGTGGATCATCACATGGTCTGTTTGTACTAAGAAAATGGGCATTAGCAGCAGCTGGTTTTGCACCTAATTTCTTCAGCCACCTAAAACCAAAGCAGTTTTTTTAAGAATGGTTGCCAGGTCTCGGATTTTCCACTTTTGGTCCTTATTTGTATGAAAGAAATCTATAAATTATCAAACAAATCTATTTGTTTCTAAGGTCTGGATTTATTCTTGTCAGTACCATTGTTGACTATTTTACCATTCCACAACATTCCATACATTCCATAACTCTGTGCCTAAGCAAACTGTGCACAATTTGTTAGATGAGCTACAGTCAAATGTTAGCTGTCAGAATTTAGAAATGTATGTGGCAGATTAGCAATGTGTGGTAATTAATCATGATTTAAATGGTTCAATTAAAACTCAGGTGGCGCTGCGATACAAACACATGCTAGTGCACCACAGCTGGGATTTCGAATACATCGCATTGAATCTCAGCTCTGCCATCCGGCTGGGCTGAGTGGCCACATGAACAACGATTGAACAACTGTTGTTCATATAGGGGTGGGGTATTAAGCCAGACAGGGACTCCTCCTAACTGATGCGCCATAAACTCTGCTGGCTGATTGATGCCGCCTGCACAGAGGTGAGGAAAGCGTGTGGATCAGGGTGTGTCTTTCTGTACACAAGGCTGATTCGCAAATAAGGACTCGCCTAGTGTGGGTGACAAAATGCATACAGCTGCTGCCCACGTGTTGAGGAGGTGTGGGTTAGTTGGTTAGTTTCATTCCCCTCAAATCAGAGCGGGATCGGCATGAGTGGAGAGGAAGCGTGACACAATCGGGCAATTGGACGTGCTAAAAAGTCAGGAGAAAAGGGGGGAGAAAATGCATAAAAAAAAATGCAAAAAAAACCAAAAACCAGAACTCAATGAGATGTCACAATCTGTTGTCATTCCAGCTTCTCTTTTAAGACTACAAGTCTGTAGCCTAGGGTGTGTTTGTTATTGGACATATAGACTGATAAAAGCAGTTTATCAGTTTGATATTGTTCCAAGTACCTGAAATGAGAGGTTATACAAAAACACCTTTTTTGTATTGAATTAAACACGTGTGTTGCTTTAATTCCAACAGTAATTAAAGCTGCAGTCTGTAACTTATCAGGATATAAAGATTTGGAGAAAAATGTTGCTGCCTCAGTATTGCTTAATCCCTTAGATTTGTTGGTTTCATTTGGCAAGTCAACACAAATCTGATCCCACAAATTGAGATTTTTGGCCTTTCTGAGCACCACAAGAGCATTTTTAAATTAGGGGTTTCTTAACTGAATCAATAATTCTATCGTTTTTTGGACATAAACTTAAAATGTTTCATACTGCTGCTTCAGCTAGGTTTTACAGTGTTGACTGTACTCAAACCAACAATTTCAGCTGAACTCTCAGCAGATGTAAAGCTGGACTGTGGACTGACTTTATGGTCAGTGTTCAGATCAAAACCAGTGGTTGCGCAAACCTAACCAGTGTTGGTGTCTCACAGCTGCTGCCGTTTGTCTATGTGCAGGGATGAATGTAGATGGGGACTGCAGTATGTCAGTCAACTGTGGCAATGGCAAGCTCAGGCAGTGGCTCATTGATCAGATCGACAGTGGTGAGTACCCAGGCTTGGTGTGGGAGAATGATGAGAAAACCATCTTTAGGATCCCCTGGAAACATGCGGGCAAGCAGGACTACAACCGTGACGAGGACGCCGCACTGTTCAAGGTAATGGCAGAGATCATACATTTCAGTTTTTAGATTACAGGTACTTTTAATGTAAATGGACCCATCAAACCCACAAAAGGTACCGCTGTTATCTTTAGGATTCAGTTATGTGCCTTAGAAAGATTTAAAGGATACAATATAATGTGGGTCCAGGATCCACAACAACTTCTAATTGTCCTGTTTCACATCATCTACTAAACCTAGTGATTAATTGAGTTGATTAACTGAATTAGATGTTTTTTAAATCAGGGAAATCATCAAAATGTCCCAAACTGATCCTCTAGAGTCAGAGTTGTGCAACCATCACTAGCTCCTCTAAAAAAGCAGAACAGACCATACCAGGACAATACATTTAAATACCTGGTTAAATCCAACCCCAAAACTGAGTTTACCCTTCTCACATGTCAGCCACCAACCTGAAAGGCTCAGGCTATAGCAATGTGCTTCCTCTCAGACACATTAAGCCAGCCACTGCAATTTAAGAGCCTCACGTAAGTGTAACGGTCTCCGCTTGTTTTGATGGACCGAATCAATGCAATGGTCTGCACTGTTCTAACGCGATCAGGGGATGAACACAATGAAAAGGGGCAACTCTTGATTCCTTCTCTCTCTCTCTTTATTGTGCTTGCCTGCATACACACATATACAATCCTTTATTCAGATGTTCTGCAACTGCACAAGCTCTCCAGCAATGTACAACACACCACTGGAGTAAGGAAAGCGATAAGGGGCAATTTTAGAAGCTTTGCAGATGCGCGTGTGTAAAGCAGGGAATTGTAGTCCATTAGAACACATTGAACGTATATAACATATGTAAATAATACAACCCGTAATTTTTACGTTGTTTTTAACTACATAATAATGTCATTTTAAACAGGTGATATAAGCAGGTGATTGTTATCATAATGCAGCACAAAAGCAGTACCCATAAAATACATTTTTATGGAGTTTTTAGGAAGCAAAGATGGCCAGAGGATCAACAAATGCATGAGAAATTTATTAAACTGTTTAAGAACAATGTTTGTTAAAAAAAAAGTTTGGATGGAAATGGCATATGGCTTCCTTTTACAGTGCACAATATCAGTCAATGATTCAAAGAATCTGAAGGAATTTTAGTGCGTAAAGGGCAACACTACAAGCCTAAGATCAACACCCATGATCTTAGAGTGAACAATAGCTGATATACCCTCATGGGTGAGGGATTACCTTGGCAAACCTTTATCAAGCACAACAATACTGAGTTCCATTCATAAATGGCATTTAAAACTTTACTGTGCAAAAAAGAAAGCTTATGTTAACCATGTACAAAAGCGGCATCAAGTTTTCTGGGCTCTGAGGCGTCTGGGATGGACCATCACACAGTACAAACATGTACGGAATCGGTATTCCAGATCTTTTTTGGAGGAAATGTACCATCCAGACTGTTATCAGCAACAAGTCCAAAAGCCAGGGTCATGAATAAATTTGTCATGGTGTGGGGTGTCAGTGCCCTTGGCAAAGGTAACTTACGCTTCTGGGATGGCAGCATCAATGCAGAAAAGCACATTTTCTGCATTAATGCACACAAGAAAAGTAACAAATAGTAATAGTATAGTATAATAGTATAGTAATGAATTAACTCTTAACAAAAAAATGACACAACATGAGTTCTTGTAGCAAATAATTTGGATAGAATTCACCAAAATAAGGGTACTAATATTATTACTTTTTAACTCCATTACACATCCATACTTACAGTACTGAAAGTAAAAACTCGTCCCACCCAGAGAGCACTGCCAATTTAATTCCAGCTCTTCGGCCACCTCCAACCTCCAGACACAATTCTTCTGCTTCTTTTGTGCCACTAAGGAGCCTAGAGTACTGGAATTTATTTGCCTGTTGAAATATGTTGTTCCTTGGTCTGTGTGCATATGTAAAGCCAGCCCAAAGTTTTTATACTAACGCTTTAGTCAATGCAGTTTCAAGCCATGTAGATATCACTATGATCTTTATTTTTGGGGCATAATAGAGAGACATGTAAAGTTTTTCAATTCCATGATTTCAGTTTAACACTGTGGGCACAATGAGTGCCAAATTAGAAGTATCAGGATGTGCAAAAGTATGCGACACAATGCTGTTTGGGGTAATTCTAGGCACTCAAACCCTAGAGCCAAAAATAATGCATAGAGTATTAAAACCCTAGCCTAAATGATTAACTCCTGCATTACTTGCTGATCTTTTAAAGCAGTATAGCCCATATTTAGCACAACCATTAGCACAACACCAGCTGAACTGTACAGTAGATGATTCCAGGCAATATTAGTAACACCAGATCTATTTTTTGTTAAATGCTTGGGCGGCACGGCGGCTAAGTGAGTAGCACTGTCGCCTCACAGCAAGCAGGTTCGATCCCCAGGTGGTCTTTCTGTGCGGAGTTTGCATGTTCACTCCATGTCTGCATGGGTTTCCTCCCACAGTCCAAAAACATGCAGCCAGGCTAATTGGAGACACTGAATAGTCCTATAGGTACCTAGCCACTAGGATGCATAAACCAGTGCATTGTAGTGCCGGTCCCAAGCCCAGATAAATAGGGAGGGTTGTGTCAGGAGGGGCATCTGACGTAAAAACTGTGCCAAATCAATAATGCGGATCACGATCCGCCGGCGACCCCTAACGAGAGCAGCCGAGGAAATAGATAGATGTTTGTTAAATGCTTGTAGGTTGTTGCATTATGAGTATAATTTTTTTTCTTGATAGGCATGGGCTCTGTTTAAGGGCAAATACAGGGAAGGAGTGGACAAGCCAGACCCCCCAACGTGGAAGACCAGACTGCGCTGTGCTCTCAACAAGAGCAATGATTTTGACGAACTTGTGGACAGAAGCCAGCTGGACATATCAGACCCATACAAAGTCTACCGGATCATTCCTGAAGGAGCAAAACGAGGTAAAGGGCGTAAAATCTCTTATACAACATACTATACTATACTCTAAGATGTCATCCCAGAGACTATGCTATACACTATATGGCCAAAATATGTAGACACCTGAGTGTCCTGAGCAATAAATGTTCACCAACAGCCTCCATTCTTTGTGTGACTGTGGGAATTTGCACCCATTTGGTCATTGACCATTTGTAAGGACAGATGATGACGAAAAGACCGGCCTTGCAGTCATCATCTCGGTTAATCTCGTTGTTGTTTAATAACCGCTGGAGTTAGGGCTGCTCAGGTGGCGCAGCGGTAAAAACACACGCTGAAACCATATCTGGGATCTTGAATACAGCTGGGCTGAGCAGTCACACGAACAACGATTGGCCTGTTGTTCAGATAGGGGTGGGTAATAGAGTGCCAGATAGGGACGCTCTCATAACTAATGCAATTACGACCTCTGCTGGATGATTGATGGCGCCTGCACAGAGACAGGAAAAGAGTGCTGTCAGGGTGTGTCTCTCCGTACACAGTGCTGATCCGCATTGCATTTGTCAAAGTGTAGGTGACAAAATGCATACGGCTGCTGCCTACGTGTCGGAGGGGGCGTGGGTTGGCTTCGTTCTCCTCAATCAGAGCGGAGATCAGCATTGGTGGAGAGGAAGCGTGACACAATCGGGCAATTGGACTCGCTAAAAGGGAATAAAAGGGAGAAAATGCATATACAGTGTATCACAAAAGTGAGTACACACCTCACATTTCTGCAGATATTTAAGTATATCTTTTCATGGGACAACACTGACAACATTACACTTTGACACAATGAAAAGTAGTCTGTGTGCAGCTTATATAACAGTGTAAATTTATTCTTCCCTCAAAATAACTCAATATACAGCCATTAATGTCTAAACCACCGGCAACAAAAGTGAGTACACCCCTAAGAGACTACACCCCTAAATGTCCAAATTGAACACTGCTTGTCATTTTCCCTCCAAAATGTCATGTGTCTCGTTAGTGTTACTAGGTCTCAGGTGTGCATAGGGAGCAGGTGTGTTCAATTTAGTAGTACAGCTCTCACACTCTCTCATACTGGTCACTGAAAGTTCCAACATGGCACCTCATGGCAAAGAACTCTCTGAGGATCTTAAAAGACGAATTGTTGCGCTACATGAAGATGGCCAAGGCTACAAGAAGATTGCCAACACCCTGAAACTGAGCTGCAGCACAGTGGCCAAGATCATCCAGTGTTTTAAAAGAGCAGGGTCCACTCAGAACAGACCTCGCGTTGGTCGTCCAAAGAAGCTGAGTGCACATGCTCAGCGTCACAACCAACTGCTGTCTTTGAAAGATAGGCGCAGGAGTGCTGTCAGCATTGCTGCAGAGATTGAAAAGGTGGGGGGTCAGCCTGTCAGTGCTCAGACCATACGCCGCACACTACATCAAATTGGTCTGCATGGCTGTCACCCCAGAAGGAAGCCTCTTCTGAAGTCTCTACACAAGAAAGCCCGCAAACAGTTTGCTGAAGACATGTCAACAAAGGACATGGATTACTGGAACCATGTCCTATGGTCTGATGAGACCAAGATTAATTTGTTTGGTTCAGATGGTCTCAAGCATGTGTGGCGGCAATCAGGTGAGGAGTACAAAGATAAGTGTGTCATGCCTACAGTCAAGCATGGTGGTGGGAATGCCATGGTCTGGGGCTGCATGAGTGCAGCAGGTGTTGGGGAGTTACATTTCATTGAGGGACACATGAACTCCAATATGTACTGTGAAATACTGAAGCAGAGCATGATCCCCTCCCTCCGGAAACTGGGTTGCAGGGCAGTGTTTCAGCATGATAATGACCCCAAACACACCTCTAAGACGACCACTGCTTTATTGAAGAGGCTGAGGGTAAAGGTGATGGACTGGCCAAGCATGTCTCCAGACCTAAACCCAATAGAACATCTTTGGGGCATCCTCAAGCGGAAGGTGGAGGAGCGCAAAGTCTCGAATATCCGCCAGCTCCGTGATGTCATCATGGAGGAGTGGAAAAGCATTCCAGTGGCAACCTGTGAAGCTCTGGTAAACTCCATGCCCAGGAGAGTTAAGGCAGTTCTGGGAAATAATGGTGGCCACACAAAATATTGACACTTCAGGAACTTTCACTAAGGGGTGTACTCACTTTTGTTGCCGGTGGTTTAGACATTAATGGCTGTATATTGAGTTATTTTGAGGGAAGAATAAATTTACACTGTTATATAAGCTGCACACAGACTACTTTTCATTGTGTGAAAGTGTCATTTTGTCAGTGTTGTCCCATGAAAAGATATACTTAAATATTTGCAGAAATGTGAGGGGTGTACTCACTTTTGTGATACACTGTATATATATTCCATCTACATTACATTTATGGCATTTAGCAGACGCTTTTATCCAAAGTGACTTACAGTATTGTGACAGTATATTGTCTAATCAATTAAAGGTTAAAGGCCTTGCTCAAGATCCCAACAGAGGCGACCTTGCAGTAGTGGGGCTGGAACCGGCAACCTTTCGATAACAAATCCAGTACTTTAACCTTAATCCTCCACACTAAACTTACCTTGTAAACAGGGGCACAAACATCAAGAAATTACAAGAGATTTTTCTTTGGTTCAGAAAACCAGCATGTTCGTCAAGTCTTTTGCACTGGATCATAAAAAAGGAAATACTCCTGGTGCATCTGGCATGCTTCAGCAAGCTGCACACCCCGAGCACACATGAACACTTGTTGTGCACTTACTTTGCGCACTGTGACTTGCTCTTTGGCTCAGTAGGGCAGGAAGCTCAGAGGAAGCCACCACATGTGCTAAACACCCTCAATGCTTTTTATAGAGGGCTTCGGTTACCAAGTGCACAAAATTAAGCAGCGTGATAGTCCATCGGACCCTGCACAACTTAGTCTCTGTGATAAGGGGTCAAGATTGTTTGATTATTGCAGATCCACTTAGGTAAAAAGATGCTGAATCGTGGTCCATGATTTTTTGTTGATGAGGCTACAAATGTTTACTATTGGGTGGATGCACAAATGCATAAACTTAGTTAAATAAAGAATCAAATCTAGCGGCCAGTTTTGTGTTAAACGTAGCTTTAGCTAGCATTGTGTCCATTTATAGAGCTATGAATACAACATGTGGCCATTTAACACCTATTAATACAGCATACACAAGCAATATCACCAGAATGCTAATTAGCTTTTGTATGAGGCTGTAAGTCAAGCAAGGTGCTTAAAATAGAGAAAGCAAAGATGAAAAATAAATGTTTTATTATGAAATTAACAATATATATATATATATATATATCTTTGTTTCTACACTAACTGTCCATTTTATCAGCTCCACTTACCATATAGAAGCACTTTGTAGTTCTACAATTACTGACTGTAGTCTATCTGTTACTCTGCATGCTTTTTTAGGCTGCTTTCACCCTGTTCTTCAATGGTCAGGACCACCACAGACCAGGTATTATTTGGGTGGTGGATCATTCTCAGCACTGCAGTAACACTGACATGGTGGTGGTGTGTTAGTGTGTGTTGTGCTGGTATGAGTGGATAAGACACAGCAGTGCTGCTGAAGTTTTTAAATACCCTGTCCACTCACTGTTCACTCTATTAGACACTCCTACCTACTTGGTCTGCCTTGTAGATGTAAAGGCAGAGACGATCGCTCATCTTTTGATGCGGTTTGAGTTGGACATCTTATAGACCTTTATCAGTGGACACTGGACAGGACACAGGACACTGCCCACGGGGCGCTGTTGGCTGGATATTTTTGGTTGGTGGACTATTCTCAGTCCAGCAGTGACAATGAGGTGTTTAAAAACTCCAGCAGCGCTGCTGTGTCTTATCCTGTGGGGGTCCTGACCATTGAAGAACAGGGTGAAAGTAGGCTAAAAAAGTATGTAGAGAAACAGATGGACTACAGTCAGTAATTGTAGAACTACAAAGTGCTTCTATATGGTAAGTGGAGCTGATAAAATGGACAGTGAGTGTAGAAACCAGGAGGTGGTTTTAATGTTGTGCCTGATCGGTGTATATATAAGAGTCATTCATCATCTGATTCTGTTGTACGATGTCATTTTTTTAGGCTCAAAGTCCAACAGTATGGACGACAGCTCAGCACACGTGACACCTCTTTTTCAAATGCATAACACCTACCCATCACTCCAGTCACAGGTGAGCTCATATTTATAACTGTTTTACCACCATTTTAACCTGGTCAGGGTCATGAAGGGTCTGGGTCATTGGGCGAAAGTCAGGAAACACCCCAGTCAAGTTGCCAATCCATCACAGGACAATTTTTGGTAGCTCCAATTGACCTGACTGTACGTCTTTGGACTTTGGACTTGTGTCAACACTGAACCTTCACCGGGAGCACATTGGGGGGCTGAATCCGTGACAACTGCTGCTGAGACAAATAGTTGTCATGGTAACCAATATTTTGATGTTGTGTCTAACAGTATAAGAAGTTCATCAACATGCATAAACGCATAAACACACACACACACACACACACACACATATATATATATATATACAGATAGATAGACAGATAGCACACACGTGTAAATAAGACTTAGTTTAAGTACTTTAATGTTTAAATGTTCACAACTTGTGTGTTCTGCAGATGACCAGCTACATGCTGCCACAGGACAGAAGAGACTGGAGAGAATTCGGACCTGACCAGCCACATCATCAACCCCCACATGCCGAGTTACAATACCCGTACCCATCTACCCGTCCTCTGCAGTGGCACGCACCACCATGTGACAACGGTATGCATTTCCTAAACCTTCACTTTGATTATAATGTTGGATTTAAATCACTTTAATGATAGTAAGACAGGACAACCGGACTGGGGTGTAATAGGTGAACTTTCAAATACACAAAATGCTAAGACAGTCCAGTTGGCTTTGCTTTTTTATACAATACATGCATTGCTGGTAAGTCTACAGTTCAGCTGCTATGTCGATGACTTTAGGCAAATGATCTGAGTAACACTTGTATGAGGAAATCTGAATGTGAGGCACGCTCATTAATGGCTGCGACTTAAGGCCAATTCTCACCTCATATATAATTAGAAAGGAAACAGAACTTCACACAACACACACAGCATAGCTCTTTAGAGGTGAAAAAAATGTCTTGTAAAAACAATTAATAACTGCATGCCTGGAAATCAAGATGGTGAGTTTCATTTAAATGCAATGCAGTACAGCAAAACATATCAATAATAAGGCACCATGTAATTAAAATGCCCTTTGCATTGATAGATAATCCTATTTTAAGAATATTTAAACATAAAGTCATTCTACAAACTGAGAAGAGCTTTCTGTCACAAATAAAGGTGCGGCCGACCTTTCTGTGCAAGACCTGTGTGGCCTGCAAGACTGGCATATTGATTTTGGCCACTGTTGCTGCCTGCTGATACACTGATCAGCCATAACATTAAAACCACCTCCTTGTTTCTACACTCTATTTTATCAGCTCCACTTATCATTTAAAAGCACTTTGTAGTTCTACAATTACTGACTGTAGTCCATCTGTTTCTTTACATACTTTTTTAACCTGCTTTCACCCTGTTCTTCAATGGTCAGGACCACTACAAAGCAGGTATTATTAAGGTTGTGGATCATTATTAAGGTTGTGGATCATTCTCACTTACTGTCCACTCTAGTAGACACTCCACCTTGTAGATGTAAAGTCAGAGACGATCGCTCATCTATTACTGCTGTTTGAGTTGGTCATCTTCTAGACCTTCATCAGTGGTCACAGGATGCTGCCCATGGGGCGCTGTTGGCTGGATATTTTTGGTTGGTGAACTATTCTCAGTCCAGCAGAGACAGTGAGGTGTTAAAAAACTTCATCAGCATTGTTGTGTCTTATCCACTCATACAAGCACAACACACACTAACACACCACCACCATGTCAGTGTCACTGCAGTGCTGAGAATGATCCACCACCTAAATAATACCTAATCTGTGGTGGTCCTGTGGGGGTCCTGACCATTAAAGAACAGGGTTTAAGCAGGTTTAAAAAGCATGTAGAGAAACAGATGGACTTCAGTCAGTGATTGTAGAACTACAAAGTGCTTCTATATGGTAAGTGGAGCTGATAAAATGGACAGTGAGTGTAGAAACAAGGAGGTGGTTTTAATGTTATGGTTAATCGGTGTATTAAATGAAGTTAATAGCTCCTTCCTTATAATTTCCTCTCAAATAACAGAGGGTTGAGAGTAAGGGGTCTCAAATGGTTAATTTCAGGTGTAAAGGTTTAACTTTCACCCCCCCCCCCCCCCCCCATCTATATATATATATATATATATATATATATATATGTATATATATATATATATATATATATATGTATATATATATATATATATATATATATGTATATATATATATATTTACAGTATATGTGATGCTTACACTAACCTCCACTAGAGAGATTTCTCATTATGGGACATAGATGTGCATTTACAGGGCAGGCTTTAAAAAGCAAAACCAAAATTATACAGTGACAAAAGCTAGCAGCACCAGCCTGTAACAGACTGTGAATGTTGACTGCATTAACACTTCAGTTGTGGCTTTATCAAGTGATGTCATTTCTCTACAAATAAAAGCAGCCATATATCACATTTGCATTCCTTCAGTTTTCTGATTACTGGAAGCAGATAAATAAATGCCAAACAACTGTGGTAATAAACGAAGTTCATCAGTTACATTAAATGCTGTTTTACCTCTACATCTTACAGGGTACCAGATTTCCGGATCTTTCTATACGTACACTCCTACAGAGTCCCATCCAATAGCAGTGGATCCCAGTATGAGATCAGCTGAGGCAATGGCCATCTCTGGTACACACACACACACACACACACACCCACACACACACACACACACACACACAAACCAGTGTCAAGAATCAAGCAATGCAATAACTAAGATCCCAAATATTAAATTCATATTAATATTAAATACATACACCGATAAGGCATAACATTATGACCTCCTAATATTGTGTTGGTCCCCCTTTTGCTGCCCCATATGCAACAAACTGCGACACACTGTGTATTCTGACACCTTTCTATCAGAACCAGCATTAACTTCTTCAGCAATTCAGTAGCTCGTCTGTTGGATCGGACCACACGGGCCAGCATTCGCTTCCCACGTGCATGAATGAGCCTTGGCCGCCCATGACCCTGTCGCCGGTCTACCTCTGTTCCTTCCTTGGACCACTTTTGATAGATACTGACCACTGCAGACCACCCACAAGAGCTGCAGTTTTGGAGATGCTCTGACCCAGTCATCTAGCCATCACACTTTGGCCCTTGTCAAACTCGCTCAAATCCTCACGCTTGTCCATTTTTCCTGCTTCTAACACCAACTCTGATCATCTGTTCATCACGGCACCTGTTAGTGGGTGGGATATATTAGGCAACAAGTGAACATTTTATCCTCAGTGTTATTCACTTCACCTGTCAGTGGTCATAATGTTATGCCTAGTCGATCAAAATTTGACACGTAAAAGCTTAAATAAAGTATTGCCTTTTGGAAAAGAGTTCCATGATCAGTGCTCTAGGGGCTCTAATAATAATAATAATAATAAGTTATACTTATATAGCGCCTTTATCCATGCTATAAAAAATAAATAAAAAACTATGAAAAGTGCTCAGTAAAGAGATATGAACTCGCCTCGTAAAAAGATGCAGTCGGCTACTGCACACGTGCCAGAGGGGGCATGTGTCAGTATGGCTCTCCTCAGTAGAGAGAAAGTATAATGCAATTGGGTAATTGGATATGCTGAAAGTATGCATAATGCATAAACAACAAAAAAAATGCTAAAATTTTTACCTCATCTTCACCTTTCTTTTATTAATCCCTTAAATCTTGCTCTGTTTTTAGACTTCCGCCTGCACGTGTCACTCTACTACCGCGAGTCCCTCGTAAAGGAGGTAACCACCACCAGTCTCGAGGGTTGTCGGATCACCTCGTCTCCCTCTCCCTCCTCTCCTTCCTCTCCATCCTCTCCGGGCACGGAGGAAAGGCATTTCGGTGGGCCGGAGGCCGTGCTCTTCCCCTTCCCATACCCACAATCACAACGGCGCGGTGCTGAAAAGCTGCCCAACGTGCTGGAGCGAGGTGTCTTGCTCTGGCTGACACCTGACGGACTCTATGCAAAGCGTCTGTGCCAGAGCAGGGTGTACTGGGAAGGTCCACTAGCACCATACTCAGACAAACCCAACAAGCTGGAGAAGGAGCAGACCTGCAAGCTCCTGGATACACAGCAGTTTCTCTCAGGTGAGAATCCCACTGTTTTTTTTATTTGCACTAAAAGACCAGGAGGTATTTTAAAGTAAAAGGGCCAAATTTCAAGATGGTCAATCAGCTGGTAGTAGCTTTATGGTAATTAGCAAAAATGTGCTAGTGTGAAGTAAAAAATAAGAAGTATGACATTTATTAGTGTCACTCTTTAGACTTTTAAAGTTTTAAAAGTATTTATATACACATGTGGGATACACTGTTAGTCCCAATTGAAATTGCCTTCAGGGTTCAAAATGGGACTAGAAGGGGACGCTTGGTTGGCGCAGTGGTAAAGCACGATCTCACCAGCGCTGACATCTCTGGGTAGCTACACAGAAAATGTTTTGCTCATCTGAGGGAAGGAGGGACACACATGTAGGGATTCCTCACAACTGCTGAATCAGTGTGAGACTCGTACGTGATGCTGATCTCCATATAAACCTGCTATGTGCAGGTAAAAAGAAGCAGTTGGCTACTGCACACGTTGGAGAGGGTCGGCGGAGGTATGCAGCATGAGAAAAGATGGGCAATGAATGCATTATCGTTGACTAACGAATGTTGAATGTCTGTTGTAGCCATGTCATTTTCATGTTTCCCTGTTAATTTTGTGACAGCCTAGAATTAGCATACTTTTGCCTAGTATTTGACACTGAAAATATTTGGCCCTTTATAAAATACGTTTTTAGACTTGAAGATTAAACGAATAGAGCAAAATACATGGTTACTAAATAATGATGATGATGATATGAATGAGTGACAAAAGCAGAACTCATTCTCACTCAGTTCATCTCAAAGCTTTTAACTGTTCTAATGTATAAATCTACAGTATATAGAATACAGTATTAAGGCACTTGGATGAAATGTAAAAATGTAAATTATAAAATAATAAATACATAATTAAAAATTAGGATTGCAATTACATTAACAATAGCACCTTATTTGCTTTATATTTTAGAATTGTTTTGAGCTACAAATTGAACTACAAAAAAATCTAAAAAACTAGTTCTAATATAATAGCATATCACTTGCTTTATATTTAATTAAGATTTTAAGAATCTTGACATTTAAAAATGTCTTGATTTCATTTGCTAGATCATACTTTTCATCAAGTTTAATTATGATGCAATGATGGTGCCTCATTTATTCCCTATTCTGACAATGTTATCATATTTACACCTAGTTATGATGTAACAAAAGCATCTTTTTCGCCATACATTCTAAAACTTTAGTATTATGAATATATTAAACGTACTTGCACCTTTCCTTAATGCATTAAGTATAAACCTAGTTATTATATAACATATAACAATGGCAGTCATACAAATACTCTCTTGACTGAATGGGCACAAATTCCCACAGAATACTTCAAAGTCTTGTAAGAAGCCTTCACAAGAGTGGCTAATGTTATAGCTGAAAAAATTACATAGAGGTCAGTTTATTTGTTTTTGAAATGAGCTGTCCAACAAGCTTGTGGTCAGGTGTTCAAATACTTTTGGCCATATATTGTACTTGTGGTAATACAATGGCACCTAATTTGCCTTACATTAGAGAAGTGATATATACATGATAAAACTAATATTTTTATGATCTAACAATAAGCTCATTTGTTTTACATCCTAGACCTGTTTTGCAATTAACTATAATAACACATGAATTTCCCTAAACATTCATTTAACCAAAAGTCTTTTTGGCAGTTTGTGGCTTTGTGATGTTTGTGTTTTCATTGGCCTGTGGATAAACTGGTGGAAATGGCTGTCATTTAGCACGTGTATTCTCCTCGTATTAAACCTGCCTGTGGTTTATTATGTGGCCACCCTTAGTTGGGTGTCAATTAGTCACATCAGAAATACAAACTACTGAGCCGTAGGACTTTCCAAAAATGCTCAGCCAAATGTTATCTATATAGGACCTTATAGGACACCTGCAGCACTGATTAAACACACCACAGTTTGTAAATGTCATCCCATCTGCCTGAACTAGTCACTGGTGCTTTTGGTGTGGAGTGAGAAAGGGGTCATGTGGTTGCCAAATTGCTCATCAGGTGTTTTTATATATGATACATGGAGGAAACAGAATGACTTGAGGAGAAAACCTAAAACTCATTACTACACAATTGAGTGGTCTCTATGCTCCTAACTGTACTTCTAAGCAACACAATCCAGTAAATGTGTGTTAAACATACAGGATTTAAAATCATAGCAGCTTTTGTAGCTTGGCTAATAAAATTGTAGGGCAGGCATGAGTACTGTGTACATTTCATGAATAAAGCATTGATAATTTGCAGGGGTGCACAATACATTTGTGTTAATCATTATTGCAGTATTAACTTGGACATCATTGGTATTTAAGAATGCATCATTTGGTAAGATTATTTGTTTTCGTAATATATATATACACACACACTGATCAGCTATAACATTAAAACCACCTCCTTGTTTCTACACTCACTGTCCATTTTATCAACTCCACTTACCATATAGAAGCACTTTGTAGTTCTACAGTTACTGACTGTAGTCCATCTGTTTCTCTACATACCTTTTTAGCCTGCTTTCACCCTTTTCTTCAATGGTCAAGACCCCCACAGAACCACCACAGAGCAGGTATTATTTGGGTGTTGGATCATTCTCAGCACTGCAGTGACACTGACATGGTGGTGGTGTGTTAGTGTGTGTTGTGCTGGTATGAGTGGATCAGACACAGCAATGCTGCTGGAGTTTTTAAATGCCATGTCCACTCACTGCCCACTCTATTAGACACTCCTACCTAGTTGGTCCACCTTGTAGATGTAAAGTCAGAGACGATCGCTCATCTATTGCTGCCGTTTGAGTTGGTCGTCTTCTAGACCTTCATCAGTGGTCACAGGATGCTGCTGACGGGGCGCTGTTGGCTGGATATTTTTGCTTGGTGGACTATTTTCAGTCCAGCAGAGACAGTGAGGTGTTTAAAAACTCCAGCAGCGCTGCTGTGTCTGATCCACTCATACCAGCACAACACACACTAACACACCACACCACCATGTCATTGTCCCTGCAGTGCTGAGAATGATCCACCACCTAAATAATACCTGCTCTGTAGTGGTCATGTGGAGGTCCTGATCATTGAAGAACAGGGTGAAAAAAGTATATAGAGAAACAGATGGCCCACAGTCAGTCATTGTACATAGAACTACAAAGTGCTTCTATATGGTAAGTGGAGCTGATAAAATGGACAGTGAGTGTAGAAACAAGGATGTGGTCATAATGTTATGCCTGATCGCTGTATATTCCCATATCATAAAGCCCTAGACAGCAGGTCCACTTTCTCTTCAGAACATTGGAACTCCAGGTTACATGACAGTTACTTTGCAACACATTTTACAATAATTTTTTCCTCTTTGTTTACAGAGTTGCAGGGTTACATCCATCATGGACGCCCTATGCCAAGGTACCAGGTGGTGCTGTGCTTTGGGGACGAGTACCCAGATCCTCAGCGACACAGCAAGATGATCACAGCTCAGGTACTTTTTACTATTCATAGTGTAAGAATGGTGTCATAAATATTTCAGCTTTAAAATATCATGGTATTATTTAGCTTTAGGTCCAAGCTTTACAGCAATATTAAATAGAGACAGTGGCAGGGACAGTGTTAGCCTAGTGGGTAGAGCTTTGGGCTATCAACCGGAAGATTGGCGGTTCAAATCCAGACTCTGCTATGCAGCCACTGTTGGGTGCTTGAGCAAGGCCTTTAGCCCTGTCTGCTCCAGGGGCGCCGTACGATGGCTGAACAAGCTGGGATATGCGAAGAAAGAATTTCATTGTACTGTAAACCTGTATATGTTTATATGACAAATGAAGTATATCTATATCATATCTCAATATGTATTTACACTTATTAAACACAAATAAATGTAACTGCTCCAGATGCGTTTACAAAAATAAGAGAGATGCTTTTTATCACATTTAGGGGTCATCAGCATGAATTACTTCAACTAGATATGATGATTTAACATCGTAATATGCAGAGCAATACTGGACTCTTATCATGAGGATTTCAGCACAAAACTAAAGAACAGTACAATATACTTGGCTGACGTACATGTGTGTTAGATGGAAAATGGATTTAAATTTCATTCTTTGGCAAAACTATAGATGCTTCTGTCACTGTTTGTCAATCTGAAGGATTTGTTTTCATCTAATATAACATGAAATGATCAAAGCTAGTTGACATTACATATATACATATCCAAAATGACAAGGAAAGCAATAACTGTTATTATCTGGAGTAGATTATTCCCATTGGCATTAATCAACTATGACAGCGGAATCTGTTGCTGGAATAGGCCTGAAGTTCATTCCAGTCCAAGCTAGGATTGAATTACAGTTTAGATTACAGTTCATCCAAACATTATACATGGACTGCATTTTATTTTGAAGCCACAATAAAGCTTGACTCTGGATTCTGCCTACCTTGGACACATACCTATGTAAAATGCAATTTTAGGCCCAATTCTACTTGTCCTGTTCATCTAGCTGGTACACCAGTCTTTTAGCTAAATGTACCAACAAGGCTATTCAAGCTTGTAGTTTTTTAACCATACAGGCAAGGGTGGAAGTTTGGAGCGAGCATGCATGTAACATATGTAGCCAGTTTTCAGTCAGCTTTAGGAGTGTGCCAGGGTACAAAGGGGATTACAGAAGCATTACATGAGGGAAATCTTCTCACAGAAGAACGATCAACATAATCTGAAATGGCATTGCAAATATAATTAGGAATTAGGTCAAGAAAAATATTTTGATTGAATTCATGCGTAAAGAATTACTTTGTTTACATGTCTGACTCTGTGTGTTCCATAGAACATTTCCAGACACTTTGGTTCAATTCTGTTTGGTTTCTATGCCAGAAAAGAGCTAGCAGCATTCATGTACATGTTGCTATATGAATCTAACCTAAAAATCATTTTTAAAAACAAGTGAAATGAAGTCCTAGACCACATCTTACACACCTAGAGATGTCATACATGTAGGGTTTTGTTAGATACTATTTAAAGTCATGTTTAGCTGGATGATACTTGCCAAATTTCATGTAAATCTGTATAGACCTCTTTGCCAGATAGTCTATTTGCACAGGCATGTAGTAAGTCATGATTAAACTCGATAAAGTAACCTTAATAATTGAATGAAAATCCATTTAGAGCAGTAATGTAATTACAAATAAAAACACAGATATACATTTCACAAAGCATTACAGAATTACATTTTATTTGATAGTCATTTAGAGGTCCATATTGATGAAAAACCACACTGATGAAAAACCACAAATATACGCTGATCAGCCATAACATTAAAACCACCTTCTTGTTTCTACACTCACTGTCCATTTTATCAGCTCCACGTACCATATAGGAGCACTTTGTAGTTCTACAATTACTGACTGTAGTCCATCTGTTTCTCTACATACTTTTTTAGCCTGCTTTCACCCTGTTCTTCAATGGTCAGAACCCTTACAGGACCACCACAGAGCAGGTATTATTTAGGTGGTGGATCATTCTCAGCACTGCAGTGACACTGACATGGTGGTGGTGTGTTAGTGTGTGTTGTGCTGGTATGAGTGGATCAGACACAGCAATATCGTGTCCACTCACTGTCTTAGTATTAGACACTCCTATCTAGTTGGTCCACCTTGTAGATGTAAAGTCAGAGATGATCGCTCATCTATTGCTGCTGTTTGAGTTGATCAACTTCTAGACCTTCATCAGTGGTCACAGGACGCTGCCCACGGAGCGCTGTTGGCTGGATATATTTTTGCTTGGTGGACTATTCTCAGTCCAGCAGTGACAGTGAGGTGTTTAAAAACTCCACCAGTGCTGCTGTGTCTGATCCACTCATACCAGCACAACACACACTAACACACCACCACCATGTCAGGGAGAGCCCTGACCATTGAAGAACAGCATGAAAGGGGGCTAACAAAGCATGCAGAGAAACAGATTGACTACAGTCAGTAATTGTAGAACTACAAAGTGCTTCTATATGGTAAGTGGAGCTGATAAAATGGACAGTGAGTGTAGAAACAAGGAGGTGGTTTTAATGTTATGGCTGATCGGTGTATATTTTTGTAAGAAAGGGAGGAAACCAGATTACTAGGGAACTACTCAATGAAAGTTACTGGAAATGAGAATTGAATCCAGACTGTTAGAGCCCTTATTGCTATGTGACATTCACTCTTCCAGCTGCTTTACCACTGTATGTGCACTGACTGTCTGTCTTGAAGTACCCAGTACCCTAGCATAGAATCCTAGCTACCAACAGACATAGTTTTTTTTTAATAAACATGATTTCATTTGGTATAACACTTAATTAACAGGACTTGATCATTTTTTGTTTGGCACACAGGTGGAACCCATGTTTGCGAGACAGCTCTTGTACTATGCTGGCCAGACCAATGGACATTACCTGCGAGGTTATGAGCTGGCCTCTCAGGGAACCCTGCCAGTCGAAGAGTACCCAAGGAGTCTGCAACACATGCAGGAATAAGGTCCGACCTAAAAAGACTGTTCCAGTATGTTCTTTCGCTTTTGACACTGACGTTTCTCATCAGACTGAAGACAGCAGGCACGAGGATACCGGACCAAAGGTCATTGTTTGCCAGTGCACATCTACCTTTACCAACATGCTAAAATGTTTAATCACTTGTTGCCTTGTGAATAGGACGCCTGAAATGTACATTTTAGATCTGTTTTTAGAATTGTTAACATTTTCTAAAGGGTAAATAAGATAAAAATCCTGGGCTAAGAATGTATATGCCAGGGCGTCCACAGGGCGTTCATAGAGTGGAAGGAAGATACTTCCAAATATGCAATTAACACAATGCTGTAAAGACGCCAGTGGAAAACATGCTATTTTTGAATTTTGTGTTGATTTTATAGTTCAGTATTATGGTTTTGTCTTGATTTTTTTACATGGGGTAAATAATAGAAACACGTTTCACTTCATTCATTTTAAGGCGTTAATAAGGAGTAGAGCTTTAGCACAGCTCTGATCCCTGCATGCTCTAATCTATTGTTTTTATTTTTATGCATTGCTGCCTGTTTTTCTAACAGTTTAGTCATTTCAAATTCCCTGAATTGGACTTTCACATGCATGATACCTATGCTGGTGTATGAGGGTGACGGGCTAGGATATTCCTCCTTTCTCCTGTCATTTCACCTGACAGCCACAGATTCTTACAGAAATATTTAAAACGTACAGATGATCACTCTATGCTCTGTGTTTTTTATTATTTTGTCCACCCGTGTTCTTTGTGTATGATGTTTTATAGAATTTTCATTTTATTTTTATTTTCATGATCAGCTTTGTCTGTATTACCTATCAAAATTAAGCTAGTATTCCGATGTACACTGTTACTGATCGAGTCTATTTATACTTTCAGTCGTTATGTTGGGACTTTAAACTCTGTCTTATCTGATACGAGTTTTCTAATCTTGAATGTATTATTTTTTCTCTCAATTATTTCTGTGTATAGGTTCTGTAATGCCGAATACTAAGAAAGAGTCCGTCTGAGACTTACTGTTACATATGAGTCAATATAATCAGATAGCCATCTTTTTCTGGTGCTCTGTGTGTGTATGTGTGTGTACACATGTGTCTGTGTGGTATACTGAGTGCTGATGGGAAACTTGTCACATGCAGGTTACTGCCCACATTTTGTGGTAATAGTGTAAAAAGGTTACAATGAAGAGGGGAAGGGAAAGACCTCCTTCTGGCCTGTTCTGCCTGTTTGAGATTTAAACTGTATTTTTCTATTTCAATTATTTTATGTATTTTTCCATGACTGTAATCATGCAACATAGAAGAATAAAGATTTTCTTGTTTTATATTAACTTTCTTTATTTATGTTCTTGTACACTCTGTTCATGATTTTAACATGATTACTATAACTCTAAATCTAATCTAATATAAAAGATCTAATATAAAAAATGCTGTACAATACATTTCCACTGAGAACCCATTAAATTCTAGAAAAAAAGGGATTGAAGGTCAACTGCTAGCCGCTCAGGTGGCACAGCGGTAAAACACACGCTAGAACACCAGAGCTGGGATCTCGAATACATCGTATAGAATCTCAGCTTTGCCTGCCGGCTGGGCTGAGCATCCACATGAACAACGATTGACCAGGGTGTGTTTCTCCGTTCACAGTGCTGATCCGCATTGCACTCATCAAAGTGTAGGTGACAAAAAATGCATACGGCTGCTGCCCACGTGTCGTGGGTTAGCTTCGTTCTCCTCAGTCAGAGCGGGGATCGACATTGGTGGAGAGGAAGCATGACGCAATCGGGCAATCGGACGTGCTAAAGTTGGGAGAAAAAGGGGAGAAAAGGCATAAACCAAATATAAAAAAGGTCAACTGCAATGTTTTAAAAATTATAAAAATGTTTGACAAAATGAACACTTTAAAAAATGTATTAGAAAATTTAGATGAAAATTTAGATTTAAATTTTAAAACTGGACAGTGTTAAATAGACATGTTGAAAAGCGTAGACCAGGGATGTCCAAACTATATTTGCAACCATTTGTAAATGGTCAAATTTGCAACCCGTTATCATTTTTTAAATGGCTTGTCAGGTATTTTTTTTTATGCATTTTTCTCCCTTTTTTCTCCTGATTTTTAGCGCGTCCAATTTTTACCCAATTGCGTTTTGCTTCCTCTCTACTGGTGCTGACCCCCGCCCCGATTAAGGAGAGCGAGACTGACACACGCCCCCTCCGACACGTGTGCAGTAGCCGACTGCATAATTTTACCTGCCTTGTGCACGGAGAGCCACACCCTGAATGGCAATTTTGATACGATGTATTTGAAATCCCAGCTCTGGTGTGCTAGCGTATTTTACCGCTGCGCCACCTGAACGGCCTTGTCAGGTATTTAAAAAATAAAATTAAAGTTCGCCCGCTATTAAGCAGGTTTAAAAAAAATCGCTTGAACTGTTTGATGTCCAGGAGTTGCAATCGCATAAAACAAATCTAAAATGCTCCCCATCTAACGTTCTTGATTTGGATAAACATGGCAGCTTCAAAGAAACAAAAACTAGACAGCGAATGCAGAAGATTTCAGGTGTGTCAGGAAAATGAATATTATGAATAATATACTCCTGACCAGAGCATGAAACACTGCATTTGAGAGGCATCAGCTCCTGGATTTATACTTCCCAGCACCTTGTCAACAAGGGAAAGATTTTTCTTCTTTGTGGAAAAGACAAACAAGTCCCTATGTCAATGAATAGACTAGTGGGAATAACATCACTGTTGAAAACTCTCACTTTACTCTCTTTATGCATTCAGCTTTTAAGTAATTGCAGCAGGCCTCAGTTTTTATTTAAACTGGACTTGCAGTGCCTGCAATCTGAGTGAGGCATAAGGATAAATAGAAGATGACTATGATTACCGGGTAATGCCCTTTGGGCTAATTAATGCCCCATTCAGTCTTCCAACAGCGTATTAACGGGGTTTTTTGAGAGGATCTGGGGTGTCTACACATGTGTCTATCTGGATGAAATCCTCAACTGTAGTAAAACCATAGAAAGAGCACATTAGACACATGCTTTTGGACGACCAACTTTACATGTAACTAAAGAACTCACAGTTTTACATGAATTTTCTAGGGTGTGTAGTGTCCAAGGGCAGTTAACAGATGGATCCAGTCAAGAACAAGGCAATCACTGAACATCTATGGTTCATGGTCTGGCAATTGGGTTTTCCATAATAGTTTTGGCTGTTCTTTTAGAACTTTAGCACCACTGTGTCTCCTCTGACTTAATGACCAGTCAGGAAAAAGCCTGGGTTGGATTCAGTGGCCATCCAAAGCCCAGAAACCTTTCAAGAACTTAAGAAGCATCCCCTGTCAGCTCCAGGCCTCTGAGTGCCAGATCCCAAGGTTTTGTTTATAGTCAAAGCAGATGACTCAGAATAAGAGTTGTCTGTGTGAGCCCAAACAACAAATTACACCACTGCGCCTATTTCTCTCATTGTCTGATATCCAGTCAGATAAAATAAAAAGGACAGTTGGCAGTCAAACTGGCACTGCCCCATGAGCGATTCTTCTAGGATATGCAGAGATATGTCAGAGCCTGTCCACTGTTACCCATTTTCCACCGACGTGGATCCGGATCCGTGTTTCCACTGGAAAAAAAAGGATCCAGACAGCGAACTAGCATTCTAATCTAATAACCATGACGTTGGGTGTGTTCGAAAAGCTAGGGAGCTCTCTACATAGACAGCATGTAACGTCATCCTACACGCGCTCCCGAGAAGAGGCTGTTCGAAATCCTAGATGCCTTAATAAGCTGTCTAAATAGGCATCTTAAAGTTTCAATGTTATTTTGACTCAAGAACGAGTGAGCATCGGAAGCGTCCTTAGTGATCAAGGCAATCCCAGCATTTAGTGCAGCATCTCTTTTCTCACAGAAAAATAAAAAAAAAACATGGCTGATGGTGAGTTATTTTCAAACCTAAATAAATTATTATTGATTTTTAACTTGTATAAACTTGCACAAATGTTTTTATTTGTAAGTTCGGGTTTGTCAGCGAATTTAACCATTTTTGGTACACGAAGGGAGATGTTAGTTGACATGCTAGCGCGCTGTGCCACCCCATCCCATTGGTTTGAATGGCAAGATGCTAAATGCGAAACCCGATGGAATCGTTGTCTAAGTAGCGCGTTCGAATAACCTGACTTATAAGTCATTGACTTATTAGAATCCTCTATACTGAGGCAGCTACCTATGTAGGCAGTAAGACAGCAAGGCAGCTCACTAGGTTTTCGAACACACCCGTCATCTGTGGGTGTGTCATAGTGTAGAAGTTTGGATGCTTTCACATAAGACATTATAAAATTATATCGAATTTAAACCACTTTCATCTTTTAAAGTTTATCTGATTAAATTTTGAGCCAATTTGCCGCTGATATTCACTGATATTTTCCAAGTGATGAACTGTGTGATATGATGTAATAAAAGTGACTTAGACAGTATAAACGATTAACGTGAAAAATAAAGCTTAATGTGGCTTGTTGTACTAAAACAATGAGCAATGAATTTGGGCAGTACAGAGCGCTTATAACCAGTAATAACGAAGAGAAATTGAGTGTTTCTTTGTCGTACTTTTAGTACATTAAGCCATGTTACGCTTTATTTAGGTGAAGCTTTTTTGCGGATTCAGAACCCTGAGCTGCATAAACACCACACGTGAAGTTAATACGGCTAAACACAGATACATGTGGAGCTTTTAGACTGGATTTAATGGTTATTTCACACAAATGTGTCATGAGGGGAGAGAAAGGACCCTTCAGGCGGAGATAACTAAATAGATTATTTTATTAACATAAAAGAAAATGATATTAATAACAAAAGACATACAACATAAACCAAAAACCCCCCGGTGAGTCGCGAACCCCTATCGCCAACTGCGAGGCCATCACGCTCCGTACTGCAGCTCCAGAGCCTATCTGTTGGAAAAGAGAGAAATGCCGAACGCGCGTGTGCGCAGTCTGAATTAAGAGACGGCTCTCTCGCCCACCGCACCTCCGCGTAGCCAGGGAGAAGCCGCTCTAAAGGAAATTAGAGAAATGCCGGACGCGCGTGTGCGCAGTCCGAATTAAGAGAGCCAGACGGCTTTCTCATCCGCCTTAGCGGGAATGGAGCCAATCTGTAGGGAACCAGAATAGAGGGATGGCTTGGTCATCAGCCGCAGCTGGAATGCAGCCAATCCCTGGGAAATGTGAGAGAAAACCGAGCTCGCCTTGATGCGAGAGAAAACCCAGCTCGCCTCGGCGCAGCTCGGGGAAGATCGGGAAGCCCGTCAGCTTCGTCATCAGCCGTAGCTGGAAAGGAACCGATCAGATTCAGAAAAAAGGAATAGCGAACTTGCCTGTGCAAAGGCTGACAGGTTGTCAGCCTTAATTGGATGGCTTCCAATTTAAGGGCTTTTGTTCTCGTGGCTGTGTAATTGCTCCAACGCCGGGAACCAACAGTGGTTGAACCAGCGCCGCAGCAAACCTTACAGTACGCCCTCCTCAAAGGGACCGCTCCTGAGGTCCCGAAACCCCATAGCCTGAGTCCCCTCGCATGGACTCCTGCTACCGGGGAGGGCCCCCCCAAAAAATTTTTTTGGAGGTAATGGGGGTTCTCCGCAGGGCCATTACTGGTCGTGCCTTTCTGTCATGAGGGGAGAGAAAGGACCCTTCAGGCGGAGATAACTAAATAGATTATTTTATTAACATAACAGAAAATTATATTAATAACAAAAGATATACAACATAAACCAAAAACCCCCCGGTGAGTCGCGAACCCCTATCGCCAACTGCGAGGCCGTCACGCTCCGTACTGCAGCTCCAGAGCCTATCTGTTGGAAAAGAGAGAAATGCCGAACGCGCGTGTGCGCAGTCCGAATTAAGAGAGCCAGACGGCTTTCTCATCCGCCGTAGCGGGAATGGAGCCAATCTGTAGGGAACCAGAATAGAGGGATGGCTTGGTCATCAGCCGCAGCTGGAATGCAGCCAATCCCTGAGAAATGCGAATGTGTTTTTGTAAAGCAATATGGTGCCAAATCAGAAAAATTTGGGACAGCATGGAAAATGCAAATAAAATAAAAATGAAGTGTTCCTTACATTTTCTTTGACTTTCATTTGATTGCAGAAAGGATGAGCCTGAGATATTTCATGTTTTATCTGCACAACTTTATTTAATTTATTAATAAACATCCATTCCTACATTTCAGGTCTGCAACACATTCCACAAAAAGTTGGGACGGGGCAATTTAGGGCTAGTAATGAGGTAAAAAAATAATTATGTGATTCCAAACAGGTGATGTCAACAGGTGATTGTAATCACAGTTTGGTACAAAAGTAGCACCTCTGATGAGCAAAGATGATCAGAAGATCTCCAGTTTGTCAACAAATGTGTGAGAAAATGATTGAAAAGTTTAAAAACAATGAACCTCAAAGAAAGATTGGAAGGGATTTACATATTTCTCCTCTACAGTGCACAATATCATTAAACCATTCAAGGAATCAGGAGAAATTTCAGTGCGTAAAGGCCAAGAGCGCAAACTTAATCTGAACGCCCATGATCTTTGATTTCTCAAACGGCACTGCATCAAGAACCGCCACTCAGCAATAGCTGATATAACCACATGGGTGAGGGATTACTTTGGCAAACATTTGTCAAGCACTACAATACAGAGTTACATGCACAAATGATACTTAAAACTTTACTGTGCAAAAAAGAAGCCTTATGTTAACCATGTCCACAAGTGGCGTCGACTTCTTTGGGTTCGGAGGCATCTAGGATGGACCATCACACAGTGGAAACGTGTATTGTGGTCAGATGAATCAGCATTCCAGGTTTTTTTTTGGAAAAAAATAAACGCCGTGTGCTCCGGACCAAAGACGAAAAGGACCATCCAGACTGTTATCAGCAACAAGTCCAAAAGCCAGGGTCTGTCATGGTATGGGGTCGTGTCAGTGCCCTTGGCAAAGGTCATTTACACTTCTGTGATGGCAGCATTAGTGCAGAAAAGTCTTAAGACGTGTTTGCAGGAGGAACGGGACAAAATAAAAGCTGAAACACTAAATCACTTGGTCTCCTCGGTGCCAAAACGTCTTTTAAGTGTGGTGGAGAGGAATGGCGACATTACAAAGTGGTAAATGCTTTACTGTCCCAACATTTTTTGGAATGTATTGCAGACCTGAAATGCAGGAATGGATGTTTATTAATAAATGAAATGAAGTTGAGCAGATAAAGCATGAAATCTCAGGTTCATCCTGTCTGCAATCAAATAAAAGTAAGGAAATGTAAGAAACACTGCATTTTAATTTTATTTGCATTTTCCATACTGTCCCAACTTCTTCTGATTTGGGGTTGTAAATAAAGAACACATTTACAGGGAAAATTTAAAAAAATTTAACTTAAGAAATAGTATAAATCTGTTAGGTTTAGCATCACTATTTGCCAAAATTGCATCCACATGTCTTACTTTGACGTACACTAAATTGGGGTACACTAAATTTGGGGAGAACTGTGTGAATAGTTACCTTGTGACTTGTGTGCCTTACTTTCTTTTAAATATGTACAAATGTCCATTACTTTATTTGAAAAAGTAAAAAAAAAAAGACTGGTTCATCGGACAGCATTAGCAGCTCTAGCTTTTGAATTTTTTATTACTGATTTTTACTGTCTCAAATGTAGTGGGGGCACCTGCCCCAGTAAATTGGATCCAATTATGCCTCTGGAGCTGGTGTTATGTAACAGGGTGGTAGGCTCTTTTTGGAATTTACTTGGGATCAAATTGCCCAGGGCACCTGATTGGCACAGTTAGTCAGTACCCCTTGATTAAGAGGGGTGTCAGATGGTCATATAGGGTGTGTTCGAAAACCTAGTGAGCTCTGTACATAGACAGCATTTTACGTCATTCTACGCACACTCCCAAGAAGGAGGCTGTTCGAATTCCTAGATGCCTTAATATGCTCACTAGTAAGTAGTGGTGGGCGGATCGATCCAAATATCGATATTATCGATACCAACGTTGGTACTGGAATCGGATCGATACTAGTGTGATGGGATCGATACTTCAGTTTTACTTTTTCTCCGCTACATTCAGCACGTTTCTCCCGTTTCGTCAGAAAGTAAAGATCATGTGTGTACAGACGGCGCTCCTCTCACATCTTACATGCTCACCTCGCTCCTCCCCTCCTGCTCTGCTGTGTTTTGTTGTCGTACCATCAATACTTTGCTTTGCAATTGCAGAAATAGGGGCAATTTTATGGAAATAATAGTGTAAACTACATGTACGTAAAGTATGGGCGCACCTTACGCACATGAATCGAAGCACGCGTAGTGAGGCTCTTATTCCATGTTTTGGTAAATGAGAGCTCTTTTCTTTTGACTTTGTGCTTATAAATGTAAACAGAATAGCATAGATTTTTTATTTTAAATTAACAAGGACACGTATTCGGTCACTATTAAAAATTTACAAATGTATTCACTCAGCAAACACAACTATGAGTTAGCCGCTTGGTGGTGATACACCATGATGGTAATGTTGTGAGAAAGTAAAGGCACCAGAAACGAGAAATTGGACCACTTTAAACAACTGAATTTATTTACAACCCTACTGAGAGCAGCTACTTTTTTACTTAATTTGAAGATGCATCTACCTTAATTCTTAAAAAATATCGGTATCGGTATCGAGATCGGCGATACTTGCCCTGTATTTACTTGGTATCGGATCGTTACCAAATTTTGCAATATCGCGCACCACTACTAGTAAGGTATCCTAAAATATTTTAACTCAAGAACGAGTGAGCATCCGATGCTGCCCTAGCACTGGAGGCAATCCCAGCATTCAGTGCAGCACAACTTTTCTCACAGAAAAATAAAAAACATGGTGGACGCTGCGGAGAAACGAACGTTATTTTCAAACATAAATAAATTATTATTGATTTTTAATTTGTATAAACATGCAGAAGTGTATTTATTTGCAAATTCGGCTTGTCAGTGAATTTAACCGTTTTCGGTACACTAAGGGAGATGTTAGTTGACATGGTAGCGCATTGTGCCACCCCATCCCATTGATCTGAATGGCATGAGGCTAACTGTCTTAGCTTAGTTAGTGAAAACTGATGGAATCGAACCTGCCTAATAAGTCAATGACTTATTAGAATTCTCTCTACTGAGGCAGCTGCCTATGTAGGCAGTAAGACAGTAAGGCAGCTCACTAAGTTTTCGAACTCACCCATAGTGTACATTCTGAATGTAGTATTCAGTAATCAACACTTTCAAACTCTTCTGCTTAACCCTGATCTGCACACATGTGACTTTTCATAAACATGTGAACTAATAAACCCAAACACGTGAATGTGTGTCTGTGTGTATGTTTAAGTGTGTGTGTGTGTATGTATGTTTACGTGTATGAGTATGTGTCCCCGCATGTTCAACTTTTAGCTATGCTTGAGTGACAGCAGTCACAACGGGAGTGTGGTTTCGGGGGCCAATAAAGTCGGTGAGCGAGAGAGCTAGAGAGCGAGCGAGAAATACAGGAAGCTTGAGTAACAGGTGCACAGGAAGACTGGCCCACAAGAAAAACAAAGAGACGTAAGATATCAGGGGGAGAGACAAAACGAGACAGAGAGGGGAAGAAAGAAAAATTAGGCGTCTGGGGTACCAACCAGTAAGCCTGTTGTGTAGTTTTGCAAGGCACACGCTAAATTTACACACAAAAACCCTACATGGTTTACGGCTGACACCAAATGTGTTTCACGTATGTGGATCATTTCTATAGTGTCATACAGGCTCCTGGCTAATTCATAGGGTGGCAAAATACGCTGTTTGCGATAATGATACTATTATACGCTGTAATTTCCCAGGTACGCTATATGGTCAAAAGTATGTGGACATTTGACCATGAGCTTGACAGATATCCTATTTTAAAAACAATAAGTAATATGGAGTTGCCGTCCCTTTGTGGCTTTAACCATAAGATCTTGGAGTGTATCTGTTCTCTTTGTCCCCCTGCCTTTAGGACGAAGATACAGGACAATAAAAACTTGGACTAGCAAGTTGTGACCATCGTCCCATTGGCACACCTTCACCCCAGTCCTTAACAACTCCCACATTTGTGCACCTCATTTTTTGCCATTTGCACCTCATATCTTTGCTGCTATTATTGATGTTCTGTGTCTTGTCTTGTTTGTGTGTTGTCATTTGTTGTTGTGTGTTGTTTTCTCTATATATGATTCATATGGGAAGTACCGTATTTCGTTGTACTATGTAGAATGACAAATAAAGTGTCTATCTATCTATCTATCTATCTATCTATCTATCTATCTATCTATCTATCTATCTATCTATCTATCTATCTATCTATCTATCATCACGATTCTCTCTGAACTTAATTCTATTCCTACAGTGCTAAGGTATTTAGTAATATACCTTGATAGGATCTTACCATTTGATTTATCAGCTTTTGTTAACACATACGGCAATCTGGTAGACAATTTTACTATAGGTCTTGACCCAGAAAATTGCTGTGTTAGTTTTGACTAGTGGGTGATTCTACCCAGTAAATTACCGGTAAATTCCAGAATAAAAATGCGTGTGAAAGAGGTTAAACATCTCTGAGATATTTGCTTTTCTGAATGACAAATTTACCCCATGTCCAATACATGACTGGTTAAAAAAAGGCTAGAAAACTAGTCAAATGTGAATAACAGATCATGTTTCAGGATCACTTTACGTGGTTTTGGCCACGTGTTACTGCTTGATTGAATTCTGAAAAGTTCTACCATCATTTATTTCCACAAATTTGATTCGTCCTGGTCAGTCTTCTTCATCTAAAAAAATCTAGATATCAAAACAATAAAAGTGTTAAAGTTCCCACTGACACAAAAATAAACAAATGAAAATCCTTGACACCTGCAGAAAAAATAAATTAGCATCTGTACATGTATGGCAGCTATTCCATTTCAGTGTCTGTTGAATTCCAAAACAAACACAAGTAATTTTGCCTAATGATGTACTAATCAAATAATTACCTGAATCAAATGTTTTTACTAAGCAAAAGTATGAAAACCATGGCTGTGGTCACCAATAGGACCAACAAAAACAGGTGGCAAAAACAGTGTTACCAGTACCTCAAAAGGAACTGGAATAAACAAATAACTACTGATCATGCCAAAACATGAAAAGAATAGTTACATTTTGGCTTTACTGGACTAGGGGACTAGGAATACAGTAAGCATCAGGTTTCTTTCATTCTTGAAATTTCAAAGATCACGATTTATAAGAACAAAGTTAAGAAGCAGACACTGGGGACACAGCAAGAACTACTTACCACTCACTTAACAACTGTATAATAACAAGGTGTGACTGGGGTACAGTCCATGTAGAGGATGGTTTGAAACAGGCTCCTAAAGGGCATGACTGAAATCCTGTTAAGCTAGAAAAAAAGTCCTTCATCAAAGAAAATCAAAGAAAGACTGAGGTTTGCAAAAGACCATAAGGATTGGACCATAGAAGACCGGAGCAATCTTCTCTGATGAGTCCAATTTTCAACTTGGCATGCTTGAACACCTGTTTATCTAATAGTTAGACAGAGACCTGGAGAAGCCTCCAAGCCATGGTGCCTTGAAGCAGCTATAAAATTTGGTGAAGAATCAAGGTGGGTAATAATCTGAGGTGGTTCAACAAGACTGGAACATATGTGTTTTTAAAGGACGTATACATCAAGCCATGCACAAGGTTATACAAGGTTGAGAGAAACCCTTCTTCATTCTGTTCTTACAATGTTTCCCAACTCTGAGGATTGTTTTTCCAGCATGCTCCATGCCAGAAAGCCAGGCGAATCAAAGTGTGGATGGAGGACCATCAGATCAAGAATTTTTTGTGGCCAGTCCAATTTTTAGACCTGAACCCCTGAACAAAGCCAAACTACTAGAATACCCAACTACCCAACAGCAATGTAAAATATTGGCTGTGATTGAAATACAGGTAATTCTACCAAATACTGAATTGTGAACTCTTCCAAAATTAAAACATTAGTATTGTTGTCTGGAAACAATGCAATTTGTTTGGTTATTTTGACCAGTGGTCAAAAAAATGGTCTAACAAATGGTCTAAATGAAAATATTTCTATTTGGAATTTGGGTAAAATGTCATTCGTGGTTCATAGCATAAAACACAAATGATCATTTTACTTAAACAGAGCAGTGTATAGATCTTCTTGGTTTAGCAACAACTTTACAATCTCATAAATTTCTCTCAGTTTTATTTGGTGTTTACCTGCAATGCATTTTCAACATTATTTCAGAAATTTGCATATCTTAGCATTTGTTGGCTGGTTTACCTTTACACATTTTAAGTAAAATTAAATTCACTTCAGTTTATTAAATCTGCATTCTCAATGTTTGTTTAAGATGAGAGGAAAACAAGGTACACAAAGGAAACATTGACACATGAACATGTCAAACTCATCATAAACAGTGATTGGAGGCAAGAAAAGTCTGGGTTTTGATGAAAAGTAAAGCAACCATAGAAAATGGAGTATATGAAAAATCTGCAGTAAAAAAATGACTTGCCAGTTTCTAGCTTTGTGTCTCTTATGCTGCATTTGGGAATCAACTGCTTTGTTTAATGACATTGTGCCATGTGCACTGTACTTTTTCAGAATATAAATCTGTTGTTCTACTGCCACATTTTGCTAAAATGTGTATACTCAGCCACAAAAGTGTACTTGACATAGAATGTTTACAAGTGAGAAAATAAATGAAATAGCAGCGAATTAAAATGTTTGTAGTATTATATTTGAGAGTGAATGAATTTAAATGAGGCAGCCTGGTGGCTCGGTGGGTAGTACTGTCACCTCACAGCAAGAAGGTCCATGGATCGATTTCCAGATGGAGTGGTCCAGGTCCTTTCTGTGCGGAGTTTGCATGTTCTCAGCGTGTCTGTGTGGATTTCCTTCAGGTGCTCTGGTTTCCTCCAACAGTCCAAAATACATTCAGTTGGGTTAACTGGAGACAGTAAAGTCCCCCTGGGTATGAGCGTGTGTATATGTGCCGTTCTGCCTTTCGCTCAGTGAATTGGACCCACCGTGGTGGTCAGACAATGAATACAATTAAATGATTTTTGAGTGGTGTATAGCGGCACGGTGGCTCAGTGGGTAACACCGTCGCCTGACAGCAAGAAGGTCCTGGGTTTGATCCCCAGACGGGGCGGTCCGGGTCCTTTATGTGTGGAGTTTGCATGTTCTCCCCGTGTCTGTGTGGGTTTCGTCCAGGAGCTCCGGTTTCCTCCCACAGTCCAAAAACATGCAGTCAGGTTAATTGGAGACACTGAATTGCCCTACAGGTGAATAAGTGTTTGTGTGTGTGTGTGTGTCTGCCCTGCGATGGACTGGTGCCCGTCCAGGGTGTTACTGTGTGCCTTGCGCCCATTGAAAAGCTGGGATAGGCTCCAGCACAACCCCCTCCCCTCCCCCCCTTTAAGAAAGTGAGTGACTGGTGTAGATGCTGGTTAGTATTTAATTGTATTAAACGATTATATTTTGTAAACTGAATAATAATATTTACCAAAATTGTAACATATGTGGTGTGGTTATATCTTTTTATTTTATATTTACGTTTGACATTTTATACAACACAGTAAAACTGTTTGCATAAAATCAGTAACAGAAAAATCACTGCTCTATGCCTATGTTGTGTAAAACTCATTACCCTTATTAGAAATTCTTGTTTCCTAAAAAATTGCAAGTTTAAAACAAAACAATTGGTGTTAAGGCTATTTAAGGACACTTTGCAAATTATCACTATTCTATCCTATTTACTGGGTAAACCGTGTGCTGTAACACTTCTTGTAAGTGAGTAAGAGCTCATTTAAAGGACACAGTGGGCACAAGCATTAGGGGATTCCTCCTCTCATTCACCACCTCTTAGAAGTGCCTGCCCAAAATGTGCTTCTATTTCCTTGCTGTTACCTCACAAGCCAAACGCCTGCCCTCTGTTGGCTTTCTACTGCCCACGCAGTTTACCGAAACCTCCAAGTTTACCATGTTCACAGAATTAACTCACACACTTGCTCTGACTCGGTGTTTCAAAGAAAGTACTTGTGGTTATTGTTAATTGCTTATGCTGAGTTCCAGAACTCAGACTCCTGACTCACCGAAACCAAAGCTTTATAGAGAATGGTGGACTAGAAGAACGCCTTTATTTGTCATACATACATATACAGTACATGCGTACAGTACAATGACATTCTTTCTTCGCACATCCCAGCTGGCTTGGAAGCTGGGGTCAGAGCACAGGGTCAGTCATTGTACCTCGCTCCCAGAGCAGCAGGGGTTAAGAGCCTTGCTCAAGGGCCCAACAGTGGCTGCTTAGCAGAGGCTGGATTTGAACCCACAAGTTTGAATCTTCAGATGCTAAATCAAAAGCTGTACTTTTTCTGTTCCAGCAAGACAAGTCCTGACCTTAATTACATTTACAATTTCAGCATTTAGCAGATGCCTTTATCCTAAGCGATTTACACTATACAGTTTTTTAAGCAATTGAGGTTTAAGGGCCTTGCTCAAGGATCCAACAGTGGTTTGAACCAGCAACCTTATGATTACTAATCCAGTACCTGAACTGCTAGGCTACAACTGCCCACATTTAAATTTTGGCATTTAGCAGACACTTTTATCCAAAGCGACTTACAGTTGTGACAGTATACAATCTAAGCAATTGAGGGTTAAGGGCCTTGCTCAAGGGCCCAACAGTGGCAAACTGGTGGGGCTTGAACCGGCAACCTTCTGAAGCAACTTATAGTATACGTTTTTTTTTAGAATCAGAATCACTTTATTTCGCCAGGTATGTTGCACATATGAGGAATTTGTTTTGGTGATACACATAGTAATACACATAATAATACACAAAATAACACACATAGTAATACACATAATAGTACACATAATTATACACATAATACACATGTATGACATGTAGCATGTTAACAGTCCGTGTGCTGTCTGGTCTGTTAAATAAGTATTAACCAAGAGAACAACTGTGGTTAAGAATTGTTACAGCTCTGGGGAAAAAGCTGTTAGCATGTCTGGTTGTGTACGTTTTTATTGTCCTGAGTCTTCTGCCAGATGGAAGTGTTTGAAAGAGGTGATGTCCGGGATGAGAGGGGTCTGCTGTAATTTTGCCGGCGTGCTTCAGCACTCTGCTGTTGTAGATGTCCTGAAGTGTTGGCAGACTACAACCAATTATCCTCTCCGCTGTTCTGATTATATGTTGAAAAAGCAATTTTTTTAAGCAATTGAGGTTTAAAGGCCTTGCTCAAGGACAGTGGTTTGAACCAGCAACCTTATGATTACTAATCCAGTACCTTAACCACTAGGCTACAGCTGTCCAATCAATTAGGAATCAATTAGGCAGTGTGATGACAGGGCTTGAGGAAGATAAGGAAGAATAAACTTGATTGACAATATCACAGCCTGGACTGCATTTTCAGGGGCTAGTCAGCTACCAACAACAGAAAGTATTTAAAAAGCTGGCCCATCTATGCAGCCAACCATCTCAAAGTAATGACAGTGTAGTGAGGCCTTTTTGTTTAGCATCAGTGTTTGACCCCACAATTGCTCTATTGCTCTAATTGGGCAGACATTCTAACAGGCACTCCAAGCTTGTGTAAAAAGCCTTTCCAAAAGAAATGAAGACTATGATAGCTGCATGGGGTGAGGATGGTGCATGTGCAATACCATTTTAATGTCTATGGTTTTGGAACGGTATGGACAGCAAGCTCATGGTCAGCTGTCCACATACCTATTGTCATATTGTGTACATTATTGGTGTGGGTATGGGTGCAGCACAGCTCTGAGTTCTGGGGATTAGATTTGAACATCATCTGTGAAGAGGTTGTTCATGTTCTTGCAGTGTCCTGGTTTTCTCTAGGTAATACAAATTCCTTCAAGCTAGCTCTAAATTCCCTTTAGGTGCAAGTAAGTGGGTGCATGGGTGAATGTGTGATGCCCTGCATTAAACTTGCACACTGACCTGGCAGTGTCAGTGTCACAGAGCTCTAGAGTTCTCAGTTTGATCCTCACAGAAAGATTGGATTAAATTTGCCACACGGGTGCAAGTGGGTTTAGAAAAGTCAATGTTCAAGATGCTTAGTAGTGGGCTGGTGCCCTGTTTAAAAAAAAAAAAAAAGTGTATTTTTACTTATTGTTCAATGTTGTTGTAAAGTGCTTCACAATCACTCTGATCATGATCAGAATAAAGCAGCTTTAGAATACGGCTAAAAGAATAATTTACTCCAAACAAGATACCATTACACACCACCTAACAGTGAGGTTTTTCCACAGTAAATGCACATTTTAACACAGTTTGTTTTAGCATAAAGAATAGTAGCAGAAAAAACACCAAGTTGTAAAGAACGCTGGCCCGTTTATAATCCCCTGCGGGGTGAAATCCCTAATTTGTTGCCACTAAACTCTACAGGGCAAAATATTTATTCATTTCATTTCTGAAAGTGATCATCAAAACCAAAGGGTCCAAATATAGCACAAGAAAGCACGGTATAGAAGCCACTCCAGTCATAACAATACCAAACTAGGTGATATAAAAATTATCCAACTGTTTATTCAACAGACAGACAAACATGAGTTAGGTATCCTTCACTAAATACCTCTCAGTTTCAAATCGAAGCCATTTTATATTCAAGAAGGTGTGTAAGAAAATGTACTGGCTTGATTAAGATGGCATAACTCATCTGTACCCATGCCTGAAATTAAACAGTACCAATCATTGTTCCAATTAGGTGCTTTTTAAGGTCTCGGTAGTATATCATGTTTTAAATAAAAAGGTATAAAAAGCTCGGGTGGCACAGCATAGTAAAACACGCTAGCTCACCAGTGCTGAGATCTCAAGCTCTTGAGTTTAAATCTCAACTCCACTATTTGGGGACAGTCTTAGATCTCATAACTCAGTGTTTCTTTTCATTCAGATGATGATGAATAGTGTGAGCTGACACGGTTGTACTCTGTGTCTACAGGTCAGCTTGAATTTGTTTGGAGGTTGATTGAGGTTCTGGACACAAGTTCTCTGGAGATGGACTTGTAGTCTTTACATTGTTGTGTTGTGTGTGTTCTAGCTTTGTCTAGTGCTGAAAGAATAATTTACTCCAAACAAGATACCATTACACATCACTTAACAGTGTAGTTTTTCCACAGTAAATGCACACTTTAGCACAGTTTATTTTAGCATGAGGGGGAGTAGCAGTTGTAAAGTTGTAAAGAACTCTGGGCCTTTTGTAATCCCCTGCAGGGTGAAATCCCTATTTTGTTGCCATTAAACACTACAGTGCCACAGCACAAAATATTTATACATTTAATTGTTTCATTGTTGTGTTGTGTGTGTTCTAGCTTTGTCTAGTGCTGTGAATATTAAATGGATATAACTGCCATTCCATAATAATTAAGTAAAAACAAGTTTTAGAGCTTTTTTACTTATGAAATTTAAAATAAAATGATACGTAAGTGTTCCTAGGATCACAGTGCCCTTAATAATTTTGGCTGTCTAAATAAAATTAAGCAACCAGGCAAAAAGTGCCTTAGTTTGAAGAAATAACCCAACAATCACTCTAAAAGAGCTTAAAAAGTCTTGGATGGACAACCATATTTGCAGCACCCAATAACTAAAGACTTTATAAAAGTGTGGAGAGATGAAAGCCACTTTTGATAAAAAGCCAATCCCATCATGTAAAGGACTCTGATAAATCAATGAACAGGGTAAAGCTGTTACTTAAAGACAAATTAGTCATGGATTAAAAATTACAATGTCAACAATTACAAATAATATTCTCTCTTGTTTTACTAACACTAATGTATGCTTGTGATTGTGTGGAAGCAATGAGTTTGCACCCAGGACTTTTTTGCCTTGCTTTTAAATGTTTCAGGATAAAACTGTTACTAAATATAAATGAGTTCAAGAGGGGCTTTATTGTCATTTCAGCTATATACACTGCCTGGCCAAAAAAAGGTCACCACCTGGATTTAACTAAGCAAATAGGTAAGAGCCTCCCATTGGATAATTACGGCATGGGTGATTATGTTTCAGCTGGAAACAAGTTATTTAACCCTAACTGATGCAGCGAGTAGCTTCTCATTTGTTAAACAACCATGTAAAAGACACATCCTGTGGTCGTGGAAAAGATGTCTATCTGTTTCAGAAGGGTCAAATTATTGGCATGCAGAGAAAACATCTAAGGAGAAGCTGAAACTACTAAAATCAGGTTAAGAACGGTCCAATGCAAAGTGGAAGGACAGTGGGGAAACATCGTCTTTGAGGAAGGAATGTGGTCGGAAAAAAATATTGAATGATCGTGATCGGCGATCACTTAAACGTTTGGTGAAATCAAATGGTAGAAAAACTACAGTAGAACTCAGGGAAATGTTTAATAGTGAAAGTAAGAGCATTTCCACACACGCAATGCGAAGGGAACTCGAGGGATTGGGACTAAACAGCTGTGTAGCCTTAAGAAAACCACTTGTCAGTGAGGCTAACCGGCAAAAACGGCTTTAATTTGCTAGGGAGCATAAAGATTGGACTCTGGAGCAATGGAAGAAGGTCATGTGGTCTGATGAGTCCAGATTTACCCTGTTCCAGAGTGATGGGTGCATCAGGGTAAGAAGAGAGGCGGCTGAAGTGATGCACCCATCATGCCTAGTGCCTACCGTACAAGCCTGTGGGGGCAGTGCTGTGATCTGGGGTTGCTGCAGTCGGTCAGGTCTAGGTTCAGCAACGTTATGTGCCCAAAGAATGAGGTCAGCTGACTACCTGAATATACTGAACCACCAGGTTATTCCATCAATGGATTTTTTCTTCCCTGATGGCACGGCCATATGCCAGGATTCATCGGGCTCAAATTGTGAAAGAGTGGTTCAGGGAGCATGAGACATCATTTTCACACATGGATTGGCCACCACAGAGTCCAGACCTGAACCCCATTGAGAATCTTTGGGATGTGCTGGAGAAGACTTTGCGCAGTGGTCTAAATCTCCCATCATCAATACAAGATCTTGGGGAAAAATTAATGCAACTCTGGACAGAAATAAATGTTGTGACATTGCAGATGCTTGTGGAAACGATGCCACAGCAAATGCGTGCCGTAATCAAAGCTAAAGGCGGTCCAACCAAATATTAGTGTGTGTGACCTCTTTTGGCCAGGCAGTGTACAAGTACATATTAAAATGAAACATTTCTCCAGGACCAGGGCGCAACAGAACAAAAAGTGCAAGACAATACAGTACACAGTGCAGATAAAAAACAGAACAATAAATACAAAAAGGCCTAAAATAAATACACAAAAAACGGTTCTAATCTAAAAAGTATTTAAGAAGGACAAGACTACAGACAAGTGTAGTGATGGCCAGTATGAATTAAATTAAATTAATGAATGATTAAAAAAATAATTCACAAGTTTTCATTTGGCTATGTTAGGGTACCTTTGCAAGTGGTTATTATAGCCATAAGCCTTTATGGAGAACCTTCAATTAAATCTGGACAAAGTGATGAAGTTATGTTTCCACCCAATGTGTCCTCACATACTTTTGTTTCTTTTTTAACAATGTAAATCAGTGAATTATTATTAGGTGCTGTCAAGTCATTTCTGAATTCTGGTGATCGCAAGGATTGTGTTTTTCCAGACCTTTATATTTTCTGTCTGTGTTCAGGCCTCTCAATGGTTTGCGCATTATTCCTGGTATTGTATCTACCCCATCTTGTTGGCCGTCCTCATTCTCTTTTACCTTTTTAACATTGTCGAGCATAATTGTCTTAAAAAAATTCTCATAAGGTTTACAGTACAACACAGCTTCAGTTTGGTTCATCTAATTCACCTTAAGGTGTTAGTGGGAATAATCAGGTGTTAAAAGAGCAAGTGTCATCTTTCAGTTTCGAATCAAAGCCATTTCTTATATATGAGAGGGTGTATAAAAGAAAATTCACTGTTTATGAAGATGTTATGAGTAATTTGTACCCATCATCATCATCACAATTGACTGCTTTTTATGTTGCTGCGGTATAACCTCTTTCAAATGTTACAAAATATCCTTATTGCAAATTGGAGCATATTTAAAATCATATTCAGGGTCTGCTGAATGCACTCATTCTCTCAGTCTCTTTGCACTGATATTTGTCCCCCCAAATGGCTAGGTTTACAGAATACCATACGCCTTAAACGTAAACTCCTGGAAACGTAGGCACTGCTTTTACCAGCAGCATGACTTTTACCAATGTAAATAAATAATAAAAATTTCAATATCAAAGTGGCATGATTCCATGACAAATTACTGATCTGAAACTGTTTCATCAGTAGTGCTGATGTTATCTCTACCATGATAGACTAGAAAAGGAAATAATTAGTAGAGACAGCCTTACTGTTTCTACAATAATATCACCATTGATGGTTCATTAAGAACCATCAAATTTTCACAGTTTAGTGACAAAATGGCAATAATAAAGGTGTAATGATTAAAATTTAAATAAGACAGAATTAGTTATGTTCTTAAGGTTTATTAATTATACCATCATTTCTGTTGACATGACCGCATTGTCTTTCTTATTAGTGATGTCAGCCTTGATCTCCCTAAATCTGCCATGCTAGACATAAAAATTAAATTATACACTGAGGTAAATGTATTCTAATAGAAAACTGATATCATAAATAATCATTACTTTCCCCTATAATAATCAATGAGATTACAAGGTAAAAAAACAGAGCAAAAAACGATTCAATACAGAATCTTTCCAGATCTTCAGCCTCCAAGGCTTAATTTTTTTTTCTCTATCTGACGTTTCCATGCTATTGAAAGTGTTGCTTAGAAAATGGTAAGTAATTATTTCCATTATTGCCAGATTTATTATTTTTTAACAGTTTTTTTATTCATCACACAAAACAGTACATACAACTTCCAACATGTATGAGATGTATTCGTAAGCACAAAAGAAAAAAAAAAGTGATAAATAATTTAGAAAAGAGGTAGTTACAGTTCTTTCATTTCATTTCCATTTTTTGTTAAACTTATCTGATCTTAGCTGTAATCTTGCTGTAATTTTCTCCACAATAAAAACCTTTTTAACCATATCTTTCTATTGCACAATGTTGGGGGCTTGAGGTTTTAACCAACACACTGCTATCGCTTGCTTTGCTACTAAAAGCAAAATTCTCAATAAATATATCAAGTCGCCATCAGTCACGCTATCAGGTGGTATACCTAATATACTGTACATATAATAATCCACAATTCCTCCAACATAGCTCAGATGTCTTACTATATTTTGATGTAACAGAAGGTGTATTGAAGTATCTCATTTTTATTTTCCAATCAAATTCCCTCCATGTTGGACTATTAGTTAATTTATGTCCTGCTATGAATGTTTCTTCCCATTTGTCATCTGTTATTATAATATTTGCTTCCAACCCCCATTTTTCTTTGAACTCTATTATTATCTTCAGAATCTGCCTGTAATGCTTTATACAGTTTAGATATGATTCTTTTTTTAGTCTCTTCTTCTGCATATGTCATTAATAATTCCTCTATTTTTGATGGTTCTTGGCAAATATTCTCCCATTCCTTATGTTTCCATATGTAATGTCTTACTTGTAGGTATTTATAGAAGTTGTGAACTAATAGTTTAAATTCTTGTCTAAGTTGTTCATATGACTTTATGTTTTGCCCACTGAACAGCTGTGCAATGTACAGTATATTAACCCTATGTTTGCCCACATTTTGTAGCCTGCATCCATTATAGATGGTAAAAAAATCTGGGTTTATTGCTATTTTAGTGGCTCTAAATTGCCAGATTTTAAAGGTATATTATTTGATAATGTAGTGCATCTTGCTAAAACAACCACTTATACAACGGATTAGGTCATAATTTCTGATAAAGTACCATAAAATAATGTACAGTAATATATGGTTTAAATTATGTACATGAAAATATGTTTTATTATTTATAATATTACTTGATTAAAGCAAATCTTAGAAGGGACATCAGCCCTAGAAACACAAACACACACACACAATTAACCTTGACCTTGTTTCAGGTATAGTTACGTGGTAACCATATTGGAGATTTAATGTGCCAAATTGTCTTATTAATTAAGAGTGTATTTTAAAATGTATACACTTTTAATTTGTAGTTCACACATGAGTAAAATAAAACAAATGTGTTTACCTTTATAAATCTGGTAATAGGTATGAAAAAGCAAACACCCCTGTCAGAGCAACAATTAAGGTATTGTAGACACCCGAAGCTGTACTAAACCTACATAAAGCAGAACACACAAGTGTATTTCGCCACTAACAAGATACAGAAGGATGCTAAAAGATAATCAATCAAATGAATCTCCAGAGATCTCAGTTTAAGATTTGCAAAGTGTTACATTTTAAGGTAATTAACTTAAGGGTGGTTGCATGAAGTACCAATGAGGCATTGGGTTTAGCTCAAAAATATTTCCTTATTATAGATTTTATTGTCTTTACTTGTAGTATATTGACATATAGTGTTTCCATTTATAACCTGTAAAATATAATATGTGCTAAAGTAAGCTGTAGCTATTACTGGAGACATTTTACAATCTTACTTTGTCAGTAAACCTTTAAATTTTACATTTTTTAGCTGCACCAGCACAAACACATGGCTCAGACTTACTGAGTGGTTGAGCATGGAGTCTTTAAATAAGCAGCAGTAATTAGCATCAGGTGTGAGGGATTATGTTGAATTAGTTAGCGTTTAGTGAGTGACACCTCTAGTGGGGCAGGTGAAGTAAAGACATGATATTCTGCTAGTGCTCAGACTCACTGTTTATCCTAAATTAATAATTTAATTACATTTAGTAACCACTTTATATTAGTCAGGGTTGCAGTGTATTACTTATGCATACACTTAATCAAAACAAGATAAATTTTAAGCAGTTTAACTACTGGCAGGACTTTGGGTGATGAGAAAACCTTCACAGCTAATTTAACTGTGTTGGTTTTATACACCGATCAGCCATAACATTAAAACCACCTCCTTGTTTCTACACTCACTGTCCATTTTATCAGCTCCGCTTACCATATAGAAGCACTTTGAAGTTCAACAATTACTGACTGTAGTCCATCTATTTCTCTAAATACGTTTTTAGCCTGCTTTCACTCTGTTCTTTAATGGTCAGGACCCCCACAGAGCAGGTATTATTTAGGTGGTGGATCATTCTCAGCACTGCAGTAACACTGACATGGTGGTGGTGTGTTAGTGTGTGTTGTGCTGGTATGAGTGGATCAGACACAGCAGCACTGCTGGAGTTTTTAAATACCGTGTCCATTAGGGTTGCCAACCATCCCGTAAAATACGGAATCGTTCCGTATTTGGAAACTAAACATGGTGTTCTGTATTGAACTGATATGGGACGCGCTTTGTTCCGTATTTTTATCAATGGGAGAGAAATGCTGCAGATTAGACTGTTCAATACTAGAGCTGGGCGGTTCCTGAATCACCCGGGTTAATGATTTGAGTCTTTGTACTGAATCAGAAATCACGAGTTCGAAATCTCAATGAACCCAGATCCTATGAGTCCTCTGTTGTCCTCTGACTGACTGCTGCTCCGCATTCAAGGCGAGTGAGCCGACTCACTGGAAACACCGCGGACTCAGATGATTTGGCTGAACCGACTTCACTCCAGTCTGTGAATCTAAGTAATAAGTTAAATATTCCAATAAACAGCGATTAAACACACTGGTGTTCATTATGTGGCTGATGTTATGTACATGCTATTATTATTATTATTATTATTATTATTATTATTATTATTATTATTATTATTATCAGCAGTAGCAGTATAGATTAGCAATGCAGCATATTTTCTTGTAAGCAAAATAACAAAATATAGTTATATTATTATTAAAATGCAAATGCTTACAGGCTACTTTAGTACTGTACCACTTATAGCCCCCATGGTAATTTTAAACCCTTGACCCATTAATATACCCATCTGATTGGTAGGTGAGTCCACCCCGCTCTCCCGCATGATCAAGACTGTACTTTAAAAAAGTGTCAACTTGTCACTGATAAGAGAAGTGTGAGGGGCCAAGAGAATTAAGAGAGAAGGATTTATTTACAGAAGATGAGAGCACAAAACACAAGTGATATTTGGATGCATTTTAATGCAGTAAATCAATTGCAATCAGAACGTCAGTATAAGTGACTCAACTGACTCAAGTGACCCAAGTGAACCGGATCACATTGACTCAGATTAACCCGCGTGCATAAAATGAACCAAATTTACCACCACTATAAATACTCCGCTGTTTGAGTAGCGCAGTGGGCAGAGCGCATCACGCACGTTCTTCTGCCCTAGGTTCGGATCCGGCTTAGGGCGAAACTAAAGTAACACAGGCAGGGCCGGCGCTATGGGGGCGCTGGGGTGGGCATTGCCCCAACCCTCCCCCAATTTTCTTGATGCTCCCCTAAGCAACGCAGTCCACAACCGGGGCTGCATGTCAGTGTGAAGATGGATTATGTAAAAATGTTGTTTTCACTATTGAGAAAAAAGGTTACATGATGTTGTTTATGTTGTTTTACCTAAAATATGGTTCTGATTTATTATTATAAAGAATGAAGATAACAGATGTTAAACAGCCTAAATAAAACATTTTAATAATGTTCCTATGATGGTGTCAGACCCGTTATATTGTTTACAGGTGCAACCCCCCCCCCCCCCCCCCCCCGCTCAGGTAAACACTTGGCATCCCGCCAGCCCAGGGTGTTTCTTATTTCCAGGTCTGAAAGTTGGCAACCCTAACTCACTGTCCACTCTATTAGACTCTCCTACCTAGTTGGTCCACCTTGTAGATGTAAAGTCAGAGATGATCGCTCATCTATTGCTGCTGTTTGAGTTGGTCATCTTCTAGACCTTCATCAGTGGTCACAGGACACTGCCCATGGGGTGCTGTTGGCTGGATATTTAGCAGTGATAGTGAGGTGTTTAAAAACTCCATCAGCGCTGCTGTGTCTGATCCACTCATAACAGCACAACACACACTAACACACCACCACCATGTCAGTGTCACTGCAGTGCTGAGAATGTTCCACCACCCAAATATTAACTACTCTGTAGTGATCTTGGGAGAGTCCTGATCATTAAAGAACAGCGTGAAAGGGGGCTAACAAAGCATGCAGAGAAACAGATGGACTACAGTCAGTAATTGTAGAACTACAAAGTGCTTCTATATGGTAAGGGGAGCTGATAAAATAGACAGTGAGTGTAATGAGGTGGTTTTAATGCTATGGCAGATCGGTGTATATTGTTATTATATTAAAACGTCAGTACATTCTGTCTCATTTTTGTAACATACCTCTTGATAATCAGTAGCTAACCAGTAGCATGAGCTCCTGCCCACAGACTTCGTGTGAAACTAAATGTCCATTTTCGAAATGGTGAAGCTGCTGACAAGCCAGGTGTTTCACATCCACTTTCCCAGAACCTCTTTCTGAGCTTCACTGCAGAACTTGTTTCACTGGATTGTCTATAGACTGTGGTCACACTGACCAAAACCATTCGAATCATGGTCAGACTGTAAACCTCAGTATGTACAGTGGATTTAATTACACATCACACCTTTTGTAATCAGCAAGTGTATATTTTACTAATTTAGAAAAATGTTTGAAATAATTTACCAGTGAGATATTGATATAAAAAGTCAAAGCTTTTAAACCACACACTTTAATTAAAGCACCTCTCAGCTTACCTAATGCTGCTGATCACCAAAGCAGAAGCAGAGCAGAGACTTTTTCCTGCAAGATAGCCACTAAAAATTGCTCGACTCTTGCATCATCTATTAATTTGTTGCTTGTTTTTGGTCATGGTCGCGGTGGGCCTGATTCACTGGATAAAAGGCAAAAAACACATCAGACAGGTCAGCAGTCCATCACATGGCAGACACACACACACTCACACAATGTGATTGTAGTAATTCCAGTTGGACGGCACGGTGACTAAGTGAGTAGCACTGTCGACTCATAGCAAGAAGGTCCTGTATTCGATCCCCAGGTGGGGCGGTCCGGGTCAATTCTGTGTGAAGTTTGCATGTGTCTGTGTGGGTTTCCTCTGGGAGCTCCGGTTTCCACCCACAGTCCAAAGACATGCAAGTGAGGTAAACTGGAGATACAAAATTGTCCATGACTGTGTTCAATATAACCTTGTGAACTGATGAATCTTGTGTAATGAATAACTACCGTTCCTGTCATGAATGTAACCAAAGTGTAAAACATGACGTTAAAATCCTAATAAACAAACAAACAAACAAACATAGTAGTTCCAATTGACCTGACTGCATGTCTTTGGACCACAGCCCTTCTTGCTGTGCACCACTATGTCACCCCAATCATGTTTCAGCAGCTTTTAATTAATTTTAATACATTTAATTTAATTTGGTGACCCCCAATTCCCCCCCCCCTAATCACCGCACTGTTATTTATATCATTTATTTATACCTATTTATACCAATTTATACCTATTTATTTGTGCACAGAGAAGTCATTCAGCTGTAGTCAACTACAATCCCAAATCAAAAATCAGTTTGTTGTTTGTTTATTAGGATTTTAACGTCATGTTTCAACAGCTTTTAATTAATTTTAATGCATTTAATTTCATTTGGTGGTTCTTAAATTACATGATGCCATCCAACAAAAGGCATACAGTTTTCCCTAATTACCACAATGTAATTCATGTCATTTTTAAAGAGTGTAAACTGTACCTATTTGTTTGTGCACAGAGAAGTCAGTCAGCTACAGTCAACTACAATCCATAATCAGAAAAAAAGGCCATGCATATTAAATGACAGTATAAAATTATTTAAACCACAAAGTCAATAACTAGATTTTTAATAGGCTTAAACAATACATTATTAATTGCATTAATAAAAAACAGCATTATTCAAATGTTGTCATTAATCATTAATCAATTGCATTAATTAAAAACAAAGAACACTATTATGAACAGTTCAAGTCTGCCATGACAAACACATCCTGTTCAGGTTTATGTAGACATTCGACTACTAATATAGGCACATTCTTCAGAGTTGTATGTTCTTCTCTAATGAACTGAAATGAGTTTTTATAAAGAAATAACAGCAGTATTGTACCTACAATTTGTGAATGTTATTAACAGTAACAACATTTTAAGGGCTCAGCATTTTCCATTCCATAAGAACTTTTAATTTTCCAGTGCAGTACTGTTAATTATAGCATTTTTTTTAAAGAGCTGTTAGCATTAATTATGTAGCTGATTTTATTATCATGTCTGATTGTCTAACTAATAAAATAATGAAATGTTAGAAAACCTGTAATTAAGTTATAACTGCTAGATATGGGGGTTCTCAAATCTAATATAGAAGGTGTGTTCGAAAACCTAGTGAGCTCTCCACATAGACAGTATTTTATGTCATTCTATGCGCGCTCCCGAGAAGTAGGCTGTTCGAATTCCTAGATGCCTTAAAATGCTCCCTAGTAAGGCGCCTTAAATCTGAACGGTATTTTGACAGAATAATGAGGGAGCATCCGATGCTGCCTAAACGGTAAAGGCAATCCCAGCATTCAGAGCTGCACAAATTGTCTCACAGAAAAATAAAAAATATGGTGGACAGTGCAGAGAAACAGACACTTTTCAAATGTAAATAAATTATTATTGATATTTAATTTGTATAAACGTGTACAAGTGTTTTTATTTGCAAATTCGGGCTTGTCAGCGGATTTAACAATTTTCGGTACACGGAGGGAGATGTTAGTTGACATGCTAGCGCTTTGTGCCACCTCATCCCATTGGTTTGAATGCCATGAAGCTAACTGTGTTAGCTTAGTAAGTGAAAACTGATGAAATCGCTGTCTAAGTAGTGCGTTTAAATAACCTGACTTATAGGACTATGACTTATTAAAATTCTCTCTTTTAAGCTGCCTATATAGGCATTAAGATAGCAAGACAGCTCACTAGTTTTTCGAACACACCCATTAAGTGCATTATTGGTGTGTTTGCAGATTTAAGGTATTTTACCTAAAGAGTTCTGTTCTTACTCAGAAACGTTTAGGGAAGAGAAAGCATCACAGTTTCATTACTACAGTACACAGTCAGAAAGGTTACAGGGGACAAGGCACAAATAATAAACTACAGCAGGCTTATATCTAAAGATATAGGTAAAAAAAATGATAGGAAACAGTGTTCAGCATTTCAATTCAGTGTATTTTAAGGCAACATGAAATTAATCTCAAGTCCTCAAATCAGGTTTTAGATAATAATGCTTAAAATAATAATAATAATAATAATAATAATAATAATAATAATAAAAATAAATGTTTTCATGCAAGATTTTAAATATATTAAAGATATTACACTGATCAACCATAACATTAAAACCACCTCCTTGTTTCTACACTCACTGTCCATTTTATCAGCTCCACTTACCATATAGAAGCACTTTGCAGTTCTACTTTCTGCATTCACCCTGTTCTTCAATGGTCAGGACCCCACAGGACCACCACAGAGCAGGTATTATTTAGGTGGTGGTTCATTCTCAGCACTGCAGTGACACTGACATGGTGGTGGTGTGTTAGTGTGTGTTGTGCTGGTATAGCACTGCTGTGTCGTAACCACTCATACCAGCACAACACAAACTAACACACCACCACCATGTCAGTGTCACTGCAGTGCTGAGAATGATCCACCACCTAAATAATAACTACTCTGTAGTGGTCCTGTGGGGGTCCTGACCATTGAAGAACAGGGTGAAAGGGGGCTAACAAAGCATGCAGAGAAACAGATGGACTACAGTCAGTAATTGTAGAAATACAAAGTGCTTCTATATGGTAAGTGGAGCTGATAAAATGGACAAAGTGTGTAGAAACAAGGAGGTGGTTTTAACGTTATGGCTGATCAGTGTATGTATATATAAACTTTATATTAAGGACGGGTATCAACATACTCAGTCATTTAGTGTATCTAAATTATCTGCTCACCTAGACAGTTACCTCAGGAAAGCTACAGTGTATCACAAAAGTGAGTACACCCCTCACATTTCTGCAAATATTTCATTATATCTTTTCATGGGACAACACTATAGACATGAAACTTGGATATAACATAGAGTAGTCAGTGTACAACTTGTATAGCAGTGTAGATTTACTGTCTTCTGAAAATAACTCAACACACAGCCATTAATGTCTAAATGGCTGGCAACATAAGTGAGTACACCCCACAGTGAACATGTCCAAATTGTGCCCAAAGTGTCAATATTTTGTGTGACCACCATTATTATCCAGCACTGCCCTAACCCTCCTGGGCATGGAATTCACCAGAGCTGCACAGGTTGCTACTGGAATCCTCTTCCACTCCTCCATGATGACATCACGGAGCTGGTGGATGTTAGACACCTTGAACTCCTCCACCTTCCACTTGAGGATGCCCCACAGTGCTCAATTGGGTTTAGTCCATCACCTTCAGCTTCAGCTTCCTCAGCAAGGCAGTTGTCATCTTGGAGGTTGTGTTTGGGGTCGTTATCCTGTTGGAAAACTGCCATGAGGCCCAGTTTTCGAAGGGAGGGGATCATGCTCTGTTTCAGAATGTCACAGTACATGTTGGAATTCATGTTTCCCTCAATGAACTGCAGCTCCCCAGTGCCAGCAACACTCATGCAGCCCAAGACCATGATGCTACCACCACCATGCTTGACTGTAGGCAAGATACAGTTGTCTTGGTACTTCTCACCAGGGCGCCGCCACACATGCTGGACACCATCTGAGCCAAACAAGTTTATCTTGGTCTCGTCAGACCACAGGGCATTCCAGTAATCCATGTTCTTGGACTGCTTGTCTTCAGCAAACTGTTTGCGGGCTTTTTTGTGCGTCAGCTTCCTTCTGGGATGACGACCATGCAGACCGAGTTGATGCAGTGTGCGGCGTATGGTCTGAGCACTGACAGGCTGACCTCCCACGTCTTCAACCTCTGCAGCAATGCTGGCAGCACTCATGTGTCTATTTTTTAAAGCCAACCTCTGGATATGACGCCGAACACGTGGACTCAACTTCTTTGGTCGACCCTGGCGAAGCCTGTTCCGAGTGGAACCTGTCCTGGAAAACCGCTGTATGACCTTGGCCACCATGCTGTAGCTCAGTTTCAGGGTGTTAGCAATCTTCTTATAGCCCAGGCTATCTTTGTGGAGAGCAACAATTCTATTTCTCACATCCTCAGAGAGTTCTTTGCCATGAGGTGCCATGTTGAATATCCAGTGGCCAGTATGAGAGAATTGTACCCAAAACACCAAATTTAACAGCCCTGCTCCCCATTTACACCTGGGACCTTGACACATGACACCAGAGAGGGACAACGACACATTTGGGCACAATTTGGACATGTTCACTGTGGGGTGTACTCACTTATGTTGCCAGCTATTTAGACATTAATGGCTGTGTGTTGAGTTATTTTCAGAAGACAGTAAATCTACACTGCTATACAAGTTGTACACTGACTACTCTAAGTTATATCCAAGTTTCATGTCTATAGTGTTGTCCCATGAAAAGATATAATGAAATATTTGCAGAAATGTGAGGGGTGTACTCACTTTTGTGATACACTGTATTTAGAACAATTTAGGGAAGGGAAAGCATCAGCAAGTTTCATTACTTTATAATCAGTTACATTACAGTAGACAAGACCACGAAAGGTAAACTTTACAGTAATGCTTCTCTGTTCTCATTTTGTGTACACCCTGTTTTAGGGTCAGTGTCACAAAAGAGTTTAAAAAGTTTCAAAGGTTACAAAAGCCTTTTATACTCGGCTGTTTATCCGTTACTGTTTGAAAATCATTTTTTACAATTTAAAAAGCACTTTTGGATCACATCAATGAACAGTTCGACAGTTGATGTTAGGAATTATAACTTCTTATAACTGTCTTATGTACTGATGGGTGTTCTACAGATATGATAAATCTTGAATTTCCCCATGGGGATCAATAAAGGAATCTTATCTTATCTTATGATACAAATAATTTTTTAACGGTATTGTCAATTTTGTCATCTATGAAATGTCTGGTGGTGCAGCCATACTTTCTAATGGCAAATTAAATGTAGTTTGTAGGACTGTTGCCTTAAAGCTAGAAGGTCCAGAATTTGATTTCCAGGTGAGGCTACCCAGGTCCGGTTCCTTTCTGTGCAGAGTTTGCATGTTCTCTATGTGTCTGCGAAGGGTTTCTCTTACAGTTCTGGTTTCCTCCCACAGTACAAAGACGTGTAAATGAGGTGAACTGGGGACACAAAATGATCTGTGATGGTGTTTGACATTGAACTTGAACTGATAAATCATGTGCAACCTGTAACTACCTGCCCTGTCTTGAATAGAACCAAAGTGGACAACAAAACACTAAAATCCTAAAAAATAAATTAAAAAAATAAAAATAAATATAAAAATAAATACAAAAATTAAAATACTGTAACAGAAAATAATGTACATTTAGTACCATTGTTTTAGTGTACTACTTAGTACTATCAACGTGACATTGTGAATCAGGCAGCTGAACTGTGACTAAGTAAAAAAATATAATAAAATATGAAGTGATATTTACTGAACCACGAAGTCTTTTCCTGGGGTTTTCTGTGTGACACAGTGTCCATCCCACCCTTTTGTTTCGAAAGTTTGTCGGTGCTTGGAATATTTTGCCCTATTTGGCAAAATGTCATAATGAAAACTGTGTTTGTGGTCTTTGCACTACATACAGATAATGTGCAAATGGATGTGGAAAGAACATAAAAACAGATAGAGGATAATTGACTGTCATTATTATTCTTTCATTTATTCTTTTTTACTAAACCTTTCTTCTGACACCTGGAAACACTGAGTCTGAGACATGAATACACATACTGTATTAACACACAATAAACACACATTCTTCATTCTTTTACTGATATATTCTTACACACATTCTTCATTCTTTTCCTTATTCGTTCCTACTACTTCTTCCTTTCTACAAACAAAAACACACCCTAAATAGGGTGGCAGGTCATGGCATGGCATCACACACACAGTCACGTACTCAATTTAATTAAAAGCAGTAAATTCACGTTTTCATGTTTTGGGAGGTGGAAAATGTATAATAATAATAATAATTATTATTATTATTATTGTTGTTGTTTTGTTGGTATTATTATTATTATAGTTGTTGTTTTGTTATTATTATTGTTGTTATTATTATTGTTGTTATTATTATTATTGTTGTTGTTGTTATTATTATTATTGTTGTTTTGTTATTATTATTATTTTTATTATTGTTTTGTTATTATTATTATTATTATTATTATTATTATTGTTGTTATTTTATTATTATTATCATTATTATTATTGTTGTTATTGTTATTATTGTTGTTGTTATTATTATTATTATTGTTATTATAGCTGTTATTATTAATATTATTATTATCATTATTATTATTATTATTATTATTATTATTGTTATTATTATTATTATTATTACTATTATAGTTGCTGTTATTATTATTATTGTTGTTGTTGTTGTTGTTGTTATTATTGTTGTTGTTGTTGATGCTGTATTATTATTATTGTTGTTATTATTGTTATTATTATTGTTATTATTATTGTTGTTATTATTGTTGTTGTTGATGCTGTATTATTATAATTATTATTATTGTTGTTGTTATTATTGTTGTTATTATTATTTGCTGTTATATTATTATTATTATTATTGTTGTTGTTGTTGTTGTTTTGTTGTTGTTGTTGTTATTAAGATTTTTATAATCAATTGAAAGGTCAGTTTGGTTTTACACCTTTTCCCACTTTCACTTGACCATTTAAAAAAGCTTCTCAGAAAAGCTAAGTGCATTTTTCATTACTTGGTTTGCATTGTTGTCTGACCAGAACTTCCTGTATTTTCACCACACCACTAAATTTTCACTTTGGCCTTAGACACAAGGAACCTAACCAAACAATGTGTGTGTGTGTGTGTGTGTGTGTGTTGTATGTGCTCCTCTCCTGATAACCTGACTAAGAAATGTTACTCACTTTTTCGTTTTCTCTCGTTTTCACTACAGAGGTTTTATTTGACTCATCACACACTGTATGTGTGTGAGTAGATACATAAAAGGTGCAGTATCTTGTGAGCATGTCAGACCTGATAGGCCTTTAATGACATTTTAAAGCACGAGAACAGGAGAACACATGTAGCTCCCCCACCCACTAGTCAGATAACCGGGTTAGCGGTGCTGGGCCACTGACTAATACATCATACACACTGTTACATACACACATTTACTGTAAGTATGTTTTTAAATCCAGGCACACTTTGTGTGTGATAGATTACCTTAGTGCTGTTTACTGTCTGTGATTAGTTTCACATGTTCTTTTTGTGTCTACATGGGTTTCCTCCAGGTATTTCAGTTTATCTAACTACATTCAAAAGATTGACTGGGTGCTAAAAAACAACTCCAGTTGTGTGTTAATGTGTGATTGTGTTTTGTGCAATAAATTGGCACCCTGTCTAAGATTTCTGTATTTCCTCCTAGCGCCCAATGTTTCCAGGTGGGACCAGACCTATCACAACCCACGACCAAGATAAAAACAATCCTTTTATTCACCTTCAGTTGCTGCTTTATCTGATTTATTAGTAAAACAGTATTTAGACTAGGGCTGGCACCGATTCAATACTCTGTATTGGTATCAGTCCGATATTGGCCCAAATCACTGGATCGGATTTCGGAAGGAATTTTTTTTTAAATTAGATCCGATACTGTTGCTTAATGTAATTAACACTTAATGTAAATAACACTTAATGTAATTAACACTTAATGTAAATAACACTTAATGTAATTAACACTTAATGTAAATAACACTTAATGTAAATAACACTTAATGTAATTAACACTTAATGTAAATAACACTTAATGTAATTAACACTTAATGTAAATAACACTTAATGTAAATAACACTTAATGTAAATAAGGCCATTGTTTGTGTGTAAAGCAAATAACACACGAAGATCCGTTCCAACAGAGCGCCGTTTATTACCAGCTCACTCGGCAACTGCCGTAACAAGGTGCATCTTGATGACATCATTAACATGTGCCACTGATCTACTTCAACGTTTAGCATTTAAAAAAATCATCTACTACTGCCACATCTAAACACTGTTTAAACACAATAAAAATCCTCTACTACTGTCACACCTAAAAACACTGTTTAACACAAAAAAAATCATCTACCACTGCCACACCTAAACACTGTTTAAACACAATAAAAATCATCTACTACTGTCACACCTAAAAACACTGTTTAAACACAATAAAAATCATCTACTACTGTCACACCTAAAAACACTGTTTAACACAATAAAAATCATCTACTACAGCCCCATCTAAAAACACTGTTTAAACACAATAAAAATCATCTACTACTGCCACATCTTAAAACACTGTTTAAACACAAAAAAATATAATCTACTACTGTCACACCTAAACACTGTTTAAACACAATAAAAATCATCTACTACTGTCACACCTAAACACTGTTTAAACACAATAAAAATCATTTACTACTGCCACATCTAAAAACACTGTTTAAACACAATAAATATCATCTACTACTTTCAAACCTAAACACTGTTTAAACACAATAAAAATCATCTACTACTGTCACATCTAAAACACTGTTTAAACACAATAAAAATCATCTACTATTACATCTAAAAACACTGTTTAAACACAATAAAAATCATCTACTACTGCCACATCTAAAACACTGTTTAAACACAATAAAAATCATCTACTACTGCCACGTCTAAACACTGTTTAAACACAATAAAAATCATCTACTACTGCCACATCTAAACACTGTTTAAACACAATAAAAATCATCTACTACTGCCACCTAAAAACACTGTTTAAACACAATAAAAATCATCTACCACTGCCACACCTAAAACCACTGTTTAAACACAACAAAAATCATCTACTACTGCCACATCTAAAACACTGTTTAAACACAATAAAAATCATCTACTACTGCCACATCTAAACACTGTTTAAACACAATAAAATAATCTATTACTGCCACATCTAAAACACTGTTTAAACAATAAAAATCATCTACTACTGCCACATCTAAACACTGTTTAAACACAATAAAAATCATCTACTACAGCCACATCTAAAAACACTGTTTAAACACAATAAAAATCACTTTATAAATGATAAATCGCTCACCTGAGATAAAGAACCTATCTTGTCCCGGTCTGGAGATCTCTCACATCCTCAACGGTTAATCCATTAGTGTTATAAAATAAAACAAAGTACACCGTTTCCCGTTTAGCCACAGATGTCCTCTTCAAAATCCAGCAGGGTTTAATCATCTAAAAACGTGACAGAACTTTAACGGAAAATCTAAACTCTGCGTCAATTCTAATTGGTTCATCGCGTTTGATTGACATCCACATCTTCCAATTGTAGACACTTTGGACGACACGCCGTAAAGCGAGATGTGTCACGTGAACAACAGCTCGAATGTAAGTGAAACCAAAAATGCTGCTAAATGTTCTGTGTGTAAAAGTTAAAATAAAAGCAGCAGTTTTGCATAAGTGTGATGTTGTAGCTTCTGTATTTATTCCTTTAGAATATTTGTTTCACAGTCTGAGCATTGTTATTTAGATAGCTACTTTACCCATGGTGCATTGTGACATGTATTATTATTGCTTAGTTGTTTGAGAGGAGAAATGACGGTATCGGATTGGTATCGATATCGGCAGATACTCAATTTGCTGTATCGCTGTTGGACATAAAAAAGTGGTATCGAGTCAGCCCTAATTTAGACATAACAAAATAAAAACATTAACACTTTGTTGCAATGCTCTTTGTTGTCAAAAATATGTGAGATGTCTTTGCTAAGCAATATTAAGTTTTTGGTGGCAACGTTGTTCAGTTTTAGTCCATTCCTTTTGGCATATTCTCTTCAGTTTTCCATGTTAAGGAGGGTCCCTCTGATTTGCAGTTGTAAAATAAATGGTAATATTCTTGTCATTGAGTTTTTTTGCCATAAGTTTAGGGACAGGTTGTTCAAATGTACATAATGAAACATCTCCATTTTGTTTCTGGTTTAGAACATAATGCCCAGTACCATTAGCATCGTGGGATGGCCAAAGCCCTGCAATGGATGGTTTACCTTAAACTCAACGTGTTCAGCTTTAAAAAATTAACATTAAAGATAAAAGACATAAAACACAACATAAAAGATTAACAATGAACAGCTGTTTTGTTCAGCGCTCGGCTTGAACAGTGCGGTGAAACGTCATCAAAGTGCGAATATGAGACGAATCTGCATTTGTGTGGGATAACCGTCAAATCCACTCTGAAAGCTCCACATGTATCTGTGTTTATCTGTATGTGCCTCACTGTTTCACTTTTAAACTTGTGTTATAGCTTGATGAGAAACTGTAAGAATCAGCTTTTCCGAGTCTAAAACACTTATTGTTGACTAAAAAGCTTAACGTGACTTAATGTATTAAAAGAACAACATAGAAACACTAAACCTCTCTTAATTATTACTGCTTATTAGTTCTGTCTACTAATGAAATTCCTCGTTTGTTGTTTTAGTACAATAGGTCATGCAAAGTTTTGTGCACTGGCACACTCATGAGGAATGGGGTAACAATAAACACGTAAAGGTAAAGTGCAGGTTTTATTGTTTTTTAATTGTATTTCAGTGTTTTTATATTAGAATTGTGTTATTTTCAGTGCCGAAAACAACACCATTATTTTACATTAGCCTAAAATATATGCACTTCCACAGGCCCATGGAACACATGAACAGGTTTCTCATATGTCCTTATGGGAAAAAAATACCTTGAAACTCAACGTCTTTTAAACTCAACGCCACTGTACTTCTGTGACCTACCAGATTGTGTCACAACAATGAACTTATGAATGAACTTATGAATGAACTCAGATTTATTTATTTATATATATTTTTTTACACAGAAGTATTCCAAACATGCAGTCACAGACAGAAAGAAAAAAAACCATTCAAATCCCAAGACTGCCATGGCATATACACCGACGAGGCATAACATTATGACCACTGACAGGTGAAGTGAACAACACTGATCATCTATTCATCACGGCACCTGTTAGTGGGTGGGATATATTAGGCAGCAAGTGAACATTTTATCCTCAAAGTTGACGTTAGAAGCAGGAAAAATGGACGAGCGTGAGGATTTGAGCGAGTTTGACAAGGGCCAAATTGTGATGGCTAGCCGACTGGGTCAGAGCATCTCCAAAAATGCAGCTCTTGAGGGGTGTTCCCGGTCTGCAGTGGTCAGTATTTATCAAAAATGGTCCAAGGAAGGAACAGTGGTAAACCATTGATGCATGGAACTGGACCACGGAGCAATGGAAGAAGGTGGTCTGGTCTGATGAAACACGTTTTCTTTTATATCACGTGGCTGGCCGGATGTTTGTGCGTCGCTTACCTGGGGAACACATGGCACCAGGATGCACTATGGGAACAAGGCAAGCCGGCGGAGGCAGTGTGATGCTTTGGGCAATGTTCAGCTGGGAAACCTTGTGTCCTGCCATCCATGTGGATGGTACTTTGACACGTACCACCTACCTAAGCATTGTTGCAGACCATGTCCACCCTTTCATGGGAACGCTATTCCCTGATTGGCTGTGGACTCTTTCAGTAGGATGATGCGCCCTTCTACAAAGCAAAAATGGTTCAGAAATGGTTTGAGGAGCACAACAACGAGTTTGAGGTGTTGACTTGGCCTCCAAATTCCCCAGATCTGAATCAAATCGAGCATCTGTGGGATGTGCTGGACAAACAAGTCCGATCCATGGAGGCCCCACCTCACAACTTACAGGAGTTAAAGGATCTGCTGCTGACATCTTGGTGCCAGATACCACAGCACACCTTCAGGGGTCTACTAGAGTCCATGCCTCAACAGGTCAGGGCTGTTTTGGAAGCAAAAGGGGGACAAACATGTTATGCCTTATCAGTGTAAGTGTATGTAAACTTTTGTTTTTAGGAAATGATTCCTTCATATAGCTGTTAAAGGGCTGTTCTTGCTTACACAGTCTGATTTTGTCATGCACTGAATGTCTGCTTATTTATTCAGGTTTTCTTTTAATTCGTCACCCATTTAAATGTAATGGCTTGTAATGATGGTCAAATAAATGGGTTAAGTATGCATCCTTCAGTCTTTATCAACTCTCAATCGAAATTCTTCATCCACCCACAGTCGAAATAAATAGTTCCAGTCAATGACTGCATCTTTTCATCATGAATGATGGTTCTGTCATTCATTCATGCTCAGCAGATGTGGGATGCTCACCGTACCAGCCTTCATTTTCCTACACATACTTTATTTGGCTGTGATTGAATTTCTGATAAGTCTATTTTTATATTTCAAAGAACTTTTGATCACAAGGTTATTTCCCCATACAGCACCTTTAACCTCCCCCAGCGTCTACCACAACCTGATGCCTCAAACTGACTTTTTCATTCATAACTCTCAGAAACACTACTGACAACAATCACAACAAACTCTCTTTATCCGTGTGCCATCGCAGGCCTTCCATGAAAAGTGGTTGAGTCTTATCTATAAGCAAATCTTTATCTATAAATGTTTTGTGGTAGCAGGCAAGCCAGTGTGAGCGGGAACAGCAGCACACCCACGAGCGTTAGGGTGCTTTCCCCAACAGGAAGAGCTCTTTCCGTGAGGTACGGCGCTCCCGCACTCGTTTGCACAAACACATGTAGCACAGTCAGAACGGCCACCTTCCCCGCAGACACGGAGCGAAAGTGCTGCCTGTCTGTCCCGATGTAAACAAATGTTATTATTTTGTTGTAAATGAAACGAAACCCTGAAGAAAGGAAGATCGATTTCCACTCCATCGCTCATAAGCTTTTCAAATATTTTCCACTTTCTTAACCACATGATGATTTCTCACATAAGATCATGTAAACAGGATATCGAGAATATGAAGCCAAAGGTAAAGGATTTCTTCTCACAACAAATATTTGGAGTTTGCATTGGGCCTGAACAACCACATAGGAACACTTAAGGGCACAAAAATACACCCTAACTGAACACCGGTCCATCACAGCGGCATCACAAACACACACGTTTACTCACTCAGAACAGTTTATGTACGATGCAGAGATGCAGTTTATGTACGATTTTACAGTGTATTTTAAGACAATTGTTTTCCCCCTTTCTCAGCTAGACAGACAGACAGACAACTATCTCCAAAATACAGTTACGTCGGTTTTATTTGCTTCTCAACTGTACACTGTGTGCATCAGAATGAAGTAAAACTACAAAATACAAACAATACTGCAGGTAAAGGACGTTGGATTAAGAAAAAAGATTCTCTGGTCTGATGCATAAATATTGAGCAGCGGATGAATGCAGCCCAATACAGGTACATCTGTAAGGATAAACTTATGTTTGGGGGTAACAGTTTACTTTTCAGCACAACAATGACCCAAAGCATACAGTCAAAACAACACTGAAGTGGCATCATTGAAGTCTGTGAATGCCCTAGAGGGGTCCAGCCAAAACCAAAGCCAAAACAACTGGGTTAAAGTATAACAAGTATCTGTGGTGAATGCCCAACGAGAGTGGTCCAAGGAGGGACAAGCCACAAACAGGCAACATGTTGTAGAGCAGCCAACTCATTGATTTAAGAACACATGATCAAATCAATCCACCAATCAATCAATCAAAACTAATCTCTCAAAAACATTTAAAACCTCATTAACCCATTAGGAACCTCAACAACCTGTATGTTATATATTATATATACACCGATCAGCCATAACATTAAAACCACCTCCTTGTTTCTACACTCACTGTCCATTTTATCAGCTCCACTTACCATATAGAAGCACTTTGTAGTTCTACAATAACTGACTGTAGTCCATCTGTTTCTCTGCATTTTTGCAGAGTGGATAAGACACAGAAGCCCTGGTGGAGTTTTTAAATACCTCACTGTCACTGCTGGACTGAGAATAGTCCACCAATCAAAAATATTCAGCCAACAGTGCCCCGTGGGCAGCGTCCTGTGACCACTGATGAAGGTCTAGAAAATGACCGACTCAAACAGCAGCAAAAGATGAGCGATCGTCTCTAGGTAGGAGTGTCTAATAAAGTGGACAGTAAGTGGACACAGTATTTAAAAACTCCAGCTGCTTTGTCTGATCCACTCATACCAGCACAACACACACTAACACACCACCACCATGTCAGTGTCACTGCAGTGCTGAGAATGATCCACCACCTAAATAATACCTACTCTGTAGTGGCCCTGGGAGAGTCCTGACCATTAAAGAACAGGGTGAAAGCAGGCTAAAAAGTATGTAGAGAAACAGATGGACTACAGTCAGTAATTGTAGAACTACAAAGTGCTTCTATATGGTAAGTGGAGCTGATAAAATGGACAGTGAGTGTAGAAACAAGGAGGTGGTTTTAATGTTATGGCTGATCGGTGTATATATATATGTATAAATATGTATATATGTTTATGTATATACAGTATATATACAGGGGTTGGACAAAATAACTGAAACACCTGGTTTTAGACCACAATAATTTATTAGTATGGTGTAGGGCCTCCTTTTGCGGCCAATACAGCGTCAATTCGTCTTGGAAATGACATATACAAGTCCTGCACAGTGGTCAGAGGGATTTTAAGCCATTCTTCTTGCAGGATAGTGGCCAGGTCACTACGTGATGCTGGTGGAGGAAAACGTTTCCTGACTCGCTTCTCCAAAACACCCCAAAGTGGCTCAATAATATTTAGATCTGGTGACTGTGCAGGCCATGGGAGATGTTCAACTTCACTTTCATGTTCATCAAACCAATCTTTCACCAGTCTTGCTGTGTGTATTGGTGCATTGTCATCCTGATACACGGCACCGCCATTGGATGCACATGGTCCTCCAGAATGGTTCGGTAGTCCTTGGCAGTGACGCGCCCATCTAGCACAAGTATTGGGCCAAGGGAATGCCATGATATGGCAGCCCAAACCATCACTGATCCACCCCCATGCTTCACTCTGGGCATGCAACAGTCTGGGTGGTACGCTTCTTTGGGGCTTCTCCACACCGTAACTCTCCCGGATGTGGGGAAAACAGTAAAGGTGGACTCATCAGAGAACAATACATGTTTCACATTGTCCACAGCCCAAGATTTGCGCTCCTTGCACCATTGAAACTGACGTTTGGCATTGGGACGAGTGACCAAAGGTTTGGCTATAGCAGCCCGGCCGTGTATATCGACCCTGTGGAGCTCCCGACGGACAGTTCTGGTGGAAACAGGAGAGTTGAGGTGCACATTTAATTCTGCCGTGATTTGGGCAGCCGTGGTTTTATGTTTTTTGGATACAATCCGGGTTAGCACCCGAACATCCCTTTCAGACAGCTTCCTCTTGCGTCCACAGTTAATCCTGTTTGATGTGGTTTGTCCTTCTTGGTGGTATGCTGACATTACCCTGGATACCGTGGCTCTTGATACATCACAAAGACTTGCTGTCTTGGTCACAGATGCGCCAGCAAGACGTGCACCAACAATTTGTCCTCTTTTGAACTCTGGTATGTCACCCATAATGTTGTGTGCATTGCAATATTTTGAGCAAAACTGTGCTCTTACCCTGCTAATTAAACCTTCACACTCTGCTCTTACTGGTGCAATGTGCAATTAATGAAGATTGGCCACCAGACTGGTCCAATTTAGCCATGAAACCTCCCACACTAAAATGACAGGTGTTTCAGTTATTTTGTCCAACCCCTGTATATATATATATGTGTGTGTGTGTCTGTGTGTGTGTTAGTATGTGTATGTGAGTGTGGGAGTGAAACCAGTCATAACCTGGGTTCATATCCTAATATGTGAGGACATTTCAAATGGATTATTGCTTTAGGCATTCAAAATGATTTTTTGGTCATTTTAGAGCACAGGGTCAGTCATGGTATGGCACCCATGGAGCACAGAGGGTTAATGGACTTGTTCAAGGGCCCAATAGTGACTGCATAGCCACCATCCGATTGATAGTCCAAAGTTCTACCCACTAGGCTATGACTGTCCCTATCTTTCTACTACTATCTACCCATAGTATCATAGTAAAAGCAGTAAAAGACCTGGTGCACACATTTTTTAATGAGTCACATGGAAAGAATGCTGAGACAAAGTTTCATCTCTCCCTCTCCATCTTTTTTCCAAAGGTCATGAATCAAAACCCTTGTGTTCAAATTCACATCCTGTTTTAATTCTAATTTTTACCAAGCTTAGTCATAGTCGGTTCTAATTTTACTACATCCATTTTATTCTCCGTCAGCGGCACCGATCGCTCTGATGAGGCTGTGTTAACAAACAATTGAAATTGGAAATTGGCCAAAGATCACCAGCAAAACTCCTCAACTTCATCAACTCCTTAACTAATCGTTGCCATATAAGCATTTTTAAGTCTGTTTAACTATTAAATTGTAATGTATATCTTTTTAACTTGTATTCACACTCATCTGGTGCAGCGGTCTATTACACTACAATCATTACACAAATACGATTGGCTATATCTGAAAGAGGTGGCCGAGGACCTGCCAGGGATTGTCGCCCTGTCCAGGGTGTTCCTGCCTTGTAACCAGTGTTTCCTGTTGGAAGCGGACCTATCGTGACCCTGACCTGGATAAAGAGGTTGGTGAAAAAATAATTGATATGCCTATTTAATATTTATATATGTATACAAACTGTGGGCGGCACGGTGGCTTAGTGGGTAGCACTGTCGCCTCACAGCAAGAAGGTCCTGGGTTCGATCTCCAGGCGGGGCGGTCCGGTAATTGTGTCTGCGTGGGTTTCCTCCGGGGGCTCCGGTTTTCTACCACAGTCCAAAAACATGCAGTCAGGTTAATTGGAGACAATGAATTGCTCTATAAGTGAATGGGTGTGTGTATGTGTGTGTCTGCCCTGCGATGGACTGGCGCCCTGTCCAGAATGTTACTGTGTGCCTTGCGCCCATTGAAAAAGCTGGGATAGGCTCCATAACCCCCGCTGCGAATTGGATAAGCGGATAAGAAAATGAATGAATAAATGAATATACAAATTGTGCTTTAAGAGTCATTGGTAAAAAGATTTAGGTTTTTGAAGCATTGTGATTTAATTTTGCCTTTTGTTATTGTAATAGCCATACAATTTTAAATTTTATAATTTTCATAACATTTACAAAATATCATATATGTTAGATGGGACTAGTGTAGAACACTGACTAGGCCATGAAATCAGACTTCAAATCATAAATTACATAAATTTTGAGTTCTTATTTAGAAAGAAGCCCTCAGTTATTTGGGCAGTATATTTGCAGTTGCTGTCTTGTTGAAATGTCCAAACATTCTTTTTTATTTATATATTTATTTTTTTGTATTTTGTTTATACATTTTCTCCCCTTTTTTCTCCCTTTTTAGCACATCCAGTTGCCCGATTGCATCATGCTTCCTCTCCACCAATGCCGATCCCTGCTCTGATTGAGGAGAACGAAGCTAACCCACGCCCCCTCCGACACGTGGGCAGTAGCCGTATGCATTTTGTCACCTACACTTTGATGGGTGCTAATGCAGATGTGTGTACGGAGAGACACCCCCTGATCAATACACTCTTTTCTCCGTCTTTGTGCAGGCGCCATCAATCAGCTCATTAGTTATGAGAGAGTCCCTATCCGACTTAATATCACACCCCTATATGAACAACAGGCCAATCATTGTTCATGTGGCCGCTCAGCCCAGCCGACAGGCAGAGCTGAGACTCGATGTGATGTATTCGAGATCCCAGTTCTGGTGTTCTAGCGTGTGTTTTACCACTGCGCCACCTAAGCGACCCATGTCTGAACATTTTTATACAAATGTGATTAAATTCTTCTTCACCTTGTGCCAGTTTATCGATCACTTTATGTTTTCTTCATTGTCCTGTAATGCCCAAGGGCTGTGTGCAAACAAGCTGTGTCACGATGCTTCCGACTTCATACTGCATTGTGGGTTGTTTTGTTTTCAGGATCATAAATAGCACTTTTCCTTTTTACACAGGAATTATTGCAAAAACATTTCATCAGATAAAAAGGTAAGTAAAGCATTGCAGACACATTCTACAAGATTTTTTTCTCCCATTCTATTTAAAAAAGGACAATATCAAGAATGCACATTATACATAAAATGATTATTGTTGTGCTAATTATTCATTACTGTGTTCATAGCATGTGTAATCAAAGGGTTAATTATTAAATCCAAATGGCTAATAAAGACATGAGAAATACACTGCTGTGTTATTATACTGTATATTAAATGAAGATTAGACCACATGTTATATCAAAGCAATAGGGTCATTCCTGGGATTGGGTGCCTTTTTTTGAAAAAACTTTTTGAAAATAAAACACTGTTTTTATTTGTTTTTCATGTTTTATTATAAAAAGGACATGTTATACTTTTATACATGTTATACTAATATTGGTCAAGCTCAGGCACACAAACTGTAGGTTTAATTAAAACATTTTTATGCAGTCTCTGACCCAGGATGTCCACCCTGTTACGGACAAATGCATAACTGTTGTGTTTCTGTCTTTCAGCTGCACTTAAGGTCATTCTTTGAAGGATGCTACATAATATCAGTATTTCTGTTATTATTATAACCAGACTGAATAATAAAGCTAAATAAATTACACATGTACCTCATATACACTTTGACGTCCACCCTGTTATGTATTAGGTTGTAATAGGGTGGACCATGACAGGGTGGACATTCTGACATAAAATTAGCCATTGGCTAGCGAGTGAGCAAAACCATGCTAGCATAAAAGTGAATTCAGACAAAGAAATTCTCTTTTTAGTGTGATTATTTTTAAAATGATTAAATCGTATTGCTTTTTCTCATATATCCCGTAACAGGGTGGACATGTTATGGTTGACCATATAAGACATTTAGGATAAAATGTGGAAAAAAACTACATTAAAATGAAGAGTTTAATAAGCCACTCATCTTCCACAGTTGTTTTTCCTCCAAAAAGATCATGTGAGCGCCAGGAAATGATGTCAGTATGTAAAACTTCATTTTAAGAGACAGTAGTAAGAAATAACAGGGTGGACGGCAACTTGAGGGACGTGTGAAAAACCCTCATAATCAGCAATAAAATCAAACTCATAAAGAAAAAAAAATCTAAGGTTTAGAGAGACTTAAGCAAACCTTTTAAACAGTATTGAAAGACTGAGATATTTTCATGGTTAAACCTCATATACAGTGGGGGAAATAAGTATTTGATCCTCTGCTGATTTTGTAAGTTTACCCCCTTACAAAGACCAATCAAATACTTATTTCCCCCACTGTATCCATCACTAAATCAGAATGTACAGCACTGGGGACATGGGAAAACCTCTGCTATCTAAGAGATGAAAACAGTATGTCATTTTATTTTGGGGGGTTAGAAAACATTGTGTTTAGTATTTGAAAGTGTTCATTATTTCAGTAAGATGTTTAGAATTGTATTGTTTAAAATTTACTTAATAAATACAGTGATCATTACTGGGGACACAAAAGGCACCGAATTGTAGTAATGACATTATTGTGATTGTAATTAAGGGTTGATGACCTTGCTCAATACTTCATCTACCATATTATTAAACAGTAACATTTTTATGTAAATGAGCATTAACACGTTTAAACCATCAGGCTTAAATTTAATTGCAACAAAATAAAAAAGAAAAGGCTACAAAGAGACATAAGAAAATCAGTATTTTATTACAAACAAAATACAATTAGTCTGTGACACGGACTCTTTGTGACACGGGCTGCTCACCAGTTCTGTACAAAAACATGAGCAGAGTTCCTTTAAACCAAACATATACAGTAAACTGGTTTATGTCACAAAGCCCCATCACACTCTCACACCCCCGGCTAAAATATCACGGGGACACTGAACACAGAGTCTGGGAAATCATCAAAAATCCCCCCGCCTCACAAAGACCCATGCTGGTTTGAGGTAAGATCTAAAAGGGGGGAATGAAGTTGTTTACACGTGATGCGGTGCACTGTGTTTGTGTGTTTCATAAGGTTATTATGAACCTTGATTCATGAGGTTAAATAAGGTCTTACGAGCAGATATTGCATGTCAGATTATAGAAGTATTTGCTTAGGTTGGATTGACAGCCATGTGTCTGTCATTCTCCTGTTTTCATACTGTCTAATGACAGTGACTGAATAGAAAAATGCAACACATCAAGGAAAATCCAACATGACCAAAATCCAAAAATCTGGCAGACTTAAAATAATTTGTTTAATATTGCAACTTAGAGGATCCATAGCTGCACAGAAGTCATCATGTCAAGGGACATGTGTACTATTAAACAATATCTACACCGACGAGGCATAACATTATGACCACCTTCCTAATATTGTGTTGGTCCCCCTTTTGCTGACAAAACAGCCCTGCAACTGTGATGCACTGTGTATTCTGACACCTTTCTATCAGAACCAGCATCAACTTCTTCAGCTATTTGAACTACAGTAGCTCGTCTGTTGGACCGGACCACACGGGCCAGCCTTCGCTCCCCACGTACATGACCCTGTCACCGGTTTACCATTGTTCCTTCTTTGGACCACTTTTGATAGATACTGACCACTGCAGACCAGGAACACCCCACAAGAGCTGCAGTTTTGGAGATGCTCTGATCCAGTCGTCTAGCCATCACAATTTGGTCCTTGTCAAACTCGCTCAAATCCCTACGCTCGTCCATTTTTCCTGCTTCTAACATCAACTTTGAGGATAAAATGTTCACTTGCTGCCTAATATACCCCCCCCACTAACAGGTGCCGTGATGAAGAGATAATCAGTGTTATTCACTTCACCTGTCAGTGGTCATAATATTATTCCTGGTCGGTGTATATCACAGTTGAAGATGCAAAGAAAGATAAAAAAAATTGCAACTGGTCATCTAATTTATTTATTTATTTTTTATAGTTATATATTTGATAACTTGTAAACGTGATAACTTTTGTAAATTATAAAATTCGGGATTTTAGGGGCCAAGAAGTAAAAAAAATCTATTGTATTTAAAAGGATAAACCAAAAGTAGTCAGACTCAGAGTTTTATTAAGAGTTTACTGTATTATGACTGCTTTAAATGGAACATTACCTTTTTTATTTGGTACTGTAACAAGGCCTATCTGAAAATGCTGTAAAGTGAAGTTATACATTTATATGTTTTAAGTACTTTGTATCACAATACACACTCTTCAGAAACCATGTATTTTTTAACATACATTTTAAGACTAACCTGTAGCTCGGCTATTTATTTTAAAAGATGGCTTTGACACTAGCCAATTAACATAAGCACAATCATACTGTACTTGTGTAAGAAAGGTAAGCAACTGTAACACTTCAGAAATAATCATTTTTATTAAGTTTAATGTTTAATTTTATATCATTAAAAAAACTCACTTATTTTATTTATTTTATTTTATTAGGATTTTAATGTCATGTTTTACACACTTTGTTTCCATTCATGACAGGAACGGTAGTTACTCATTACACAAGATTCATCGGTTCAAGTTCAAAGTCAAACACAGTCATGGACAATTTCCTGACTCCTGACTGCAGGTCTTTGGACTGTGGGAGAAAACCGGAGCTCCAAGAGGAAAACCCACACAGACATGGGGAGAACATGCAAACTCTACACAGAAACTTACTAATAAAACTACGACATTTGAATGTATGCATAATGCACATTTTAATTTTACATTTGCGGCACAGACGCTTTTTATCTTTTCTATCCAAAGCAACTTACAATTATGACCGAACACGATTTGAGCAATTGAGGGTTAAGGGCTTTGCTCAGGAACCCAACAGTGGCAACTTGGTGGTGATGTGGCTTGAACCAGCAACTTTCTAATTACTACTCCAGTACCTTAACCACTGAGCTACCACTGCCCTATACTACACACTATAATAATACTACACTATACTACACACTACACAATTTTAAGTGAAGGCTTGTTCATTATCTTTGTTTAATTATACATTTTCCTGTGTACAAAGTTTGTCAAATATTGCTCTGTGAAAAAAGTGGTTTTAGGTGGGCGACACGGTGGCACAGTGGGTAGCGCTGTCACCTCACAGCAAGAAAGGCATGGGTTTGATTCCCTTACAAGGCGGCCAGGGTCTTTCCAGACGCATTTATCCAAAGCTACTTACAATACTGTGACAGTATATTATCTACGCAATTGAGGGTTAAGGGTCTTGCTTGAGGACCCAACAGTAGCTACCTGGCAGTGATGGGGCTTGAACCTTTCAATTACTAATCCAGTACCTTAACCACTAGGCTACAACTGCCCACCTGTGTGGAGTTTGCATGTTCTTCCTGTGTCCACGTGGGTTGTCTCCAGGTGCTGTGGTTTCCCCCACAAGTCTAAAGACATGCAGTCAGGTCAGTTGGAGATACTAGAAACTGCTCTAAGTGTGTGAGTGTGTGTGTGTGTTTGTACGTCTGACCTGCGATGAACTGGTGACCTGTACAAGGTGTTTTCTGACTTGCCTGATAAAACAGACCCACCGTGACCCTGATCAGGATAAAGCGATGGTAAAACAGACAGTGAATAACTGAATGAGTATATAGTATAATTTCTAAAAGTAATTTTCCAGCATTGAGATATGTGAAAGGTAAGATGACTAGGTTGGGTCACATCACACTCATTCATCATTAACACAGACACTTTAAATTCAGAACCTAACCCGAAGTGCACTTGCTTTCACAGTACACTGTTAAGGCCGCTCTTCTTTACACTCCAGTAAACTTTTGCGTGAGATAGTTTAAGCCCTCGAGCTCTGCAGATATGACTGTGTGGGTTAGTTAGAGAATTTTTATTTCCAGCAGGTTTTGATTCCTATAAAAGTGCACCACTGACTGTCCTGCTTCTTATTTTTGGGAGGTATAAATAGCCTGAGAGAGAAGCGTGGACGGGAAGCTCCTGTGAGGAGGGTCACTTTCGGTTGGTTACCGGTATGCTCGAGGCGAGCTCATAAAGGAGAAGTGCTACCTGAGACCCTGGAAGACAGGTCGAGATCTTTTAGATTCACTTCGTGTTGCCGTCTCTATGTACAGTAAAGGAAAGAGAGTTGACCAAGCTGAAAGGATTTCTCGCTTTTAATATTCTAATAAATTGTCAATTATTACAACATTAACTACAATGCTTCAAAACCAGTTAGCACTGCTGGTGAGCTAATGCTTGCTTACACTTTTACAGACACAAGGCAATTTTGATGGGACAATGATTTGATATGAATTACTTTAGAATCTCTGTTCTACATTATCATCTTTATATTAACAACATGCTCATATGGTTATTGCATCCATAATATAAATAATATGACGTCCTTTATGAAATGGTTATAAATGTTTGTCCTTTTAACAGTTCTGACTTGTTTCTTGTAGAGGTTCGACTGCACTGATATTTAATTTAACGTTAATCTGATGAATGAATACATCTTTAACAGTGATTTTTTGTAGAACATAGTGCACATTCAATTATATATATATATATATATATATATATATATATATATATATATATATATATATATATATACAGTATATACTGTATATATATATATATATATATATATATATAAAATATATATATATATATACAGTGTATCACAAAAGTGAGTACACCCCTCACATTTCTGCAAATATTTCATTATATCTTTTCATGGGACAACACTATAGACATGAAACTTGGATATAACTTAGAGTAGTCAGTGTACAGCTTGTATAAGAGTGTAGATTTACTGTCTTCTGAAAATAACTCAACACACAGCCATTAATGTCTAAATAGCTGGCAACATAAGTGAGTACACCCCACAGTGAACATGTCCAAATTGTGCCCAAATGTGTCGTTGTCCCTCCCTGGTGTCATGTGTCAAGGTCCCAGGTGTAAATGGGGAGCAGGGCTGTTAAATTTGGTGTTTTGGGTACAATTCTCTCATACTGGCCACTGGATATTCAACATGGCACCTCATGGCAAAGAACTCTCTGAGGATGTGAGAAATAGAATTGTTGCTCTCCACAAAGATGGCCTGGGCTTTAAGAAGATTGCTAACACCCTGAAACTGAGCTACAGCATGGCGGCCAAGGTCATACAGCGGTTTTCCAGGACAGGTTCCACTCGGAACAGGCTTCGCCAGGGTCGACCAAAGAAGTTGAGTCCACGTGTTCGGCGTCATATTCAGAGGTTGGCTTTGAAAAATAGACACATGAGTGCTGCCAGCATTGCTGCAGAGGTTGAAGACGTGGGAGGTCAGCCTGTCAGTGCTCAGACCATACGCCGCACACTGCATCAACTCGGTCTGCATGGTCGTCATTCCAGAAGGAAGCTGACGCACAAGAAAGCCCGCAAACAGTTTGTTGAAGACAAGCAGTCCAAGAACATGGATTACTGGAATGCCCTGTGGTCTGACGAGACCAAGATAAACTTGTTTGGCTCAGATGGTGTCCAGCATGTGTGGCGGCGCCCTGGTGAGAAGTACCAAGACAACTGTATCTTGCCTACAGTCAAGCATGGTGGTGGTAGCATCATGGTCTTGGGCTGCATGAGTGTTGCTGGCACTGGGGAGCTGCAGTTCATTGAGGGAAACATGAATTCCAACATGTACTGTGACATTCTGAAACAGAGCATGATCCCCTCCCTTCGAAAACTGGGCCTCATGGCAGTTTTCCAACAGGATAACGACCCCAAACACAACCTCCAAGATGACAACTGCCTTGCTGAGGAAGCTGAAGGTAAAGGTGATGGACTGAACCCAATTGAGCACCTGTGGCGCATCCTCAAGTGGAAGGTGGAGGAGTTCAAGGTGTCTAACATCCACCAGCTCCGTGATGTCATCATGGAGGAGTGGAAGAGGATTCCAGTAGCAACCTGTGCAGCTCTGGTAAATTCCATGCCCAGGAGGGTTAAGGCAGTGCTGGATAATAATGGTGGTCACTCAAAATATTGACACTTTGGGCACAATTTGGACATGTTCACTGTGGGGTGTACTCACTTATGTTGCCAGCCATTTAGACATTAATGGCTGTGTGTTGAGTTATTTTCAGAAGACAGTAAATCTACACTGCTATACAAGCTGTACACTGACTACTCTAAGTTATATCCAAGTTTCATGTCTATAGTGTTGTCCCATGAAAAGATATAATAAAATATTTGCAGAAATGTGAGGGGTGTACTCACTTTTGTGATACACTGTATATATACTGTATATATATATATATATATATATATATATATATATATATATATATATATACACCGATCAGCCGAATACCGAATATATATATAAATATACAGTAAATATATATATATATATATATATATATATATATACTGTATATATATATATATATACAGTACAGGCCAAAAGTTTGGACACACCTTCTCATTCCTGTGGTTTTTCTTAATTTTTTTTAATTTTCTACATTGTAGATTAATACTAAAGACGTCCAAACTATGAAGGAACACATATGGAATTATGTAGTAAACAAAAAAGTGTTAAACAAACCAGAATATGTTTTATATTTTAGATTCTTCAAAGTAGCCATCTTTTGCTTTAATGACAGATTTGCACACTCTTTGAAATTTTCTCAACCAGCTTTATTAGGTTTCCACCTGGAATGGTTTTCAATGAATGTTTGTGCCTTGTCTAGAGTGAATTTTTGGAATTTGTTGCTTTTTTAATGTGTTTGAGACCATCAGTTGGGTTGTGCAGAGGTAGAGTTGGTAAAATATAAAACATATTCTGGTTTGTTTAACACTTTTTGGTTCACTACATAATTCTTCATAGTTTGGATGTCTTCAGTATTAATCTACAATGTAGAAAATAAAAATAATCAAGAAAAAACATTGAAGAGAAGGTGTGTCCAAACTTTTGGCTGGTGTGTCCAAACTTTTGGCCTGTACTGTATATATATGCACCGATCAGCCATAACATTAAAATCACCTCCTTGTTTCTACACTCACTGTTCATTTTATCAGCTCCACTTACCATATAGAAGCACTTTGTAGTTCTACAATTACTGACTGTAGTGCATCTGTTTCTCTACATACCTTTTTAACCTGCTTTCACCCTGTTCTTCAATGGTCAGGACCCCCACAGGACCACCACAGAGCAGGTATTATTTGGGTGGTGGATCATTCTCAGCTCTGCAGTGACAATGACATGGTGGTGGTGTGTTAGTGTGTGTTGTGCTGGTATGAGTGGATCAGACACAGCAGTGCTGCTGGAGTTTTTAAATACCATGTCCACTCACTGTCCACTCTACTAGACACTCCTACCTGGTTGGTCCACCTTGTAGATGTAAAGTCAGAGATGATCGCTCATCTATTGCTGCTGTTTGAGTTGGTCATCTTCTAGACCTTCATCAGTGGTCACAGGACGCTGCCCATGAGGCGCTGTTGGCTGGATATATTTTTGGTTGGTGGACTATTCTCAGTCCAGCAGTGACAAACTCCATCAGCACTGCTGTGTCTGATCCACTCATACCAGCACAACACACACTAACACACCAGCACCATGTCAGTGTCACTGCAGTGCTGAGAATGATCCAGCACCTAAATAATACCTACTCTGTGGTGGTCCTGGGAGAGTCCTGACCATTGAAGAACAGTATGAAAGGGGGCTAACAAAGCATGTAGAGAAACAGATGGACTACAGTCAGTAATTAAAGAACAACAAAGTGCTTCTGTATGGTAAGTGGAGCTAATAAAATGGACAGTGAGTGTAGAAACAAGGAGGTGGTTTTAATGTTATGGCTGATCAGTATATATTTTAATCAAATTAATGTTATACGTTATATGAACAGTATTGAACAGTATTAAGAAAATTAAATTCTTCCACTTTTGCAGCAACAGTTTAGGAAAGGCCCTTTCATGTTCCATATACCAATACCAAATACCACATTAGGCTTTCTTGACCAGCATCAGTGCTCAGTCATACAAATGCTCAAGACAACATGGACAGAACTTCCCACAGACATACTTCAAAGTCTTGTGAGAAGCCTTATCTGTAGAGTGGCTGTTGTTATGGCAGAAAAGATCACACAGAGGTCACTCTATTTTAATACCCTATATTAGGGATGGGAGACTAGTTGTTTTTGCAACTACATTATTTATTGGTCTCTGCAGTTTAAATATAAACTGACCATCTCATTCAGTAACCACTAGAGGGCCACATACGAACGCTTTAAAAACTCCACTGATTTAGGACATTTTAAACCTGACTGGGACTGCATGTCTTTCTATGAGTAGCATTATTGTATATGGTACAGCAATTAGAGTGGGTGTCTTACAGCACCAGGATCCAGAGGACTTGGGTTCAAACTTGCTTACTGAGTTTAAACTGTTCTGGTTTCCCTACACCTGTCAATATAAATTAGATACACAGAAGATGTAAAAGCTGTACATTGCAGGTTTGTATGAATGTGGAATGAATGAGTGAGTCTGTGATGGCCAAAGATTGACTGGTGCCATGTTCAAAGTTTATTTATGCCTTGTGGCCTCCAGGATAAAGCATTCAATAATGATTAATGAATGAACAAGTGAACAATCTACAATGAACAATTACTGGGGTATGAAGGGTTCAAATCTACAACATTTACAGCAATATTCAATTCAGTCTGAAGGCTTTGCGTATTATTATTATTTTGGATTATTCTCCGCAATGCTTATGAATCCATGTGTTTATGTTTATTTAATTTAAGATCTGACTTCTTTCTTAGCAATCCATAAAATACACTGACATGACACAGTTGGACAAAACATCTGTACACCCCTGGAAAAATAGATGTCATAGTTGTTCATAAAATACACCGGGTAGAGCTTTGGGCTATGAACCGGAAGATTGGCGGTTCAAATCCAGACTCTGCTATGCAGCAACTGTTGGGTCCTGCATGGCTGACCCTGCGCTCTGACCCCAGCTCCCAAACAAGCTGGGATATGCGAAGAAAGAATTTCATTGTACTGTACATCTGTATACGTATATATGACAAATAAAGGATATCTTATCTTATTAAAACCACCTCCTTTTTTCTACAATCACTGTCCATTTTATCAGCTCCACTTACCATATAGAAGCACTTTGTAGTTCTACAATTACTGACTGTAGTCCATCTGTTTCTCTGTTTGCTTTGTTAGCCCCCTTTCACCACTACAGAGCAGGTATTATTTGGGTCGTGGATCATTCTCAGCAGGGTGAAAGCAGGCTAAAAAGTATGTAGAAAAACAGATGGACTACAGTAAATAATTGTAGAACTACAAAGTGCTCCTATATGGTAAGTGGAGCTGATAAGATGGACAGTGAGTGTAGAAACAAGGAGGTGGTTTTAATGTTATGGTTGATCAGCGTATTATGTACAGTACCTTTATATGCCAAAGTTAAAATTGTTTAAATAAGTATCTGCTGTCTTTTAATGTACAGAAACTGAATGTAAGAAGTGAGTAGCTGCTGCTCTCTGCTGGATATAACAGGAACTTTCAAGCATTAAAACCCATATACATATGTGTGTTCACATATTTAATTAAAGAAAACGACACTAAAATGCATTTAGAAGTCTATAAAAAGTCGTTGAATGTAGTTTCTATTTAGTTGTTTCCAATTCCCTAATCAAACTGCAATCATCTGGTGCTTGCACTTACTGACCAACAGGCAGTGATGGCTCATACAGAGCTTTATTACTCACAGGCTGGTCATGCTAGTCTTCCCACTAAAACGACTCTGTACTGTTAGAATGTTGTGGAAATATGTTTGTTTTACTTAATTAAAAGTAGGACTGTTTTTTTTTTTAAAGATTCTGACAGTTTCACGGTATATCATGATATTGTTTTTGGAAAGACTGTGACTTTTTAAATGTATGTGGCTATTCTACTGTCATAAGTACATAGAATATATAAAAAAGGTTTTAATTTCACCATGTATACAGTATAATGAAGGTTTTGAGTACTATAAGCTTTGCTTGGCCCCACAAAATGATCACAATGGGTGTGTTCGAAAATCTAGTGAGCTGTCTTGACGTCTTACTGCCTACACAGGCAGCTGCCTAAGTAGAGAGGATTCTAATAAGTCATCGACATATAAGGCAGGTTATTCGAACGCGCTACTTAGACAGAGATTCCATTAGTTTTCACTAACAAAGCAAACACAGTTAGCCTCATGCCATTCAAACCAATGGGATGGGGTGGCACAACGTCCTAGCATGTCAACTAACATCTCCCTTTGTGTACCGAAAACGGTTAAATTCACTGACGAGCCCAAATTTGCAAATAAATACAAAATAATAATAAATAATAATAATAAATACTTGTGCAAGTTTATAAAAATTAAAAATCAATAATCATTTATTTACGTTTGAAAATAACTCATTTATTTCTTCGCAGTGTCCGCCATGTTTTTATTTTTCTGTGCGAAAAGTATTGTGCGAAAGTATTGTGCGAAAAGCATTGAATGCTGGGATTGCCTCCACCACTAAGGCAGCACCGGATGCGCACTCGTTCTTGATTCAAAATACCGTTTTAAGAGGCCTTACTAGTGAGCATATTAAGGCATCTAGGATTTCGAACAGCCTCCTTCTCGAGAGCGCGCACAGGATGATGTAAAATGCTGTCTATGTAGAGAGATCACTAGGTTTTCAAACACACCCAATATATGATAGAATCAGTATGCGTTAAATATGATGTTTATTTTAAGTACTATACAATTACCCTTAGCTCTCTCTTTAACGAATAAAACAACGTTTGCAAACTCCACTGTACAACTTGACTACTGGTCTGTTGTCGAAAAGTGGATGACATTAAATATCTCTGATTCCAGTTTGCTTATAACCTTGATTTAGTATTTTCACCCCATAAGACATACCTGGAATCCAGTGTTTTAGTTATTGCTCTGAGAGCTTCTTTCTCGACTGTCTATAGAGGAATCATGTCGTTGCATATGTGGATTGTTACTGTGTTCATAATGTCGTTGTTTGCAACAGCCGTGGCTCGACAAAACGTGCAGTGTTTTAGTCTGTTCTAAACTGCCAACACGCCTTAATTTTTTGGTTGTTCCAGTGCATATTTGGTCTTCCTCTCTTCATCCTCCATTGTTTTCACCATATTGAGGAAACCTCTTTCATTTGTTTCACTTCGTTATGGTATGGTGGTATATGAAATATCCATACCATATGAGGAATCAAAGACGGCATACCAAATGTACCGTCATACCACCCGCCCAGTAAAAAAAATCTTGGTCCAGAAGGGTAATAACTCATATCTGTGTAATCAATCTGGCAAGGTTTTGCTCCTCATTGTAAACATTCTGTAAAGTGATGCAATTCCAGATTTTTTTTTTGTTAACAAAATAAGTTGAACTGTAAACTTTACAGTCAATCGTATTAAACACTGGAAGAGGTTACCATGAACTTCATAGTAAGTACTCATGGTCAAACTATAAAGGTGACAGTAGAACTATTAACTATTATGGTTAACTGTAAACTTGACAGTTTTACTATAAAACTTCACAGTACATCTTTCCTAAATGTTTTATGGAGCCTATCTGGTATTAAACACAGTCAAACATATTGGTCATGGGTTTCCCAGTTGTTCAAATTGTATGGGTATGGATATAAATACCCCAGTTTCTAAAACCAGTTTCTCCTGATTTATAAATACCCCAGTGTAAGAGAAATGATGATGATTTCTACTGTAAGTAAAATTGTTCAAATCGTATGGGTATGTGTAGCCATTACATGATTTATAAATGCCTCTCTGATTTATAAATACCCCAGAATTGTGTGTGTGACAGAATAGATGATTTCTCATGTAAAATAAAATAAATAAATACAAAAGTAAAATAAATTAACATAGTCTTACTGTTTGTTTATAATAATTTTAGGATTACCAATATATATTAAATTTTTTTTAAATATTTTATTTTAGGCCATATAGTGTATAGTTCTAAAACAAGAAAAGCTCAATAGAAAACTGTAAATAATAATAAATTATCTTTTCATATGATACCAAGTCAGTCATTGAAGTCCTTCGTAATCTGCAAGTGTGGAACGTCTATATTTTCACATGTACAAGAAACATTTACATGTACACATTTTGTGTGTGGTGGGGAAAGGAGTTGACATTGGTCTTACTGGGTGGTTTGCGTATCGTTTTCAGACGACAGCTCAATGGGTGGTCTGCTCGGTGCTACAGTGGCGGCTGAATGGAGGAACATTGTACATTCCCGTTTCCTTTAAGCCCCGACATCTGCTGGAACCTCACACATGTTTAACTTTTAGGTAAAGCAAATGAACCAGCCAGATCAAGGAGAAAGGATATCTCAGAGAGAGCACAAATGCCCCCGCTGTCTCCGGCTCTGGGATGGAGAAAAGGCCTCAGCTAGAAACGCAATATGAAAATCAGACTGTACACAGACAAGAGCAGGATGTCTGCAGGTATCAGGTCATCTACAACACACGTTACAGGATACAATGCCACCGTCAGCAGACAACACGCGGCTGGACGGTCTGAACGGAAACGAGGGGTGGGGGTGGGGGGGTCTTATTTTAAAACGTTATGTCTAAAATCCTGCTGTCACTCCAAATGACTGGCAGCGGTCCAGGACATTTTCAATCTCAGGAACTGGAGTTAAATCAACAAACAAGAGCTGCAAGTTTCTGGATTTCTATTGGCCAAAAAAAAGAAGTCCTCTCTCTTTTTAGATGTGGTGTTACACAAAAAAGAAATTCACGTCAGATTTTAATGCATATTAGCCACGCTAAAAAGGTCCATTCATTTATTAATTGTCTGTTTTGGTAGCTCCAATTAGTCGCAAGTTATCTAACATCCATATTCCAACTAATACTGTAATAACTAGTTGCACCTTACACCAGTGGGGAGAACTTTTCTCTTCTCTGCAGCACTGATTTATAATGCACTTTTTCCTCAATTTTCTTCCCAATCCAATTACCCAATTAGTATTTTACTGCTGCAGACGTCCACTACTGATCGAGAACAGCCGTAGCGGTAAGTAGGTGACTCAGATTCCAGCCTCGTCTCCCTCAGGCACGGTCATTTGTGTCTGTAGAGCACCCGGCCTGTGACTAAGCAGGGTCTAAAAGCTGTTCCTCCACAGTGGTGGGTCTGAGATTTGTTTTGATCAGTTCATGGTTCGTATAAACAGATCATTTTCTAGAAGAACAGACTCTGAATTTTGTGCTTTTTATAGTATAGGTTATCACTACAAGCCAAACCATTGGTCTCATCTTAAGTGGGATACCTTATACTTTTTCATACTTTTTTTTACCCTGGACTGTGAATAAATAATTAGTTTGTTGAATACGGATTGTAAAGGTGTTTGTGTTATATTAGTTTAGTAGTTTATAGGCAGTTTGGGCAGAATACATAGGTGTATTTATTATGACTCCAAGAAAGATCAGACCTTATATTTTTTTATTCTGGCAGACAGAATAGTACTTTTGATTTATCAGTCCATAAAAACACCACAACCCTCCTATTTCTGTCTGGGCTTGGGACCGATACTGATAGCGCACTGACAAGTGCACCTCCCAGTGGCTAGGCTGTTTTGGTCATCCACCTCTGCCTGAATATTAACCAATCATATTCATGCAGGAGCCTGACTGACCAATAACACCACTGAGACTCCAACCCTGTATCCCCAGATTTTAGCTGTAGTGGACCAGCCTACTTACTGTAGTGCCACCCGAACACCTTATACACCGATCAGCCATAACATTAAAACCACCTCCTTGTTTCTACACTCACTGTCCATTTTATCAGCTCCACTTACCATATAGAAGCACTTTGTAGTTCTACAATTACTGACTGTAGTCCATCTAATTCTCTGCATGCTTTGTTAGCCCCCTTTCATGCTGTTCTTTAATGGTCAGGACCCCCACAGGATCACCACAGAGCAGGTATTATTTAGGTGGTGGATCATTCTCAGCACTGCAGTGACACTGACATGGTGGTGGTGTGTTAGTGTGTGTTGTGCTGGTATGAGTGGATCAGACACAGCAGTGCTGCTGGAGTTTTTAAATACCGTGTCCAATCACTATCCACTCTATTAGTCACTTCTGCCTAGTTGGTCCATCTTGTAGATGTAAAGTCAGAGACGATCGGTCATCTATTGCTGCTGTTTGAGTTGGTCATCTTCTAGACCTTCATCAGTGGTCATAGGCTGCCCACGGGGTGCTGTTGGCTGGATACTTTTGGTTGGTGGATTATTCTCAGTCCAGCAGTGACAGTGAGGTGTTTAAAAATTCCAACTCCAAATGACCCACCACCCAAATAATGCCTACTCTGTAGTGGTCCTGGGAGAGTCGTGAACATTGAAGAACAGCATGAAAGGGTGCTAACAAAGCATGCAGAGAATTAGATGGACTACAGTCAGTAATTGTAGAACTACAAAGTGCTTCTATATATTTTTTGTGAAGAATCAACAAGTGGGACACAATCGTGAAGTTGAACGAAATTTATTTGATATTTTAAACTTTTTTTAGAAATAAAAAACTGAAAAGTGGGGCTTGCAATATTATTCGGCCCCCTTGCGTTAATACTTTGTAGCGCCACCTTTTGCTGCGATTACAGCTGCAAGTCGCTTGGGGTATGTCTCTATCAGTTTTGCACATCGAGAGACTGAAATTTTTGCCCATTCTTCCTTGCAAAACAGTGAGGTTGGATGGAGAGCGTTTGTGAACAGCAGTTTTCAGCTCTTTCCACAGATTCTCGATGGGATTCAGGTCTGGACTTTGACTTGGCCATTCTAACACCTGGATACGTTTATTTGTGAACCATTCCATTGTAGATTTTGCTTCATGTTTTGGATCATTGTCTTGTTGGAAGATAAATCTCCGTCCTAGTCTCAGGTCTTTTGCAGACTGCAACAGGTTTTCTTCCAGAATGGTCCTGTATTTGGCTCCATCCATCTTCCCATCAATTTTAACCATCTTCCCTGTCCCTGCTGAAGAAAAGCAGGCCCAAACCATGATGCTGCCACCACCATGTTTGACAGTGGGGATGGTGTGTTCAGGGTGATGAGCTGTGTTGCTTTTACGCCAAACATAACGTTTTGCATTGTGGCCAAAAAGTTCGATTTTGGTTTCATCTGACCAGAGCACCTTCTTCCACATGTTTGGTGTGTCTCCCAGGTGGCTTGTGGCAAACGATTTTTTTTTTTTTTTCATTTTTAAATTTAATGTATAGGAGAAAAAAATCAATACCATGACAAGATTGAGACAACACTGGCTTAGGACACACAACGAAATGAAGATCTAGGTCAAGATCTCTGACCAAGATTAGTCTTAACAGTCCAGATGATCAGGAAGAGTCACTGCAAGTGGTTCTCTCGTGCATAAATGTCATTTTATTTACAATTAAACAAACATAAACGTAACAAACTCACAAACACACATCAATCTCACCTATGTACATTCCATGCCACAACACATCTGCACCCTTCACTGCTACACACACACACACACACACAGCAGTCGGTCTGCTTTGTTTCATTGTAGCTTATTGTGGCAGTGCAGTGGAACTCCAGCTGGCTGCTGTCCGATTGTCTATAATCCATTATCAGTGCAAATGGACGCTCAGACCGTGAGCCTCACAAACCTAAACACACTCCGCACGACTCTTATCTCACACACGGCAACTCAGCAAGAAATCCCAACATCTTGTGCAGGACGTCTTCACTACTAAGTGCTCTCAAATCTGGCAAAAGTGGAAAACCGGGGACCGGGGACCACCTCGACTCGAATACTGACCTCACTGCTATTATTCTAATCAGCTGATAAGTTCATTGTTCATACAGTCTTTCATTTTTAGTTATATTATTCTGATCAGGATTGCAGTGGGCCCAGAGGCTGTTTTGGAAGTACTGGGTGCTAAGCAGCAAGCCAGGAATACATTCAAGACAGGGTGTCAATACATCACAGAGCAAAACTCACTCATTCACTTACCTAGTCAAACCTGGAGACAATTTCAAGAATCAAGAGTCAAGAGAGGTTTGATTGTCATTTCAGCTATATACGAGTACATATTGAAACGAAACAACGTTCCTCCAGGTCCAAGGTGCAACATACAAAACGTGCAAGACAGTACAGAACAGTGCAGATAGACAACAGTACAATAAATACAAGAATGCCTAAAAATAAATAAAGGAAGACAAGACTAGAGACAAGTGTTGGTCAGTACATGGTACTGAGTAAATAATGGTGAGGTAGATAAGTTATGTGTATCAGTCAAGTTAAGTCAGACTCATTTATATAACGCTTCTTACAATGAACATTGTCTCAAATCAACTTTTCCCCTGTTGAGCAAGCCGAGGGACATGCCAGGTTCCCGTCCCACCTAATAGGGGCACGCCAGGTTCCCATCCCCATCTAGTAGGGGCACTCCAGGTTCCTGTCCCATCTTGTAGGAGCACACCAGGTTCCTGTCATATGTAATAGGAGCAGCACCGTTGGCCCTGCAGTCTCGATCCGCAGTCATCAACCTCGGGAGGGTAAACAGGTCTCGGTCAGAACCACCTAGGGGTAAAAAAAACAGAAGATGTTGTTACAATGTGGAATCGTCAAAATATCAGTTTACAGAGAGTAGCAGCAGGGAGTAAAACTTAAAGTAAAAATGAGTTGGAGTACAGAGCACCTACAGGAGCCGTAGTAACAGCGAAAGTATAATTAGCTTTAGATGAAGCGGTGGATTTGCCATTGGAGTTGAACCATGCCAGGTTCCCGTCCCATCTAGTAGGGGCACTCCAGGTTCCTGTCCTATCTAATAGGAGCAGCACCGTTGGCCCTGCAGTCTCGATCTGCAGTCATCAACCTCGGGAGGGTAAACAGGTTTCCGTCAGAACCACCTCGGGGTAAAAAATACAGAAGATGTAGTTACAATGTGGAATCGTCAAAATTTAGAGTAGATAATCCACCTACTGGCATATTTTCAGAGGTAAAAGGAACTTTAATACTTTAATATTTGTGCTTATATTTGTACAGCTTTTATTCATTCGTTCATTGTCTGATTTACCACTGCTTTGTCCTGGTCAGGGTTGTGGTGGGTCTGATTCATTGGGCAAAAGGGTCGCCATGGATCTGATTCACACTATGGCAATTTGTAGTTGTTCCAATTAGCCATGTCTTTGGACTGTGGGAGCACTCGGAGGAAACCCACAGGGACTTGGAGAAAACATGCAAACTCAACCCAGAAAGGACCCTGGCCGCCCAGCTGGGGAATCAAACCCAGACCCTTCATGCTGTATAGCAACGGTGCGACCCACTGCACCAGCGTGTATTATTTGAATAAAGATTGCACAGTTAAAAATACTGATGAAGTGTCTATTTTACCACCTTTTAAATGCTAAATTGCACTCACTAAATCTCACTACCTCTGCGATCCAGGGTTGGAATCCTTAGCGGTGCTATCAGCCAGTCAGGTGTCTACATACAGACATGATTGGCTGTCTGAGTGGACGGGAGTGACCGAAGCCTTACGATGGATTGGTGTCCTGTCTGTGGTGTGCTAATGCAGTGCACCTAGTGATTCTTGGGAAACCTGACCCACAGTGACCCTGACCAGGACAAAGCAGTGGTAAATATGGAAATGAAATGAAATGAATAGTAGCACTGTTATAATAACTACTTTTAATGTGGCCAACATTAAGCTGGTGCACACAATGCATTAAATTAGTTAAATACTTAAGTACGTCTTATCATCATGAAAATTCCTCAGGGGTCTTTCCGCTAGAAGGCTGTTGAACACTAATCAGCCATAAATTGTAACCGAGCAAAGATGCAGACAGCACAAAATTAGTTGCTATTTTTAGCTTTAGTACACAAGTAAAAAAAAAAAAAACGTCATATGCAAAAAAATTTGATACATGCACGTAATGTTTATTAGATTTTGTAAGTGACAATAAGCTGGTACATCTTCTACAGGACATTAAACCTACTTAAATAAAACATACATTATAACATACAGTGTGTATTCAGTAATTGTGTATTAAAATGTTCAGAAGCCTGTTTTCTGTAGAAGTTGTGTTAATTTTTATTACAACCCCAAATCAGAAAAAGTTGGGACAACATGGAGTTTTTTAAATTTACTTTGACTGCAGGCAGGCCAGTCCATTGGACTTGTTACTGATAACAGTCTGGATGGTCCTTTTCGTCTTTGGACCGGAGCACACGGCGTCCATTTTTTTCCAAAAATACCTGGAATGCTGATTCATCTGACCACAATACATGTTTCCACTGTGTGATGGTCCATCCTAGATGCCTCGGAGCCCAGAGAAGTCAATGCCGCTTCTGTACATGGTTAACATAAGGCTTCTTTTTTTGCACAGTAAAGTTTAAAGTGGCATTTGTGCATGTAGCTCTGTATTGTAGTGCTTGACAAAGGTTTGCTAAAGTAATCCCTCACCCATGTGGTTATATCAGCTATTGTTGAGTGGCGGTTCTTGATGCAGTGCCGTCTGAGGCATGATTACAATCACCTGTTTGGAATCACATCATTGTTTAGTTTTTTCACATCAATACTAGCCCTAAACTGCCCCCGTCCCAACTTTTTTGGAATGTGTTGCAGGCCTGAAATGCAGGAATGGATGTTTATTAATAAATGAAATTAAGTTGAGCAGATAAAACATGAAATATCTCAGGTTCATCCTGTCTGCAATCAAATAAAAGTCAAAGTAAATGTAAGGAACACTGTGTTTTTATTTTATCTGCATTTTCCATACTGTCCCAAGTTTTTCTGATTTGGGGTTGTAGGTAATTTTCCTAAATATGGAATTTGCCAGATGAAGTCCAGGCTTTTGCAGAAGACTGTATGATAAATCTTCTTTTAATTTTTTCACTATCCTATGCAAGCTCTGTCTGTCTTTTGTTAAGTGATTAGGGTAAAACAAGGGTTACAAAATCCATGATCTTATCTGACCTTTGCTTGACTTTACGTGACCTCTTGTCAGTAGGTGCCAGTCGGTTATTAACTTCTATCCAGACGAGACAGCAGCTCTTGTAATAACACAGCTAGACGTTAACAAAGGCACATTAAGCAACTTTTGTATACCTGACTGCATGCGTGTATTGGTAGTGCATTGATTTTTTAACAATATTGATCAAAATATTTAAAAGAAATGGCATTTTCATGCTCAAATACACCGATCAGCCATAACATTAAAACCACCTCCTTGTTTCTACACTCACTGTCCATTTTATCAGCTCCACTTACCATATAGAAGCACTTTGTTGTTCTACAATTACTGACTGTAGTCCATTTGTTTCTCTGCATGCTTTTTTAGCCTGCTTTCATCCTGTTCTTTAATGGTCAGGACCCCCACAGGACCACTACACAGCAGGTATTATTTAGGTGGTGGATCATTCTCAGCACTGCAGTGACACTGCTATGGTGGTGGTGTGTTAGGGTGTGTTGCTGTTATGAGTGGATCAGACCCAGCAGCGCTGCTGGAGTTTTTAAATACCGTGTCCACTCACTGTCCTCTCTATTAGACACTCCTACCTAGTTGGTCCACCTTGTAGATGTAAAGTCAGAGACGATCGCTCATCTATTGCTGCTGTTTGAGTTGGTCATCTTCTAGACCTTCATCAGTGGTCACAGGGCGCTGCCCTCGGGACGCTGTTGGCTGGATATTTTTGGTTGGTGGACTATTCTCAGTGCAGCAGTGACAGTGAGGTGTTTAAAAACTCCAGCAGTGCTGCTGTCTGATCCACTCATACCAGCACAACACACACTAACACACCACCACCATGTCAGTGTCACTGCAGTGCTCTGACTGATCCACCACATAAATAATACCTGCTCTGTGGTGGTCCTGGGAGAGTCCTGACCACTGAAGAACAGCATGAAAGGGGGCTAACAAAGCATGCAGAGAAACAGATAGACTACAGTCAGTAATTGTAGAACTACAAAGTGCTTCTATATGGTGGAGCTGATAAAATGGACAGTGAGTGTAGAAACAAGGAGGTGGTTTTAATGTTATGGTTGATCGGTGTATGAATTTCTTTGCATGTGAAAGATATCAGTGTTACGGAATTTTTTTTTTTCATTTTTTGTATTATAAATAAATAAACACATTAAAGACTTAAATTAAAGTGAAATTATTGACTTACAGACTACAAATCTCAGTAGATGTACTTAATAGAGGCCGCCTAAAGTACACTATATTACCGAAAGTATCACACCTTACAATGAGTTGGTTGGACACCCCAAACCACAGACATTAATATGGTAACATAATTTAAGGCAAAACCAGGTTTTACTCTATTGAAAAGGCATTGCACAATATTTTGGAATGTGTCTGTGAGAATTTGTACCAATTCAGTCAAAACAACTGTTGTGAAGTCGGGCACTCTGGTTGAACAAGAAGGCCTTGCTCACACTCATAGTTCCAAATCATCCCAGTGCTTTTCAATGGGGTTAAAGGTCAGGGCTCTGTCTAGTTTCTCTACACAAAACTTGTCAAACCAAACCGTGTGCTTATTAAGCTTGCTTTGTGCAGTCATACTGGAGGATGGAAAATGACATTTCCCAAACTGTTTTCACATATAGGATATAATGGAGGCGTATAATTCATTTAACATTATTGATTTTACACATTTGATAGGAATGGGCGTGATCGAAATATCTGAACTTAATAATCAGGGGTGTCTCAATACTTTTGTCCATGTAGTGTCACTCACTCACTTTCTTAACTGCTTTTCCAATCAGGGTGGCGGAGTTGGGGGTGGGGGGGGGGGGGGTTGCTATCCCAGCTTTTCAATGGACGCAAGGCACACAGTAACACCCTGGACGGGGCGCCAGTCCTTCGCAGGGCAGACACACATACACTCACACACATACATCCATTCACCTAACCTGACTGCATGTTTTTGGACTGTGGGAGGAAACCGGAGCTCCCGGAGGAAACCCACGCAGACACAGGGAGAACATGCAAACTCCGCACAAAAAGGATTCGGACCACCCGACCTGGGGATTGAACCCACCATGCCGCCTGGCATATAATTAATTTAACATTATTGGTTAATTACATTCGATAGGAATGGGTGTGTTTGAAATATCTCAATAATCAATCAATCAAACGATAATCAAAACTCAATCAGGGGTGTCCCAATACTTTTGTCCATGTAGTGTTGATTCAAACAGCATTGAGGTCATAAAAATGTATTAGCCCACTTTTCCTAATTTTCCCAATTCAATTGAATTGCAACCTCTACTAGCATATGAGTACTTGGATGTGACCACTTCTTTTTACCAGGCAGCAAAAGGACTCCTGTATGTATTTCCCCCCTGCTGGTTTTGGCACATTTAATTGCATCTGTAGAATCTCTGACCAATCCGGTAGCACCAGTTCTGGGCTAGTGCAGTGGTCCCCAACCACCGGGCCGAAGACCGGTACTGGTCTGTGGGTCATGTATTACCAGGCCGCACAGAAAGAATAAATAATTAGAGATTTATTTCAGTAATGAGAACACTACTGTTTTACAGGTGTTATTGTCTCCAATCACCCCTAGGTGGGAGCAGCATCTCGTATCAGCGAAAAAAGCTAATTTGTGAGTGGTACAGTTATTCTATTTTAAATCCCCCCCCCGCCCCTGCTGGTCCATGAAATTATATCTTATATGAAACCGGTCTGTGGTGCAAAAAAGGTTGTGGACCAGTGTGTAACCTGAGCATTTTGATAAAATCTGAATGTATCATTTTGTGTTGAAGTCACTCTATAGACAGACAGCCTGTGTTTCTGGGTAAAAACGGACCAATTTTACTTAACGAGTTAACGGTAGAGCCTGACAGAACGAGCCTGACTTTTGGCATAAACAGATGGACAAGATAAGGGAAGTGATTATTTGGGCTACCTGAAGGGGTTGAAGCCCACTGTGTGTGTGTCCCATATTTTGTTGAGGATCTGTGAGAACTTCTGGGAGGATGTGATCTCTCTAAACACTCGCTGGGTGGGATGGGTGCATGACAGACGACTGGAAGCAGACTAGGAGCCGATTGTTTAAATTTGAAGTTCTTTTTCTGTGGTTGTTGCTTTTTTTGTCTAGTCTTACCACATATAGCCTTACATTGTTACACGTACACGCAAACGTCCAACAGCAATCGAGTGTTTTTGTACCGATTTCCTGCTCAGTATTTAGCGTTCTTTAGTGTTCCTCCCTCTGCTGCTCCAGGCCTGATCATTTCTAAAGTCATTCATCCATTACTAACTGTTATTCCTTTTCCGTATCAGTTTGTGAGCTCGTTTCTGAACCTACTGTACGTATTAATATGTAGAATGGAATCCACAGCAGCTAGCTGGCTGAGAAGAAAAGCACTTTTGCCAGTGAATAAAATGTGCTTTGTTTCCAGTTTTTTTAAGCATACCTTGCCAAGAAGCTTTTGACTTCAAAACAAACCCGCCAACGATAACATCTCTAGATGAGAAGCCAATTTACCCTGTCGGCTGTTTATTTTTCTACCATTAAGAAGTGTAGGAGAAGAATTCACATGTGAGGCTGTGGACGATTGTAGAAATAGAGAAGAAATGTAATTAATCAGCTAACAGAGCTCGCTGTTAATACCTACCCAAATTTATCACATTTAAACTCTCTAAACATCTAAAACCATGTTGAACATGAGATATATAATATCATATGTCTACCATTAATTGTTTGCCAAACAAATCTGTTAAAAGTATATTATTACTATTATTTATTTAACATTGAATAATACTGAAAAACGATTTTTACATCGATGATCAAAAAAGCCCCACGTTTTACTCATTAAAAGTGAGCTGGGATCTCGAATACATCGTATCGAGTCTCAGCTCTGTCTGCCGGCTGGGCTGAGCATCCACATGAACAAAGGAACAACGTTTGGCCTGTTGTTCATATAGGGGTGGGATATTAAAAAGCCAGATAGGGACTCTCTCATAACTAATGCAATTACGACCTCTGTTGGGTGATTGATGGCGCCTGCACAGAGCCGGGGAAAACAGTGCTGTCAGGGTGTGTCTCTCTGTACACAGCGCTGATCCACATTGCACTCGTCAAAGTGTAGGTGACAAGATGCATACGGCTGCTGCCCACATGTCGCAGGGGGCGTGGGTTAGCTTCGTTCTCCTTAATCAGAGTGGGGATTGGCATTGGTGGGGAGGAAGCGTGACGCAATCAGGCAATTGGACGTGCTAACGAAAAAGGGAAGAAAATGTATAAACAAAATATACTATATATATAAAAGTTGTAAAAGCACTAAACATGCTCAAATACACATTGTTTGACCAAAGTATGTGGACACCCAACTATAACCTTGTTAAACACCCAATTGCAAAACCATGGGCATACATATGGCATTAGCCCTTTGCCTAGCCACCAAAAAAGAAAGAAGCACTTTGTAGTTCTACAATTACTGACTGTAGTCCATCTGTTTCTCTACATACTTTTTTAGACTGCTTTCACCCTGTTCTTCAATCTGCTTTTCAGTAGTTTGGTTCTTTCTATATCAGTGTGGGTTTAACACGCTAGGACACTACAGCTGAACTTGCAAGTTTGAATCTCAGACAATGATTGGCACATCCAAAGGAAGGGGATTCCTCATGACCTCTGCTGGCTGGATGATGGCACCTGAACAGATACAGGGGTTAATGGAGATCAGTGTGTGACTCTCTGTGCGCTATACGGATCTCCATATGAGCTCACCTCACACAGGTAAAAAAGGAGCAGTCGGCTGCAGCACACAGCTTTTCTTGGTCAAGAGTAGAAGTCAGCAGCAGCAAAGGTAGCGAAATGCAATTGCAATTCTGGACGCTGAGCTTCTGCAAGATGATTGGAGGATCAGTGGAAAGGCTGAATCCCGTTTTGATTGACAGCTAGTTTGAGCGCTACACCGTCACTTCTCAAACTCAAAAGAAGCTTTATTGGCATGACAAATAGGGACATTCGTATTGCCAAAGCAATACACTTCATTAGTCACTTAATCACTGGGAGCTTCAGTCCCATCGCGGATTTTGCGAGTGAAGTCGAAAGACAAACTGTAACCCATTTCAAGCCATTTTCTTGTAAAAGGAACAGAGGGCAGAATTTATGTGTAAATAAATTGACAAATTTTATGATGTAAGTCGACAATGAGCTTCCCCTCTTTGAAAGACCAGCAGCCGCCACTGGTCTACGTTAAATAGCTTCTAAGTGAATAAGTAAATGTGTGTGCCTTACGCACACTGTTTTTGCATAAGGATTAGAATAAACCAGTAAGTGAATATAACGAAACAGTTAATGCTTCAAAGAACCCTCCAGAACATTCACTGCTCTAAAATGTTCCACACACATCATGATGAATATTTCTAAAAGTGCTCCTCTTTAAACTCACAAGTACAAACCAATGAATCATTAAGGCAAACGAGCTCAAACCAGAGGAACATGACAGGCCCCGGTGTTTGTTTTTGGAGCCCCAGGGGGCGCTAAGAGTGCAGGGTGCAGGGTCTTGATTTGTTCCAGTAGGTGGTTGTGTGAAGTGCCTGTCGTGTTTACGTGCACTTTGATCTTTACTAATGACCCGTACCTCCACTGAGACGCCTCACCACCCCATTCCTCCTGACTTTTTTTCTTTAACCACTGATTCCAGATCAGGTCTCCAGGGCAGTCTTAAGTTACTGTGTGGGTATGAGAATTTCACATCAGAATCTCAACCACTGACCAAGGATCATAACAAGGACGCCATGCTGGAGGAATTCATAGAAATACTGACATCCTAATAAATACTTAACATTTATAATCAGAATCTTTATTTTGCCAAGAACCAGATGTACAAGGAATTTCTCTTTGTGCAGGTGTCAACGTATAAACATCAAATTAAATAATAGAAAAATGTATATATATATATCTCGAACATAAACAGTACAGCATCAGACAAAGTGTGCAATGATGCAGTGTTATATGCAGTGTTTCTATGTACATGGAAAGCATAATTCTTTTGGATATATGACAAATAAACTTTGATGTACAAGTACAATGTACAATTACTTTTGGTACCTTTATTTCTGTGTTTTTGCAAGAATGCAAACCATTCATTTTGGTATGTTTCTACACTCACTGTCCATTTTATCAGCTCCACTTACCATATAGAAGCACTTTGTAGTTCTACAATTACTGACTGTAGTCCATCTATTTTTCTACATACTTTGTTAGCTCCCTTTTATGCTGTTCTTGAATGGTCAGGACCCCCACAGAGCAGGTATTATTTAGGTGGTGGATCATTCTCAGCACTGCAGTGACACTGACATGGTGGTGGTGTGTTAGTGTGTGTTGTGCTGGTGTGAGTAGATCAGACACAACAATGCTGATGGAGTTTTAAACACCTCACTGTCACTGCTGGACTGAGAATAGTCCACCAACCAAAAATATCCAGCCAACAGCGCCCTGTGGGCAGCGTCCTGTGACCACTGATGAAGGTCTAGAAGATGACCAACTCAAACAGCAGCAATACACCAACTAGGTAGGAGTGTCTAATAAAATGGACAGTGAGTGGACACGATATTTAAAAACTCCAGCCATTGCAGTACTGAGAATGATCCACCACCTAAATAATACCTGCTCTGTGGGGGTCCTGAACATTAAAGAACAGCATGAAAGGGGGCTAACAAAGCATGCATATAAACAGATGGACTACAGTCAGTAATTGTAGAACTACAAAGTGCTTCTATATGGTAAGTGGAGCTGATAAAATGGACAGTGAGTGTAGAAACAAGGAGGGGGTTTTAATGTTATGGCTGATCGGTGTATACCTTATATATTGTGTAACAATTGTGAATTAAATGATGGAATGATTAAAGGTAGCAGTTTGAATGTTTATTTGATGTTTAGTAACGTACATTAATTGTCTGCTGTACTACAAGACATTATTTTAAAATCCACAATTTACTTAGTGTTTTTTTTTCTTTTCTAATCATGTCATTTGTGGCTGCCTGTAGCATGAGCTGTCAAACACAGGCCGCATTATTATGATTTCTCACACCAAACAACTCCATCAATATGGCACTTTATTTAATAAACAGCTTTTCTGTGGTTCTTCTTTTTTAATCAAATAAACTGCATTGGACAGTAAATACATGACAGCATCATTTACTGTTTTCTTTAACCACAAATCATTTTTAGAGATGCTTAAATAATCAGCAGCAATAGCAGAGCATGAAGTGCTTAAAATAAGTACGGTTAGTAAAGTGTATTATATATGCCATTTAAATAACATAAAATAAATGAAATGTAAGTAATGTACATGTACAGTGCTTACGCATCACCCACCACCAACACATATGAGTCAGTTTTAAATAGATGATTCGCTTCTATAGTCTTGGTGGGGTTACTGCAAAGCTTGATCTTGAGTTTTTACCAGGAGCAATACACCAAAGCTAATTGTTTTGTTCTGATCTCATAATGGAATAAAAATTAAGTGAAGTAAATTACTGAGAGGACCTTGAACTGATTCTTAACTAAGACGTAAATCTCAGTGATGTACATTCATATCCTGCGTTCAAGTGAATCAAATGCTGCATTAAGATCTTACAGAATTATACACCTACAACCCCAAATCAGAAAAAGTTGGGACAGCATGGAAAAAGCAAATAATAAAAAAAACCAGAGTTTCTTACATTGACTTTGACTTTTATTTGATTGCAGACAGGATGAACCTGATATATTTCATGTTTTATCTGCTCAACTTAATTTCATTTATTAATAAACATCCATTCCTGCAATTTAGGTCTGCAACACATTCCAAAAAAAGTTGGGACAGTAAAGCATTTACCACTTTGTAATGTTGCCATGCATTTTCACCACACTTAAAAGTCATTTTGGCACCGAGGAGACCAAGTGATTTAATGTTTCAGCTTTTATTTTGTCCCATTCTTCCTGCAAACACGTCTTAAGATGTGCAACAGTACGGGGTCGTCGTTGTCACATTTTTCCTTTCAAAATTTTCTATTGGGGACAGGTCAGGACTGCAGGCAGGTCAGTCCAGTACCCGTACCCTCTTCTTCTGCAGCCATGCCTTTGTAATGTAAGCAGCATGTGGTTTTGCATCGTCTTGTTGAAAAATGCATGGACGTCCCTGGAAAAGACGACGTCTTGAAGGCAGCATATGTTAAATGTAAGAAACACTGCATTTTTATTTTATTAGCATTTTCCATAGTGTCCCAACATTTTTCTGATTTGGGGTTGTAGATTTATTTATTTATTTATTTTTAAATGAGAATATTACTGTCATAATTTACTAGTACTAAAATAGTAAAAGCTAATGTGTGTTTATTCCATGGGACCATTTTTGCCCAGGATCTTTCGTCAGTGGAATAATAAGCATTGACCTGATCAGAGGCAAGTGAATCATACAATTCCTTAAATATTTGAATACTTTCCTTTGTGTTCTTCTGGATGAGTCACTGATGCACTTCAGAAGATGTTTTGGTAGGCTGGCCATGTCTGGAAAGTTTAACCACTTTTAAAAAGTAAGACAGAAAATAAGTAGAAGTAATCCTTTCATATTTAACACATTTAATAATTTAAAATGTTGTATTTACATATAAGATCTACATTTAAATAAAATTAATATTATACACTAGATGGACAAAAGGATAGAATTTATGACTTTCAGCCACAACAACTGCTAACAAAAATTATATGCGTTCAACTTTGCCCTGTGCACAAAGCAAGATCTATAAAGGCATGAAGAAAAACTCAGTTTAAAGAAACTCCAGGTCAGGGCTCTGTGCAGGCCGCTGAACAGCGTTGGAATGAACTGAAACATCAGTTGAGGCTTTGTTGACGAACATCAGTGAGTACAGTTAGTACATGTACAAACAGTTGTCATACTAAAACATCACATAGAGGTCATTCAATTAGAATATCATTTGTTTTTGAAAAAGGATGTCCAACAAGCTCATGGTCAGGTGTCTAAATACTTTTTGCCTTACGGTATACAACAGATGCTGAAAAACTTAAATTATTTGCTATCCTGTACTGGGAATATTTTAGTTGATTTACATAAGAGATAGGGTTTGTAAATAATAAAACATAAATTAAACCAAATTAAACCAAATCTATTGTAATTGCCAACCAGGAATCATAATAAAGTACATTTTTGCCTGGTTGTTCCAATTGTTATGCAATTTTTGCTCTAATGATAAATAAGTTCTTATTATCAATAACAACAGCAGCATCAATATTGTTTTAAAATCATTTGAATCAATTTAAGGTCATTGTGATAAACGAGTAACTTTAACTTTGACCGCTGCACCATCGAGAGCGTACTGTCAACTGTGTGACAGTGTGGTACAGCAGATCCACTGTGGCTGACAGGAAGGCCCTTCACCAGGTGGTGAGGACTGCTCAACGTTTTATTGCCAAAATAATAAATAATAAAAAATAATAAGCAGCTACCAACCACCAAGCCCAAAAAAAGAAAAAAACAAAAAAAAAAACAATATATACACACAAGAAACAACAAACATGAGGATATAGGGTAATCATGCAATTGTAAACAGCTAATGAGATTTAATAATGTAAAAAAAAAGACTTTTGGCTCTTTGTTCCAGTTTTTTAAAACAATATTTGGTGTAATGATAAATGAGTATTTAATATTAATAACAACAATGATAGTTTTGTTTAAACCATTATAATCAATTTGAGTACAATGCTATGAATTGAAGCACAGCAGGCAAGGTGATAAATGAGTAAGTTTTGGTTGTGTATCAAATGCAGTGCTGAGAGCCAAGAAAATAAATAATAAAAAATAATAATAAAAAGGAGAGAAAAAGAAAAAATGATTATATACACACAAGAAACAACAAACATGAGGAAATAGGGTAATTGTGCAGTTATACACAGCTTATGATATTCAATAATGTACAAAGAAATAAGACATTTGGCTCTTTGTTCCAGTTTTTTACACAATATTTAGTGTAATGTTAGAGTATTTAATATTAAAAAACAACAATAATAGTTTTATTTAAACCATTATAATCAATTGAAGTACAATGCTTTAGATTGAAGCACATCGGTCAAGGTGATACATGAGTACGTTTTGGTCGTGTATCATATGCAGTGCTGAGAGCCAAGAAAATAAATAAAAAAATTAAAAAATAAGCAGCTACCAACCACCAAGCCCAAAATAAAGAAAAGAAGAAGAAAAAACGATTATATACACACAAGAAACAACAAACATGAGGAAATAGGGTAATTGCTTATTATATTTAATAATGTAAAACAATAAGACTTTTGACTTTGTTCCAGTTTTTACACAATATTTGCTGTAATGATAAGTAGGTCCTAATTTTTCAGCAGCAAAATCAATATTTTTGTTTAAATCATTTTAATTAATTTAAGGTCAATGTGGTAAATGAGTAACTTTTGGTTGTGTATCAAATGCAGTGCTGAAAGCCAAATAAATAAATAAATATAGATAGATAGATAGATTAAATTTTTTATATATTTATATATTTATATTTAATAATGTAAAAAGAAATAAGAATTTTTGCTCTTTGTTCCAGTTTTGCACACACTATTTGGTGTAATGTTAAATTATTATTTAATATTAATAACAACAATAATAGTTTTGTTTAAACCATTATAATCAATTTAAGTACAATGCTTTGGATTGAAGCACAGCAGTCCAGGTGATAAATAATAATATATCAAATGCAGTGCTGAGAGCCAAGAAAATAAATAATAAAAAAATAATAATAAGCAGCTACCAACCACCAAGCCCAAAATAAAGAAAAGAAGAAGAAAAAACGATTATATACACACACAAGAAACAACAAACATGAGGAAATAGGGTAATTGTGCAATTATACACAGCTAATGATATTTAATAAAGTGCAAGGCCATTTTTTTAAACTGAAACACAATCTAAAAGGACACACACACACACACACACAGTATATAGCTCGAAGGAAATCACATTCCAGGGTGTAAAGAGCAATCTGATAGATCTAAAAGTCTTTGCGTGTCACCATCCCTTTAATTACAACCATTCCGTAGCGAGCAAACTCAGTTTATTATTCCTGTCCAAAATATTTCAATGCATAATACTCTTTCAGCAGATTAAATGTGTTTGCGTTCTGTTTGAACTGTCGTTCCTCGCTCGACTCAGGGATACACGCCGGAGCGGAGTGTTTCAGGGCCGGGCCCACTGCATGGGGCACATTTCAGCACAGCCGCTGTGTATTTGTTCTACAGTTATGAGTCAAATTTAACCATTCACATATGACCCTGTGGGCCTTTTGAGGCGGGGTGCGTGGGGGGGCTATCAATCAGCGCACAAAGTTTGCCATTGGCACAGGAAAGAATGATAGAAGGAATGAGGGCAGCACTTTAAAATGCTTACACATAGCCACTTGTGTGAAATGCAGGAATGATCTGTCACGAGATTGACCACCAGAAAATGTTTAATGTTTTGAATGTGCCACTAGACCATTTGTTGGACATACCATGGATATTACATTACATTTTCGGGATGTAGCAGACACTTTTATCCAAAGCGACATGAGCAATTGAGAGTTAAGGGCCTTGCTCAAGGGCCCAACAGTGGCAACCTGGCAGTGGTGGGGTTTAAACCTTCTACTTACTAGTTTAGTACCTTAACCGCTAGGCTACAACTGCCCTATAATATTATATATATTATTATTGGTATTATTATCATTATTATTATTATATTATTATTATATAATATTATTATTATTATTATTATTATTTCCTATTATTGCTATTATATTATTATTATTATGATATTATAATTATTATATTATAATTACTATTATTATTATTATTATTTACTATTATTACTATTATATTATTATTATATTAAAATTATTATTAATATTTTTGTTACATTATTACTATTATATTATTATTATATCATATTATTACTATTATATTTTTATTATCATTATATTAATATTATTGTTATTATTTACATTTACATTTTCAGCATTTAGCAGACGCTCTTATCCAGAGCGACTTACAGAAGTCGCTTATATATATTATTATTATTATTAATATTATTATTATTATTATTATTATTATTATTATTATTATTATTATTATTATTATTATTATATTATATTATATTATATTATATTATTATGTAGCCTAGTGGTTAAGATACTAGACCAGTAATCGAAAGATCACTGGTTCAAGCCCCACCACTGCCAGGTTGCCACTATTGGGCCCTTGGGCAAGGCCCTTAACCCTCAATTGCTTAGACAAAATGTAAATGTATTATATTTTAGTTTTGGATAATGTTTTTTATTAAATGTATTACATTTTAGTTTTGGATTATGGTCCTGCTGGCAAGTTTAGACTGATTTTGATTTAAAATGTCCCAGCATCTATTGATTCTATGATGCCCTGTACTCTATTAAGGTTCCCAGGGCTATTTGAGGGAGAAAAAACACTTAACAATATTTATTCTACATCATTCTTTTTTTGTCAAACTAAGTGTTTGCTGACTAAAATCTCAGTCTGACTACAAACTGATAATTAAAATATTCCAGTCAACCTGAACTATGACAAACTTGAACCTGGTTCCAGTCAGAATCCCAGTGGCATTCAGTAAACTCCAGGTGAACGATGTTTCTGTTGAGCCTTCCACATAATCTCTTGGCATAGAGGAGGCATGGTAGTTTTAAAGACTTTGTGACTCCAAGATTTCTCCAACAGAGATCCTTGTGTGATTTATTTTCTCTCTCCATCCTCTGAACTGTCCTTGATGGCACAACAAACTTGATTCCTCGTCCAGGCAAGTTTGTCACAGTTCCAGTTGTTCAGAACATTTTAATTATTGCCCGAGCTGGCATTCCCCGAACTGGCAAAACTGCTATTTTCTTACAGACATTCCCATTGCACACTTTGTCCTTATTTGAATTGTGTGTTCTCTTGTATATATACACCGATCAGCCATAACATTAAAACCACCTCCTTGTCTCTACACTCACTGTCCATTTTATCAGCTCCACTTACCATATTGAAGCACTTTGTAGTTCTACAATTACTGACTGTAGTCCATCTGTTTCTCTGAATGCTTTGTTAGCCCATTTTCATGCTGTTCTTCAATGGTCAGGACCCCACAGGACCACCACAGAGCAGGTATTATTTAGGTGGTGGATCATTCTCAGCACTGCAGTGACACTGACATGGTGGTGGTGTGTTAGTGTGTGTTGTGCTGGTATGAGTGGATAAGACACAGCAGCGCTGATGGAGTTTTTAAACACCTCACTGTCACTGCTGGACTGAGAATAGTCCACCAACCAAAAATATCCAGCCAACAGCGCCCCGTGGGCAGCGTCCTGTAACCTCTAATGAAGGTCTAGAAGATGACCAACTCAAACAGCAGCAATAGATGAGCGATCGTCTCTGACTTCTCATCTACAAGGTGGACCAACTCTGATCCACTCGCACCAGCACAACACACACTAACACACCACCACCATGTCAGTGTCACTGCACTTCTGCTCTGTGGTGGTCCTGTGGGGGTCCTGACCATTGAAGAACAGGATGAAAGCAGATTAAAAAAGTATGTTACGCCAAATCTATAGGTTATGCCAAATACAATATTAAACCCACACTTAACAATAACTCTACCTTTATTACCCTGACTCAACCTCATCTTAACCTTATTGTCATGCAACCATTTCCCCACCCACATAGTCTGGTCATCCCGCCCTAGCAGAAACGTGCCTGCTGCAGACACTGCCAATTATGGCCACAAGATGGCGCCCAGCCGACTGGTGGCAATGAACCGAGGAGTTCAGAATCTCGGCGCTGGTGTGCTAGTGGATTATCCCGCTATGCCACCTGGGCGCTTTAAACCAAACTTAACCCTAAATCGTTTCTCATTCCTGACTCTAACCCCTTCTTTTCACACTCTAACACCCTATTTATTAAGTCACATTATTATTGTTATTATTATTATTAATATTACTATTAAGATGTGAAATTCTTAATAAAAATATGAATTGTTATTTGAAGATTACATAATTTTGCCTAAGCATACTGACCTCAAACTCTGTAGTTTACACAAAATCCAAAACTCAACCCCAACCTCAGTAACCTCAAGAAAACATTTAGGTTAAACTAAATCCAAGCGCTATTCAAACCTTGACCACAGTACCTAACCGTTTACATGAAAGCTGCACTCTTCTCCCGAGGGCTCAAACTAATCGTCTAAAAAAAGTCGAAACCTTTATGTACACTGATCAGCCATAACATTAAAACCACCTATTTAGCAAATAACATCCTGTACCATTTTCCTATACAAATTTTTCCTGTATTTTAAATCTGTATTAAAACTACAAGAATAAACTGATTATTTAAATGTCATATGACGGCAGTTGAAGCCTAGCGGTTAAGGTATTCAGAAAGTTGCTGGTTCAAGCCCCATCACTGCCAGGTTCCTGCTATTGGGCCCTTGAGCAAGGCCCTTAACCCTCAATAGCTCAGACTGTATACTGTGACGGTACTTTTTGATGCAAGCCTCCTATTTCTGTCGGGGCTTAAGTCCAGCACTATTAGACCACTGACCATCTTCTTATAAGATAAGATAATCCTTTATTAGTCCCACAATGGGGAAATTTACAATGGGGAGCTATAACTGTTGTTATAGCTCTGTTTTGACCATCCCATCCCAAAAACCAAAGGTTTTTGGTCTGTTGGTAGTGGTGTGTGATACTGCAAAATTTGGTATCGATCCAATACCAAGTAAATACAGGGCCAGTATCGCCGATACTGATACCGATACTTTTTACTTATAAAGCAGCTTATTTACTTTTTATGTAGGGAACAGCAGTGTGTCATGATTTATGAGATGAATGTATCATGTGTCAGGTGAATGTACTAAATGATTTTGTTTATATTAGTTGATCGCATGCATGTTAAAACTCACTACAGAAAAGTTTTTAGGTGAATAAAAATAACTGTTGTTACTGTAATGAACTCTAATTAAGGTTTTTATTCAGAAACAATTATTTCACAAGAAAACATAATTTCTCCCTCCCTTAGTACTTCGCTGGCTTTTTGTAAAATAAACAAAGTACACAACATTATTAAATAACGTAAGGGAAAGGTTTTTGTTCATGAACAATAATATAACAAAACTGAATTTATGCATTTTACTGCATTTCTTCTCTGGCTTAAAAAAAAAAACTAAGTACAGTACAAATTATTACTGAAGAACAAATGTTTGAAAACTTTAGTGTAGCTACATTTTCTCTCAGTGCCGCCTAGTCACGTGACGGCACGACAACAAAACAGAGCAGAGCAGGGAGGAGTGCTTGTAAGATGTGAGAGAGCAGTGTTTGCACACACGTCTACTTTTCGATAAAATGGGAGAAACATACTGAATGTAGTGGAGAAAAAACTGAAACTAAAGTATCGATCCCATCACGTTAATATCGATTCGATTCCAATACCAACGTTGGTATCGATACTATCGATATTTGGATCGATCCGCCCACCACTATCTTTTGGTTCTGGATTCTGTAAAGATACTTTGAGACAATGTTCATTGTAAAAAGCGCTATATAAATAAATTTGACTTAACTCGACATACATACGTGATGGACTCTGACACACACACAACTTAAATACATACAACTACTTTATTGTACTTCTGTGACTGTATTACTTGCAACTTTGCACAATATTGCAATTTGGAATTTTTTTTTTTTTTGCATTTTTGCACCTTAATCTCTGCTGCTACAAAAAACCCTACACTGCTAACTGCATATCAGAATATGCTTTTCTACCTCCCGTACTATTTACTCAGTACCATGTACCAGAGATGTTCACAAGTCTGAGTCGAGTCACGAGTCTTTAGGCTAGAGTCCGAGTCAAGTCACGAGTCAATATAATCTACACAAAACATATATTGGAAATGTAGCGTAGAAATAAACAAATAATATGAATGTTCAGATAAAAATCAACAACAGATTGGCGACTGTATTTTGCCGTTTTACTTCGTGCCTTTACTTCCCTAGGTACCAGTTAAAAGCTTAAACTGACGTTTTGTTTTCATTGCAAATTACGGCACAGCGGCCAAAATCTCAAACACAGCAAAAATTCCATAATACTGCTTACCTTAGCTTATATTGTCCCAGATGCTATTAAATGTATAACTGTGTGTCCCATTAGGAATATAATCTGTTATTTTGTAAATGTGCTTATAATTAAAAACCTCCAAACTTTTCCCAGTTGTGAAGTAAAACACAAACTCGTTAGAAAGCCAATTAAGGGTTTCTGACAATCATCTGTGTGACGCAAACTGAATAAATGCAAATAACAGCATTTCTTACTAACAATTACAATCAGAAGGTCTGATTGGTTCAGAAAGTGGTTCTTACAATCATTAGCGCCAATTCTGTAGGAGAGTTTCATTCACATTATCTGTTACTGTGAAGTGCACTACGTAGGGTATTCCACCATTTTAAGTTTGGGAGCGACGCTTCATCACTACGCCGGTAGCTGGCTGGAACATTTACTCATTGCGTGCGTTGTGGGTTAAGAGGGTCGGAGCGTTATTAGAGAGCAGAAAATGACACGATCAGAATGATGTCGGATCATATATATATATAATATATATATATATAAGAGTCATTTGAAATGAGTCTGAAGTCGCTGTGTGTGCCCCATCTCTGCCATGTACTGACCAACACTTGTCTCTAATCTTGTCTCCTTTAATTACTTTTTAGATTAAAAATGTCTTTTTTGTATTTATTTTAGGCCTTTTTGTATTTATTGTAATGTTGTCTATCTGCACTGTGCACTATACTGTCTTGCACTTATTGTTCTATGTTGCACCCTGGTCCTGGAGGAATGTTGTTTTGTTTCAGTATGTACTTGTATATTGGTGAAATGACAATAAAGCCCCTCTTGACCCTGACCTCTTGACCCTTGGACAGGATTAGCCAATCAGATGCCCGACTGGCCGATAGCACCGCTGAGATTCTTACCCTGGATCTCAGAAGTAATGTGTTAGCAGATTTTACTGCGGTGCCAGTAGTAATTATCTCTACAGGTTCTGTGTTTGAGGTGCCGGTGCAGCCCACCTGTCTGTCTAAAAGAAGCTTCTAATAAAAGTCACAAAAGAGCTGTAGGCAGTAAGTCTGGTTATTGTGTATAAATATGCTACGCTATAATGGAAGTCATTATTTATGTGGCGCCCTTGACGATTCGCCGCCAGAAAATGACCGTTTTGAGTTTTATTCTTTAGTGTAGGTGTTACTGTACATGAACAGTGATTCTAGGCTGAACTTTACTGTCGTCACTTTATCAAAGGTTAGAAGGAAAAACAATCCATGAAATAGTGATGTTTTTCTGTAGAACCTTTAATGAAAATTTCTGTACATTAATTGTTTTCCACTGTATTTAAGTAAGGATACAGTGGTACCTTGAAACTCGGCGTTAATTGATTCTGGGAGTGGCGTTGAGTTTAAAAGGCATTTTTTTTCCATAAGAATGTATGGGAAACCTGTTAATGCATTCCATGGCCCCGTGGGAGCTCCGGTTTCCTCCCACAGTCCAAAAACATGCAGTCAGGTTAATTGGAGACACTGAATTACCTTATAGGTGAATGGGTGTGTGTTTGTATGTGTATGTATTTGTGTCTGCCCTGCGATGGACTTGCTTACTGGCTTATGGATTACTGTGTGCCTTGCACCCATTGAAAAACTGGGATAGGCTCCAGCAATCCCCCCGCGACCCTGATTGGATAAGTGGTTAAGACAGTGAGTGAGTGAGTGAATTCATTTTTTAAGGCTGAACACATCGAATTTAAAGAAAATGTCGAGTTTAAGGGTACAAATTTCTCCATGAAGGGTGTTGAGTTTCAAATATTTCGAGTTTAGGGGACGTTGAGTTACAAGGTACCACTGTATTTGATTTTAATTTTGCAGGTTTTGCTTGACAGCACTTGCTGCCACTCATTAGACAAATTTTATTACTACTTTTTATTAATTTTTTTTACAGTGATTGTATTTCACACCAAGTCAGAGCCAAACATGCTTCTACAATTAAGGAATTTCTCCATCTTTCTCTCTTTCTCGTTCTCTCTTTTTCTTTCTCTAGTACTCACACACACACACACACACACACACACAGCAGCCCGCGTAACAGTGCTCGGGTTGTATTGCGTGCGAGAGGCCAGAGCTGCCTCAGTCTCTGTGTGGTCTGAGTGTGTGGTCTCCAGCTGACGGACGAGAGTGAGAGAGAGCAACAGAAAAACAGAGAAAGAGAAAGAGGACGGACGAGAGAGATTCAGAACCTGAGAGCACGCGTGAGAGAGAGAGAGGGAGAGGAGGCGAGAGAATGTTTACTTTCACCAGGCCAGGCCTAGACGTCCTACAGCCTCTCCAGAGAGTGTGTATGTGTGTGTGGGGGATTACCCATACACACACATACACACACACACGAACACACACGTCTACATAACCAACACATGTCAATTCATTCTGATCTTAATCTAATCCATCCCATTTACTTTGATTTTTCTTACAGTTTAAAGCATGAATCAGTTAAAAGTTCACTAGATAAAATTGAACTTAAGAGTTTTACAATAATTTGACATCAATCTTAATGTCAAACTACAAAAGCAAAACACTCTTCCTCATCACTGGACTCAATCCTAAACATGACAGACACCAGCACTATTTTTATGATTTATTGTTTCAGCTCTTTATCCAAATGCTTATTAATATTATTATTTAAAATTAAGATTTAATGGGTAGAGGCTCGGTAGCCCTCTACCATGGGGGTGGCATCTTTTTCGGGGTGTGTTACTGCTTTCTGAGCAGTGATTCCCCAGTGGAACCATCACCACCCTGACCAGGATAAAGCCTTGGTAAAACATTAAAATGAAATGAAATGAAATAAAATGAAGATTTATTTGTGCTGTCTGTGGATCGCTGTCTTGAGTCAGTCTGTCTGGCTTAATCCCACCCCTATCTGAACAACAGGCCAATTGTTGTTCATGTGGCCTTTCAGCCCAGCCGGCAGGCAGAGCTGAGATTCGATACGATGTTTTCGAGATCCCAGCTCTGGTTCCAGCAGGTGTTTTTACTGCTGCGCCACCTGAGGAATGGCCTCAAGGAATGGCTGATTTTTATTACATTTACATTTTCAGCATTTAGCAGACGCTTTTATCCAAAGCGACTTACAGTATACAGTCTAAGTTAAGGGCCTTGCTCAGGGGCCCAACAGTGGCAACCTGGCAGTGGTGGTATTTGAACCAGCAACCCTCTGCATACTAGTCCAGTACCTTAACCGCTAGGCTACAACTGTCCTACACTGTTTCCTGTAGCGCTGAGCATTTAGGGTCTGGTCGATGAAAATGGGTCCGATTACACGGGTGCCCCATATTCCACACCACACCATAACCTTCACATCACCTACGACTTTGGTGTCTGCCGTCCAGTGAGGGTTTTCGTCACTCCAGTACCTCATGTTCTGGCGGTTGTACTCACCACTGACATAAAAATTGGCCTCGTCACTGAACAGAATGCCCTGTGCGAATGTGGGATCCCGTTGATGTTGGGCGTTAGAGGTGCAGAACTCGACACGTCTATCAGGGTTTTTCTTCGTTGGTCCTAGTTACGCCACTGGAATTGCACATGCAAATGTTTACAGGTATGAATGTGTGAATGTGTGTGAGAGGGAGAGGGAGTTGTGTGTGATAAGACTGTCTTTATTGTATTTGTGTAACCAAAGTCAAATTCCGTGTATGTGTGAGCATACTTGGTCTAATTCTGATTTTGAAGTGCGTGTTGCCCTGCGATTAACTTCAGCTTAGTATTTTTAGAGCACTGGACTCACTATGAGGACGATTAAAGAGGAGAAGATGAAAAATACTAAATAAATGATTTACTTATATGTGAGTAATAAGTATAATTGTGTTTCTGATTAAAGCGGGGAGATTCACCAATTTGCATCTTCTTTTTTCTTGTGGGTAAAAGGCTCTGCTTTTACAGTAATGTAAATAATTTTGTCATCTGATATTTTGACTCATTTCTTTTTTTACATACAGCCCTCCTTATCATTCATACTTTACAGCACAAGTTAAAATGCAAATTCAAATTAAAATGCATTAAAACTATCAAATCACTGCCTTAAACTCAATCTACCAGAACACCAGCAACTAACCACCTTAACCTTGATTAATTGCATGTAACATGTTAAATAGTGGTACATATACAGTCCACATTATGTCACAGGATTGAATCAGAAATGCTAAAATATTTTTGAGTGTTTAATTGTCTGACATTGTCACAGGGTAAAAAATTAATGGTAATTCCGAATAAATTAAAAAGTACATTTGCTGTACATAAGATAGATGAATAAACCACTATTAATCTTAACTACTATAGATACTGAATCAATGAGAGTAGTCCTAATCAGCTAAGACTATCATTCATTCTCTTGACCGTCTTCCTTGTCTTCTCATCTCTCTGCCAGCCACTTTTCTATTTTGGATCAGGTCCATGTTTCCATGCAAAAATCATTTCAAACACGTGCTCTGTTCTATAGATGGTAGCAAACTGGAAAACAAAACCTGGGGAAATCTTCAGCTAAACTGGGAATCAGATTTGTTTAGCTGATTTATTTCTTTTTAAAATGTAAGAGTTTTTAAATACATTTAAATAGATTTTTCAATTAAGTTCCTTAGTCTGGTTTTGCTTTAGCAATGTCATTTACACACCCAGATTTGCTGAAGGTTGAATTTATGTAATTAATTTTGTGCCTGAAAAAAGTCTGAAGATAAATTTAGTATAAATGTATATAATTAATTCTATTTAATATAATATAATTAATTCTAAATAAATAAAATAAAGTGCTTGGATGTTTTATTTGATTTATTAAACCAGTTCATTATCAGTCTGATTCAAGTAATTCCTGACAGGATTAATACAAGTAATCCAGATCTATTCCTAAATCTATTAAGTGCAACAAAATTTCCAAAATTTGATTCATGTTTCTAGTCTGGGGCTGATGCTGGGGCAAAATGTAATTAATAATAACAAGAACAACAATAACTGTTTCACCAACCAATAAATATATTAAAAGTATGTATTACAATTTAAAGTATGTTTTTAAAGTATGTATTACAATCACTGTAATATGGCTGAGCTAGTAAAAATACTAAAAAAATACTTTTCATAGTATGTGTTTGATAACCACTAGAGCTGAAATGTTTTGTGCTGTCATACCAAAGAAATACGTTTGAGCCATTAATATTTTATTAATAATAATAATAATAATAATAATAATAATAATAATAATTACAATAATAATAATACTAATAATGACAACAATAATAATAATAATAATAATAATAATAATAATTACAATAATAATAATAATAATAATAATAAAATAAAAAAAACATTAGATTATGGGTTGCGCAGTATGTCTGTAGTAAAGCTTTCAGTCAGTCATTAATCTTTTAATTAAACAATGTCAAGTGACCAAGTGCATGCATATGATGCCATTACACGTGCATTAGATCAGTCATGTTTCAAAACAAACCACAGCACACAAGCACAAAAGCTCATAGAATACAGTATGACTTAATTTTTTTTTTTTTACATTTTATCTTACATGTTATGTTATGGATGCCTTTATTAATTACTATATTTTGTTTGTAGTAGTAAATTAAACAGGGAACGCAGTTTTCTTATAAAACTGCACAACATAAAACAATAAGAACATTAATGCACTTGCACTAAAACAATGCACTAAACATTTTATATATTTATTTGACTTTCTTTTGCTTTTTCTTTTTTTTTATTATAATTATTACTACTTCTACCAATAACAATAATATTAACCATAATAATTATAATTGTATATTTGCTATTACAACACATCTGGCTTATAATACTATCCCTACCTAATCTATCCCCATGTTTACTTATATTGCCACATTTAGCATACATTTCTTACATGGTTGATTAGTAATACACTCATTTGCTAACTCATTTGTGTGGGAAACTCTGCATTCACATTTCTGAGAAAGTTAACCACACATTTACACTGTAAATAAAGTTAGAGATCAAATCAAAGCAAATCAAATAATAACTTAAATTACATAATAATTTATAGTACAAGGTAATAGGCTTTTTACTTCTTTTTTAAATTCACATTACTTGCTAAAAGGTTTTCTGCCTAAAACTTGTTTCTATTAACCTAAATAAATGAATATAAATTGAAATTTAAGTGGCAATGTGGCAATGTTTAGGTAAGAGCAAATAAAATATTATTTAATATTGGTGATATTTCATAACAGTTATATATAGTGTAGTAATGTTCTACTGTTTATAATATATTTTTATATTATTGTTTTAAAATTTTAAAAGCCTCTAATAAAACAATCAGATATAACGATCGTTTATATCAAATGTATTCTGACCTTTAATTTAGAGAATCAGGTCACGCGGTAGGCCCAGAATAAATGTTTGTAAATTTGTCATTTTAATTGCTATATGTTTCGACAACATGAAGAGATTCAAAGAAATGTATGGTTTGTTTAAAGTAAAGTAAAATGAATTTATTTATATAGTTTCACGACATTTTAGAACTTCCTTCTTTAATCATCTTCAGTTGTGGAAAGACATAATTAAAACCAATCCCACAAAATCCTCGTTTCACGTTTTGGAAAAAGACTTATAATCAAGCGAGAATCAGTTTCAAAGCATACTTTCTGAAGGGTTACGAAGCCGCACACAATAACACAGATATGGTAGCTGCTGATTCAGAGCTGAGTACCGGCCATGGATCTAAATATTAAAAGGTCGTTTGCTCGCCTCTTCTCCTCTTGCATTTTCCCCCCGCTGTGTTGGGTAGCTCTCTGGGGAAGAGCCATGTAACGCTGCACTGCTGAGAACGCTCAGCACAAATGTTAATATAACCTGCCGTGTTTCAGCAAAGTCAATAAACAGGGCCACCCAAATATCTAATTAGTGTGGGTGTAGAGGACAGGAAATGGAGCATTGAGCCCCTTCACGACCCCTTCACGACCACCACCACCATGAGTACCAGCGCAATGCATGGAGGGAAGATATCCACAATTTGGTGATCGCTGAAACCTGGGCTTATTGAGCACTGTGTTAAAGCTTATGTGAAGAACCATGAGAATGAAGACCCCAGGAGACCTTACAAGGATGCCAGACTTTCAGAGGTTTGAGCCAGTAATGATAGTTTTTAAATAAACTGTTATCATTAGAAATATCAATGAATTACAAGCTGTTGGAAAATGCATGACAGCTTCCATAGTCAAGCAAGCTTTACATAGCCGTGGGCCTGAAGACTGCCACATAACAAAGAAACCCTTGTTTTAATATTGGCACCTTTGAGCTCAACTAACTTTATCTTGTTGCTAATCACATAGACAAAAACCAGCAGTAGCAAGGGTGTCTTTCCTCCAAGTCCACCGCAATTTAAGCTTGCTTGACTTTGGACAGTGCCACCTGCATCCCAAGAGATAATTTGTGGCAAACAGTTTTTCTTTTGGTGTTTTTTGTAACCTGTTACCACCATTTTCTCTGTCTTAACTATACTAACCTTTGTTTGACTAGTTAAAGATGCTAGTAAAGGATTGTAAAATAAGTAGAATTGATCACATGCAGTGTTTATTTCACACATTTAAAATTACAGCTGACACAATAAATGTTTAATGTTTTGGCACGTCATAATAATACTCATACACACTGATCAGCCATAACATTAAAACCACCTCCTTGTTTCTACACTGTCCATTTTTATCAGCTCCACTTACCATACAGAAGCACTTTGTAGTTCTACAATTACTGACTGTAGTCCATCTGTTTCTCTACATACTCAATGGTCAGGACTCTCCCAGGACCACTACAGAGTAGATATTATTTGGGTGGTGGGTCATTCTCAGCACCGCAGTGACACTGACATGGTGGTGGTGTGTTAGTGTGTGTTGTGCTGGAATGAGTGGATCAGACACAGCAGCGCTGCTGGAGTTTTTAAACACCTCACTGTCACTGCTGGACTGAGAATAGTCCACCAACCAAAAATATCCAGCCAACAGCTCCCCATGGGCAGCGTCCTGTGACCACTGATAAAGGTCTAGAAGATGGCCAACTCAAACAGCAGCAATAGATGAGCGATCGTCTCTGACTTTACATCTACAAGGTGGACCAACTAGGTAGGAGTGTCTGTTCCAATGTCTTAACCACCGAGCTACCATTGCCCTAATATGGTTAGTTTGGGTGTTGTCAAAGCAGCACTATTTATTTGGACATAGAGACGTCACCAGCTACAGTCACTGTTTTATTTGCAGTGTAAGTTTTATACATTATAAATGTTATTTTTACACTTTAAATCTATCCTATAAATATCTATGCTATAAGTATTTATTTATTGGGATTTTAACATCATGTTTTGGACTTTGGTACAATTCATGACAGAACAGGACAATTTTGTATCTCCAATTAACCTCACTTGCACCCAGAGGAGACCCACACAGACACGGGAAGAACATGCAAACTCAACACAGAAAGGACCCATATACTTATGTTGCTTTTTGTACATATTTAGAAAATGTTTAATCTTTTTTAAGAAAATTTTTTTTTAGTACATCTAAAAAGGAAGCTGTGAGGCAGTCTGGACCACTGTCTTCTTCTTCTTTCTCAGCCTTTGTCCCGTTCAGTTGCGGCGTCGGCTCTCGGCGGATCATGATCCGCATTGATTTGGCACAGTTTTTACGCCGGATGCCCTTCCTGTCACAACCCTCCCTATTTTATCCGGGCTTGGGGCCGGCACTACAATGCACTGGTTTGTGCATCTAGCGGCTAGGTATCTATAGGACAATTCAGTGCTACCCACTAAGCCACTGTGCCGCCCACAGTCTGGACCACTGTAAAAACCTTAATATGCTGCCAACTGACAGGAACTTACATCTGATTACATGTATCAGACAAGAAAAATGCCAGCCAGTTGATTACAAGCTCGGAGAATTCACTGCTTAAGCTTGGAGCTTCATCACAACCAGACTATGCCAATACGTTTAATAATACTTTGGATAGTTGGGATATGCTAAATAATACAGAGCCATAACAGTTAGTTGTTGCTATAAAACAGTACATAATTAACTACATTGAGCACATTAATGTATATATGTGATTTACTTTGTTGCCAGCACTACTTTAGAATCGTAAATGTCTGAGATGTCCTGTTATAGAGGATTAATTAACACCCTGTGACCAATCGCAAGGGAGGATTTACCTGACATGTGCCATGACAAATGAAAATAAAAAGTTGCAGCATTTATACTATAGTTCTTTTTTAAATTTTATCAAATTACTTACTGTACTGACATGGAAGCAAGCCTAAATATATTCTGTACGTAAACAGCCATTTAAATAATTTTATTTTAAACTTTTATTGAGCAAAAACTACATACATACTAATTTTTAAAACGTGTCAATCAGTATTAAAATAAATACGTGTATAAAATTAATGTGTTTGGTGCTATTTAGATATTTAGCCACACTTTCTATGGCGCCAAACCTTAAATCCAGGTTAACAATCCTTTCAGCCCCAGTCAATAGCTGTAAGCTTTATTATCTAAAAACTGAGTGTCTTTTACAATGGCATATGTTCTGTGTGAATCTGGACTTGAATCAACTCATATATCAGTTTAAAAAATCGTTTAGGCTTTAAAATTACAGAATTACTCTAAACCCATATTTAATTCAGCTTAGCATTAGCCTCGAAGCTACATAAAACAACAGAAACAGGACATTACATCAGTGATTCATTTTCTGAGTTATCTGCCAACTTTATCACGTTACCCTTTGCTTACTCAGTGAGCTGTATTTTAGGGTTGGCAGTGCGTTGTTAAGGGTTGCCTGGTAAAAAATGTGTAGTATTTTTTTTTGCACCTTCCCTAATCAATAACCTATCTCAAGTAGAAATACTTCAATTAAATGGCCAATAAAGTAAAGCCTTAAATACATTTCAGACAACATTGTTTTAAATATAGCCTTGCTACAGAACAGTCACAATTAAATACATTTTTATTCTGTTTAGTAATAATAATATTTGCCATCATCGGGATACTAAAAGCCGAAATGACTTAGACTTCTCTATACACGCAAATTCACTCCATGTTTACTGATGTAGATCGGTTTCTGCTCCGCTCAGGTTATCTCCCCCATTGCTTTGGCAACTGTAATTGCCTCTGATTACAGTCTCTCCCCTGACACAATTTTATGACGTCGCGGCTCACATTCCATTGATGAATTTTATCAGTTTCATTAAACTGAACTCTGTTCTTTCTTTTTAAATGATGCATTTGCATGTCCTGCTTCCATTCGTTCTGGGAACGCTATGGCGTCATTAGCCGTACCGTGGGTCAAGAGACCGAGAGACCACCCAGACGCCCAGTGGCCTCACAGATATTTAGCCAGCTAATTGTGCAAGGCAGTGGGAGCTTTGATAAGCGAGGAGAGGCTTCCTCTTGGGATCTTTACCACTTTCATGGTGTGACGGGGTTAGTCTGATATCTGCGGCAAAGCTGCACGAGATGTTTCGCCGCGCTGGCAGGCCGGCCCATTCACAGACGTGGTAAGTGCCTGGCCATCATGGGGCTAGTTAGAAAGCATAAACACGCCACTTAGCCTAACTACCTCGGGGAGCCACATAGCCGTTTGAGGAAGATACAGTGGAGCATAAGTTCCATAAACAGTATAGTTTATGACCTGATGACTATGGGAGCAAGATTTTACAAAAATTCAATGAGTGACAGTTGAGTCTGAGTGCGGTGAATTTGATGACACTAGTGCGATATTCAGAATAAATGGAGACAAGTCAGAGGATAGAAAGTCTACAATAAATTAAAATAATCCACAATAATACAAATTTCCCTGCAATATACAAATGCAAACTGGTGTTGTTAATCCACCTTGTAGTGTAAATCTTGCAATGATCACATCTACACGATCAGCCATAACATTAAAACCACCTCTTTGTTTCTACACTCACTGTCTATTTTATCAGCTCCACTTACCATATAGAAGCACTTTGTAGTTCTACAATTACTGACTGTAGTCCGTCTGTTTCTCTGCATGCTTTGTTAGCCCCCTTTCATGTTGTTCTTCAATGGTCAGGACTCTCCCAGGACCACTACAGAGCAGGTATTATTTAGGTGGTGGATCATTCTCAGCACTGCAGTGACACTGACATGGTGGTGGTGTGTTAGTGTGTGTTGTGCTGGTATGGGTGGATCAGACACAGCAGCGCTGCTGGAGTTTTTAAACACCTCACTGTCACTGCTGGACTGAGAATAGTCCACCAACCAAAAATATCCAGCCAACAGTGCCCTGTGAGCAGCGTCCTGTGACCACTGATAAAGGTCTAGAAGATGATCAACTCAAACAGCAGTAATAGATGAGCTATCGTCTCTGACTTTACATCTACAAGGTGGACCAACTAAATAGGAGTGTCTAATAGAGTGGACACGGTATTGAAAAACTCCAGCAGCACTGCTGTGTCTGATTCACTCATACCAGCACAACACACACTAACACACCACCACCATGTCATTGTCACTGCAGTGCTGAGAATGATCCACCACCCAAATAATACACAAATAATACCCACTTTGTCCCCACAGGTCCTGTGGGGGTCCTGACCGTTGAAAAACAGGGTGAAAGCAGGTTAAAAAAGTATGTAGAGAAACAGATGGACTACAGTCAGTAATTGTAGAACTACAAAGTGCTTCTATATGGTAAGTGGAGCTGATAAAATGGACAGTGAGTGTAGAAACAAGGAGGTGGTTTTAATGTTATGGCTGATTGGTGTATTCTGTCCAGCTGAACCTTGCTTTACTCTTGAAGTAACAGCTCCCATCATTCCAAGGGATCGTCATAAAAGGTCCCTGTGGAAGCTAAGACCACAGTATTTTGATATCATGTGGGAGGGAATGGGGACAGGTGCTTACTGAGTTTTAGGCATATCAGGTGCCTTGACTAACTGAGTCACAGACATTGTGACCAGTCAAATTGCCACCACACTGGGCGCCAGGGCCAACCTAGTTGCTGTTAAATTGGGCGTTGTGACCAACCAAGTTGCCGGTACTTCTCACACTGTGACCAACCAAGGAGGGCAAGCTAGATAGGGGGTTGTATCCACCAGCGAGTACAACCTAAATGCTTACAACAGGAACCAGACAGGGGAACTTTGGTTTGGCAAAACTGGAAATGGCAAAACAATCAGAAAGTTGACATAACCCATGTACATTCAACATGAGACTGCTACTGTTTCCCACTGAGTTTCAACATACAAGTCCTTGAAACAACTAGCAAAAAAAAAAGTCAGAGAATGCATTAGGGAGTCAGAGGACTCAGCCCCAAGCTGAGACCCAGGTACACTTTTGAAGCCTGCAGCAATCCAGGTGCAGCATTAATGTGTAATGAGGTGCAGGGAATGCTTTAGTTTAGTTCAGAGAGAACCACACTGTTCATTAAAATGCACCTCCTCTAATTGCCACAGTAGGTGGGAACATTACAGTTTAATGACACCACAAGGTTATCCATTACTCTCCAAAGTGAATGTCTGAACTAATAGAACCTTGATGTTCCAAATTGCTCCTAAGACAGTGTTCTGATCATAAATAAGACAAAATAACCTTCAGACAGAAATATGCAATATTTAGAGGAGGAGAGCCAGTGAATTTCAGTGTACTTAAATAAATGCAGTAACTTCTTTCTCCTAGTGCTGAATATGTCCTTATGTGGCTTGATCATCGATACCTCGTGAGGGTAAAGGACAAGTCAGGACAACGTGACCCCTCCGTGCCAGTGCCTATTGTGCCGGGCTTCACTTCCCTTTGATTGTCATGCTTTTCCCCAATGGGCCGCCAGCCAGCCATGCAGGAAACAAAGATTATAAATACTGCATTTATTTAAAGAAGCCAAAATGATATAACAGAGTGAGTAGGATGTCAGTTCTGTACTGATGGTTAGTTCTCATTGCTGTTTACTGTTGTTTAAAATGATTAGAGTGACTATGCAGTTCCTCATTAATAAAATAGCTTTTATATTACTTTGCATGTGACAATACGTACATTAGTGACATTTATTTATCTGCTGCTCCTGTAGTTTAGTGGTTGCCATAGTGGATCTGGTCCACATACCAGACGTAGTAAAGTTTTTACATCGCATGCCCTTCCTGAAGTAACCTTCCTACTTTCATTCAGGCATGGGACCAGCACTGAAATTGCACTAACAAGTTTGTTAGTTTTTTTAACAAATCTGGACCCTCCCAATGCCCCCCTTAAGGACATTAATTAATTATGTCCATGCGGTCACCCAACCATCCGATAGCACCGCTAAGGCTCTAACCCCAGATCCCTGGGTCTCCGTGGTAGTGAACTAGCATAGTTTACCTTTGCACCACTAGAGCACCCTTATGTCAAGGACATCATTAAAAAATAAAAATGTTGAAAAAGCTAAAAACAATAGAACTTTATTTATTTGATGTTTAATAAAGTTGAGATATACACCTATCCGCCATAACATTAAAACCACCTCCTTGTTTCTACACTCACTGTCCATTTTATCAGCTCCACTTACCATATAGAAGCACTTTGTAGTTCTACAATTACTGACTGTAGTCCATCTGTTTATCTGAATGCTTTGTTAGCCCCCTTTCATGCTGTTCTTCAATGGTCAGGTATTATTTAGGTGGTGGATCATTCTCAGAACTGCAGTGACACTGACATGGTGGTGGTATGTTAGTGTGTGTTGTACTGGTATGAGTGGATAAGACACAGCAGCCCTGCTGGAGTTTTTAAATACCTCACTGTCACTGCTGGACTGAGAATAGTCCACCAACCAAAAATATCCAGCCAACAGCGCCCCGTGGGCAGCGTCCTGTGACCACTGATGAAGGTCTAGAAGATGACCGACTCAAACAGCAGCAACAGATGAGCGATCGTCTCTAGGTAGGAGTGTCTAATAGAGTGGACAGTAAGTGGACACAGAATTTAAAAACTCCAGCTGCTGTGTCTGATCCACTCATACCAGCACAACACAACACTGCAGTGCTGATAATGATCCACCACCCAAATAATACTTGCTCTGTAGTGGTCCTGACCATTGAAGAGTGAAAGCAGGCTAAAAAAAGTATGTGGAGAAACAGATGGACTACAGTCAATAATTGTAGAACTACAAAGTGCTTCTATATGGTAAGTGGAGCTGATAAAATGGACAGTGAGTGTAGAAACAAGGAGGTGGTTTTAATGTTATGGTTGATCGGTGTAAATTAATAAGAATTTCTACAGCTGATGTTCACCCTATTCTGAAAACAACTTTTCTCCCAAACTCCCACTTATTCAACGGACCAGTGGCAAAAGATCTGAGAACTGAACTGACAAAGTCCCATTAAAGCCTACCCAGCTCTTACTGAGAACGGTTATTGTAAGGTGTTAAAAATAAAAGGACACAGTGCTGTTCTTGCACTAATATTGTCCTTTTATTAAGCACGGCTTAGCAGAACTCTGTCCTGGTTTAAAGCCCAGGGTGGTACCAACACCTCCTCCAAACCCTGTTTTCAGAGAATCACAGCCGGTTTTAACAACCCAGGTTAGAACAATAAGCCGCATATTCGGTGTACTGGATTAGATCCTATACTGGTTCAGATCCCTTCACCACACACACAGCAGATTATGGTGGGAATGAAACAGGCATCACTAAAGGGTGACTGTTATATTAACCGCCAACATGTTTGCTTACATTCATCGGCGGAGTGATAATCTTAAAGATTAGGGACAGTTCAGATCTGTATTTCATGCGAGGGACGTGGTGCTGTGTTTTAATTAAGCTAAAGTGTAGCCGGGGCATCTGATACGACTACAAAAACACAGATCAAGGCTGCAGGGTCATGACTCAGAAATGCTGAATTTGGATTATGATCACTGTGAGATTCGAGCAGTGATATTGTGAGTTCAAATACAAATACAAGTTTTTTTCTTTCTAAGTAAAAACAGATTTATGGAGTAGTTAACATATATCTCTGTGTTTTATTTATTATTGGGAGGTAAAAAAAAAACCTGTGGAACAAAAATAGGCCTTTATGGCAGAGTGGCCACTGTTAAGTACAAAGCATATGATGATGCTCGTAAAAAAGGACAAAGATTCTCAGGTCTGGTGAGACAAAAATGGAGGTACTTTAACAAAGCAGCAAGCACTATATTTGATGCATCATGCTACTGTTGTGTCTTTCAGAAGTAGCACTGAGAGATAAATGTAGGCATGTCTTTAAAGAAAACCTCCTTCAGAGTGCACACAAACTGGGGTGACAGTTTAACTTCAACTGCATAATGACTCAAGGAGTGGCTTTGGGTCAAGGATCTAAAAGTCCATAAACCCCATCAAAAATCTGTAGCGACCTAAAGATGGCAATTTACATCCCCTCATCGTCCAATCTGTCAGAGCTTGAAAGGATCTGCTATGACAAATGGTATAATCTGCTCAAATCTAGGTGAGCAAAGCTTGCAGACATGTATCCAGAAAGACTTGCAATTACTGCCAAACAAGCTTCTACTAAGTATTGAATTTAGATTCTGAATCAGAGAGTTCAGTTTAACAAAGGAAAAAAATATATATATTAAACTTGTTTGTATGTATAAAATAATAATAATAATAATAATAATAATAATAATAATAATAATAACAATTTCTAATAAATTCATTTTTATGGTTTGTATAGCTTTGTTTCATAAATGAATTTATTTTACAATAATGAAAATAATAATAAATAATATTAATAATATCAACAACAAAATAACAAAACAAGAATAATAATAATAATAATTGTAATAATAATAATAATAATAATAAAAATAATAATAATAATTTTTAATAAATTCATTTTTATGGTATGTATGGTAATTTTATGGTTTGTATAGCTTTGTTTCATAAATGAATCTATTCTACAATAATGAAAATAATAATAAATAATAATAATAATAATATCAACAACAAAATAACAACAACAAAACAACAACAACAATAACAATAATAATAATAATTATAATAACAATAATAATAATAATAATAATAACAATAATAATAACAATAACAACAACAATAATAATAACAACAAAACAACAACAATAATAATAATATCAACAACAAAACAACATAATAATAATAATAATAATAAAAATAATAATTAAAAAAATAAAAAATAATAATAATTAGTTATTATTATTAAATAATAAGCTAATTTACTAAATCCACTGACCTTCACTGCCCTGCCAAAGTTACTCAGGGCATTCTTTTTGACAATACAAAACAATACAATAATTACCATTTTCTATGTTATGCTGTATATCTGCTTTTATGGTTGGAAGACATTAATAGACAAAAGGACAAACATGCATTAAATGCCCTTAAATAATTAAACATTACTGAATTATTACTTTATAATAAAGTAATAAACTTTAACCTTAACTTTACCTTTAATAATCACAGGTAAGTCAATACATTTAATGGCAGTTTTTTATGATCTGCATCCCTAAGACAAACAAGCACTGGAGAAAATATTACATATAAAACAATAGATTAATGACTGTAGAAAACTCATGTTTAAAGTAAGTCTATGAAAATAATTACAGGTCTTTTGTAACTATTATTGATTTTACCACTTGTGCTGATTGGGTATCTCTGACCAGCTAACAGATGTGCCCACTGGAGCTCAGTGAAAAAGCTTTTTGGTTTCATAATTAAAAATACTACAATGATGTATACAAAAGTTCTTATACTAACTGAATCATTAATTTATTTATCTTCAGTAGTTACTTTATTCCGTAGGGTCAAGGTCCCAGTGGGTGCATGGCAGGATTACACCCTGGATGATCAAAGAACATCACATAGTCAGTCATGCATTTACACCTAGAAATAATTTGGGTTAGGCAAACCACCTATAGACATTCATCTCTGGCCACAAGGCAAGAAATAGCTTTTGACAGGGCCTCTCACTCATAACCATGCACTCACTTTATATGAACGATGTAAATGAGCTATTTCACATACTGGCATGCATTAAAAATGAAAACGAGCTAAAAAAAATCCCTAAAAAAAACCCTTAAAAAAACATCAAATGGTTATGGATTTTATAACAGGGTTCTGTACTAAACCTGTGCATGTACATATCACATGCATCTCACTGTTTGCTAAAAAAAAGCATCTTTAAGTTTCCTTAGAACACTTTTGTGTAAAACATGAGGTTAAAATCCTAATATTTACATTTTGATTACATGAGAATATTTTATCAGTTGCTACATTGCCAGTAATATTACTCACAGCTTACTAATAACTCAACCCGTCAGAGTCAGGTACAGTAAATCATAAATATCATAAATCATAAATTACAATAAATAATATCATAATATCATATATCACAATAAAACTAATTTTTAATACAATTTTAACTAGCTGAATGTACAACAATAAACAAATAACACTTACTAAATAATAAGCATTAAACAAATAGCACTCCCATCTATATATCATGTTTATAGTACATTCAATAATGTATTCACCTGTATATCTTGTTCATACCACTGCCCGTATCCTGTAAATAATGTATATCGTCGATACTGTACATCCTGCACTTGCTGCTTATTGTACTTCTGGTTAGATGCTAAATTGCATTTCGTTGCCTTGTACTTGTCTATGTGTAATGACAATAAAGTTGAATCTAATCTAATCCAAAAAATAAAAATAAACACAGCTGTAGTTGTTTACATTGTTTTAGAATTTAAAAGAAAATAAAAATAATCAGTAATTTTTCAGTAAGTGTTTTTTTTCTAATAAAATGGGTCAGTTTAGGAGGCAGAGTTATAGTAAACCATTTACAAATTAAGAACCAACAAAAAGCCTTTATTTTTTATTTATTATGTATTTAATTTATTTATTTTTTGTAACGTCTTTGCTTTACACTCATTTGATTTCCTATCATTATTTTAGTCGTATGATGATAAAAAAGAAAACAAAAACAAAGAAATGATCAAAAATACATTAAAAAAATAAAAAAATATATAAATACAAATTATTATTACTATTATTAGTCATTATTATTATTATTGTTATTATTATTATTATTATTATTATTATTATCATTACTGTATTTCATATATTTTGTTGCTGTTGAGTTTCATTGCCAGTAGGGGGCATACTTTCACACAAAGCTGCATTGGATCTATAGCAGCACACCTGTATTTGTCATGAAGCAAGTCTGTCCAGGCACAATTATTACATGTTGTGAAAGTAAATCAGACCATAAAATATTAATCTTGAATAAACAACACAGTCATAAATCATTTATTCATTCCAGTTTAGTTAATGTTTTATCTTGATCAATGTCGTTCCAAAGCCTTTTCTGTTATCACTGGCCTTGACAGGAATACACACACCCAATTACTCACTTAATATGGGCAACTGTGATAAGCCATTCCAACTGCTGGCATGTTTTAAGAGGTGAGAGGACTCAGAGCGTTCATGCCAAATTCCACACAGATAACATGTATTGAACCCACGTTTCCAGGCCCCAGGAGTGGTTCATTACCATCCTCTCAACATTACTAATCAGTTGTTAATACTTATTTTAGTTCAGTTACTACTAACTGAATCATTTATTTATTTATCTTTAGTAGTTACTTTATTCTGATCAGGGTCCCAGTGATCTAACGACTATCCCAAGAACTGGGTGCATGGCAGGATTACACCCTGAATGATCACAGAACATCACCCAGTCATGCATTGACACCTATAAATAATTTGGGGTTGGCAAACCACCTATAGGCATTCATTTCTGGCCACAAGATACCTTTGACAGGACATCCCACTCATATCCATGCACTCACTTCATATAAACAATGTAAATAAGCTATTACACCTACTGGCATGCATTAAAAATGAGAGAAACCCGGATACTTAAACCTCCCATTGACATGGGAAGATATGTCAAATAATAGACAGATAGTAGCAGGACTTTATCATGGTCAGTGTGGTCAGTGTGAAAATAGATCCAATTAAACACCCCCAGACAGGTAGGCAGTCCATCACAGGGAAAACAGACAGACAGACTGACACATCTATGTGTGTGTACAGAGTTCTTCAGATGTCCACCTGGGTTGTTTGCTGGCCTCCTGAATGAGGCATTGATGTGTTCTTGGTAAAATTTTGGTAGGCACTCCTAGGGGGGTTTACTAACTTTCTCCATTTTTGGATAATGGCTCTCACTGTGGTTTGCTGGAGTCCCAGAGCATATATATTTGAATCTCTTAAGAACGTGGCATCATGTGCTGCTTACTAGACTGCTTCACATTACCAGATAGTTCTGTTTAAGTAGTGTTTAGATTCGACAGGTCTGGCGGTAATCATGAATGGCTGCGAGTAGTGAAATTGAACCCAATTGTCAGTTGAATCTGATTAATTGATTAATTTAGTAGATAAGGGGGCAATTACTTTTTTACACAGGGCCATTGTATTTATGTGGGTCTTTGTCACTGAATTGTGACAAATATTGAAAAATAGAAGAAACACACCAGATATTAAGACACAAACTAGTTCCACAACAAATTGCCTAATTGAAACTTGATTTTGGGCCAGCGTGGTTCAACTTTCTTCCCTGGTTACCCACTTTTGCAGAGTGTAAATTGATATCATGCTATTAATTGTGAACTTGAGCTTTACGGACCACAAAAAAACTGAATGTATCACATTACACTTTATACACATTGGAAAATGAAAATAAACTTTAACTAAATTTATATTATTTCTTTTCATTTTTTCATGGGACCTTGACCATGCATTTGAATGAAATCAGTTTGTTCACTACGATGTCATATATGGCAGAAACCTTGACCAAGTGACTTTGACCAATCGTTTGCCCTGAGCACAGACAGAGGTCTGTCCTGCCGACCCCGCCAACCCTACAGCAATCACTCATTTTCTGGTTACCTATCCTCTTCCCACCACCCAAATACACATACATAATATACTGTACATACTGTATATACAGACATGAAGGAAGCTGATGCTTATCACATCTTACATAAATCATCCATCCCTCCATCCCTGAGAGTGGGTACAGTGAAAATGCCTTAAAAATAACCATACAGTTTGGTGTAAGAAATATTATGGTCTTGCTGTGTCCTAATTAAACTCTCTGAATCTCATAGATGTAAATAAGTTAGTCAGGTAAACAAAAGAAATGCATTTATGTTTTCATACATACTAGTTATCCACTGATTATTTAATTTAAATAGACACTGGATCATTTAGATGTATTATTCAAACAGCATTAAAAAGCATCAGAGTTTAGAAGTGAATATGGAAACTATGAGTTTATTTTAGTCACAAGTTTAACAAAAGTACCATTATTCTGGTATAAAAATAGATTTGTTTTTGTTATTTAATATACACTTTATGGCCAAAAGTAATGTGTGCAGCATGTGGACGTCTTGAAAGCAGCATATGTTGCTCTAAGATCTCAATGTACTTTTTTGCATTAATGCTGCATCACAGAAGTGTTAATGACCTTTGCCAAGGGCACTGACACAGCCCCATACCATGACACACCCTGCTTTTTGGACTTGTTGCTTCTAACTGTCTGGATGGTCCTTTACATCTTTGGTCCGGAGCACACGGCATCCATTTTTTCCAAAAAAAGACCTGGAATGCTGATTCATCTGACCACAATACACGTTTTCACTGTGTGATGGTCCATCCTAGATGCCTCAGAGCCCAGAGAAGTTGACGCCGCTTATGGACATGGTTAACATAAAGCTTCTTTTTTGCACAGTAAAGTTTTAAGTGGCATTTGTGCAGTAACTCTGTATTGTAGTGCTTAACAAAGGTTTGATAAAGTAATCCCTCACCCATGTGGTTATATCAGCTATTGTTAAATGGCGGTTATTGATGCAGTTCCGTCTGAGGGATCAAAGATCACGGGCGTTCCGCTTAAGCTTGCATTCTTGGCCTTTACGCACTGGAATTCCTCCTGATTCCTTGAATCTTTTAATGATATTATGTACTGTAGAGGGAGAAATATGTACATTGTTTTTAAACATTTTAATAATTTTCTCACACATTTGTTGATAAACTGGAGATCCTCTGATCATCTTTGCTCATCAAAGACTCAGCCTTTCCTGGATGCTGCTTTTGTACCAAATCATGATTACAATCACCTGTTTGTAATCACATCATAATTTAGTTTTTTCACCTTTTTACTTGCCCTAAATTGCCCCCGTCTCAACTTTTTTTGGAATGTGTTGCAGGTCTGAAATGCAGGAGTGGATGTATATTAATAAATGAAATGAAGTTGAGCAGACAAAATATGAAATATCTCAGGTTCATCCTGTCTGCAATCAAATAAAAGTCAAAGTAAATGTAAGAACTGGAAACCACACTGTACAACACTATAAATTAGCACTTGAATGAAAAAGTTCCAGAGTCATGGAGTGGCATTAATGGACCAATGCACTGGGAATTTAATTAGAATCTCATTGACTACCACCCATAATATAATGTCAAATTACTCACTTAAACATTTGGAAAACATCTGTATAAATACACTTAAAATACAACATATTCAATAACAAAAAACAAAGATGAGTAAGTACTTGGTTCCTTCCAGTGTATTTTGTTCATATCCTGTCTGTAGATCAGATTCCCTTCATCTGCTGTGATAAACAGAAACTGATACAGTGATGATTCAATCAGTGTGGTGGTTACTCGATTACTTAAGTGCTCATGTAAACAACATTACAGCAGAATAAATAACTTATTGGATTTCAAGGATTTCAATGAAGTATACTGGAAGTTTACTGTTATGATGGGATATTTAGGGCTTTTATACTATTATTATTATAAGATAAGTCTACCAGGTAGACTGCTGCAGTTTACCAGGAATTTACAGTGTAATTATGTACTTATGCTGATACAAATTATAAAGAAAATTGTAGAGAAAAAAGAAACTACTGACATACTGCCTTGGTCAGGATGCTAGAAAAGCACTGCCTAAAACGACTAATGTGACACCAGCTGGTACTTTGCAGTAGCAGTACAGTAAATAAATAATAATAAATACAAATTTTATTTGAAAAGCGCCTTTCATGACACCCAAGGACACTGTACAATAAAAATATAGAAAAGCTAAGCAAAATAAATAAAATACACATTTACTAAGCAAAAATAAATAAAATACACATTTACAAACATAGGAAACACCAAACATGTGGCACAGTTCTGAGTCAGCTGGAAAAGATGTTTTGAGGGTTTTGAACACTGCTGCAGATAAGATTTCCGTACTTCTGGTGGGAGGAGCCTAGCATCACCTTGGCAACCTCACGGCGTTGCAGTGACCAGAGTGAGGGAATGTTGCTGTTAGCATGCTGTTGGTAAACAAAAGTCCGAACTGAGGCTCGGTGGGAATATTTAGGCCTTTGCAAAATACCAAGGTCGCGGTGGAGCAGTAAAGATGTTGGAGGTTTATACCGTGAATGTCCCAGAGCATAGAGTTCACTGACTGTACTACCAGTGGTAGCTGAGCGGTTAAGTCTGGACTAGTAATCATAAGGTTCAAGTTTCACTGCAGCCAAATTGCCACTGCTGGGCCCCTGAGTAAGGCCCTTAACCCTCAATTGCTCAAACTGTATTCAGTCAAAATTGTATAAAGTAGCTTTGGATAAAAGTGTCTGCTAAATGCTGCAAATGAAAATACTTTGACTAATTTGCAGAAGTCTGTGACTGAAGATGATGTTCATGGATTAACAATATGCAATTAATATAATTATAGTTGTTTGTTTATTAGGATTTTAACGTCATGTTTTACACTTTGGTTACATTCATGACAGGAACGGTAGTTACTCATTACACAAGATTCATCAGTTCACAAGGTTGTATCGAACACAGTTGTGGACAATTTAGTGTCTCCAATCCACCTCACTTGCATGTCTTTGGACTGTAGGAGGAAACCGGAGCACCTGGAGGAAACCCACACAGAAAGGACCGGACTGCCCCACATGGGGATCGAACTCAGGACCTTCTTGCTGTGAGGAGACAGTGCTACCCACCGAGCCACCGTGCCACCCCAATTAATATTATTAAAGTGTGCAGGAGCAAACTATGACTTTATGTAGTATTCAAAGATTCAAGTAGTGATGATTCAATTCAAGAATAATGATTCAATTCAGGTAGTAATGGTTCAGTTTAAGTAGTAATGATTCAATTTAAGTAGTAATTATTCAGTTCAAGTAGTAATGATTCAATTCAGGTAGCAATGGTTCAGTTTAAGTAGTAATGATTCACTTCAAGTGGTAATTATTCACTTCAGGTAGTAATGGTTCAATTTAAGTAGTAATGATTCAATGCAAGTAGTAATGGTTCAATTTAAGTAGTAATGATTCAATTCAAAGAGCAATGATTCACTTCAAGTAGTAATTGTTCACTTCAGGTAGTAATGGTTCAGTTTAAGTAGTAATGATTCAATTCAAGTAGTAATGATTCAATTCAGGTAGTACTGATTCAATTCAAGTAATAATGATTCATTTAATGTAATGATTCAATTTAAGTAGTAATGGTTTAATTTAAGTAGTAATGATTCAATTCATGGAGTGATGATTCGATTCAAGTAGTAATGATTCAATTCAAGTAGTAATGATTCAATTCATGTAGTAATGATTCAATTAAAGTAGTAATGATTAATTTCATGTAGTGATGATTCAATTCAACCTGTAGTGATTCAATTCGGGTAGTAATGATTCAGTTCAAGTAGTAATGATTTAATTCAGGTAGTAAAGATTCAGTTCAAGTAGTGATGCTTCAATTCAACTTGTAGTGATTCAATTTAAGTAGTAATTATTTAATTCAGGTAGTAATGATTTAATTCAGGTAGTAATGGTTTAATTTATTTAAGTAGTAATGATTCAATTCAAGTAGTAATGCAGCAGCAATGAGGAATCCTTTTGGCTCCTCCACCCTAAAACATAGTCAATCACATCTGTGTACGCACCTGGCCGGCTAATAGCAGAGCTAAGATTCAAACTGAAGAGCTCGAGATGTCAGCGGCCGTGGGCTAGCTTGTTTTACTGCTGCACCATCCAAATGTTTCCTTATAAGCATAAACTAAGATGTTAAAAAACAAAACGGATCAAGCAATTACAGCTTTTATGACATTAGGAATAAATAATTCGCTTTTTGATATTGTGACTAAGTTTTACACCACATTACACCACATTTCTTACACCACACAAGCTAGCTATTTACCAGCAAAAAATAAATAAAATAATAAAAATAATAAAAAGGTTATTAGACAGTCTTATGAAGCAAGAGCTACACATATTGTTAATAATTTTAGAATATGTGTATTTATTTATAATATTTATGTGTATTAATATCTGTATAATAAATTTTAACCTTCTTTCATAATGTTCCCTTGCACAGTTATTATATTTACAAGAACGTTCAGTATTGTGTGACCAACAATTCAAATGACCTGTATGACTAAAACCCTGCATGATTCTAAAGGTTGGGTAACCAAAGCTGAGATGAAGATGCCCTGCATTAAATAACTTGCATTCATGTCTAATGATTTAGTCATTTAAATCCCAGTTTGTCAACAGGTACAGAACAGAATGTACCCTGTCCCCCGGTATTTAGTTTCATATGCATATAAATTACCTTTAATGTTATGGCATTTAAAAAGGCATCATATTCTTGTATTTGTTATGATGGAAAAACCAGACCACCCTGTTTTGGGAAGATGTTATTAAAACACTGAGGTATTCCAGACGGCTCCTCTGGTTTACTGACATGATTTAAAAACTGTGACTTAATCAGAGCATGGTGTAAAGCTTACTGTGATGAACAATATATGCCTTCCAGTGTTTTATTAACAAATAATTATGAGGTTGTCTCAGTATACAGTAATAATAGATAATCTGATCTGGAAAGCAGTTTAATATCTAAATTCCTGCAGATTAGGTAGAAACTGACAGCTTTTCATTCACTGTTAGTTTACAAGCAGAAGCAGGACTGTCTATTACTCTATGTGTGGACTGATCAGCGGGCAGTGGGATATTCCGCTAGCACACCAGCACCAAGATTCTGAACTCCTAGGTTCGAAACTCGGCATTGCCACCGGTCGGCTGTGCGCCATCTAGCGGGCATAATTGGCAGTGTCTGCAGCAGACACGGTTCTGCTAGGGCGGGATGACCGGACTATGTGGGTGGGATCTTCAAACGCTGTGTAAGGACCCTGATTGGCAGATAGAGAGACGCTTGTGCAGAGTGCATAGATGAAAAATGGTTCCGCTAAGGGCTACACATGGGTCGGAGGAGGCGTGAGCAGCAATATACCCACCTTGACTGCAATCAGGGATCCCCCAGCAGCGGAAGACAAATTGACTATGCTAAATTGGGGAGAAAATGGATCAATAAAATAGAAAAAAGAGCATTTATGTAAAACAAAGCTTTGCATATCATTAAAAAAAAAACAATTGGTGTTAAACAGCATGATGGAATGCACACACACTTCATTACAAAGGTTTGTCCACTGTAATTTGAGGCCTTCTGTGACTCGAGCCTGTACGTGCATGTTCACAAGCAAGGTGTCAACATTTTGGGTTGGTGCTAAGCTCTTATTTTGGTTGTGTTTCTGTCGCTATTACATAACCAAGCGCTTGTGGCTGACTTCTCCATTAACTGCTTAGCTTTATAGAAAATCCGTTTAAAATTATGTGGACTGTTTGCATTAAACACAAACGCGGTCACGCAAAAAAGTGGTCACGTCTTTATGAAACGTCTTTATGAACACAAGATTTTAATTGAGCGCAGTCATCATTGTTGGTACATGCTGAGAAAAGCAGTACAGGATAAGACCCATTCATGTTAAAAATATAATAATAATAATAATAATAATAAGAAGAAGAAGAAGAAGAAGAAGAAGAAGTACAGGCTGATGGAATATAAGTCTATTTCATTGAAAAATATTGATGCAAATATTTGGGAAGGATATGTTGCAACTGCACAATTCAAAGGTCAAATCTTTACATGCATATTATGTTCAGACACTGGCTGGGTTTTTTTTAACCAGTTTGAGTCTTCATTAAGTATATTGTGGATTTCCAGAAAGTATAACAAATGTACATACAGCACACATTGGGTGTGTTCGAAAGCCTAGTGAGCTCTCTACATTGACGTGTTTTACACCATCCTACACAAGAAGTAGGCTGTTCGAAATCCTAGATGCGTTAATATGCTGCCTAGTAAGGTATCTTAAAATTTCAAAGCTATTTTGACTCGAGAACGAGTGAGCATCCGATGCTGCCTTAGCGGTGAAGGCAATCCCAGCATTCAGTGCGGTACAACTTTTCTCACAGAAAAATATAAAACATGGCGGACGGATGTGGCGCAACGAATGAAGTTATTTTTAAATGTAAATAAATGATTATTGATTTTTAATCTGTATAAACTTGCACAAGTGTTTTTATTTGGGAATTCGGGCTTGTCAGCAAATTTAACCGTTTTCGGTACACGGAGGGAGATGTCAGTTGACATGCTAGCGCGTTGTGCCACCCCATCCCATTGGTTTAAATGTCATGAGGCTAACTGCGTTAGCTTAGTTAGTGAAAACTGATGGAATCACTGTCTAAGTAGTGCGTTTGAATAACCTGCCTTATATGCTGATGACTTATTAGAAACCTCTCTACTTAGGCAGCTGTCTATGTAGGCAGTAATACAGCAAGGCAGCTCACTAGGTTTTCGAACACACCCATTATGTTTGGACTAATGTGCTAAGGCCTTTTCACCTCAATCAGCTATCATTAACAGCTATACTGCCAACAGTTGAGTTTAGAGTTCAAATTTGTTGATTTTCTGGCACAGATTTGACATTTAGATTTTTAATTTTAGCTTGATGGAGCCATTTCAAAGCTTTCTCTTTTCTTTTTTACACCATTGTTTGCAGGGACAAAACAGCAGCACCAGTAATACTACCACCACCATAACTGCATGAGAGGAGGTACAGTGTTGTTGGCTTTAAATACCACTCTTCTACAAATATTAAGAAAAAACAAATGCATGCAGAAAAGACAGAAAACAGAAACATTTAAAAAATTGACCTGGAAACTGTAGCACTTTTAACTTTTACGTGTCTATTGTACATCATATTTCATATGCGTTTGTTCCTTAAATAAACTGAATAATACATTTAAATACTGTGGCATACTTACATTCTATTTGTGTATTAGTTAGTTGCTTTGTTTAATGATCTGAAATAATTTGTCATAAGAAAAATAAGACGAATGATCAACAAGCACATGTTCAGGTGTCCACATACTTTTGGCCACATAGTATATAAACACAAGAACACACTTTAAAAGCTGACATTTTAGGTAATTGTAATTTTTCCCACTCTGAGTGGTGGATAACTAAGCTACACCAGGACAGTAGGCCATACATCATTGTCGAGAGAAGACAGAAAGCCCACAGGGACTTGTTCAGGATGTGGAGTCAGAGGGGGGCAAGTTCTGTATTGCCCTACTTTCCAAACTTTGTTTGGCCAATCGTGAGAGCAGTAGACTGTGTGGTCCTGCGACAATGAGATTGTTTAGAGAAGTTAACACAGAGCACATACCTCTCCTTCTTCAAAATTCCTGGCCTCAGATTGACATCGGAAATTATATGTATAGCCTTTGGACTGTGGGAGTCGAACCTAGTACCTTCTTCTACACTGTTAGCCCGGACTTTATATCTAATCAAACATTTTTAGTACAACTTACATAAATTATTTAAGTTTTTTTTGCTCTACTAAAAAAAATGCAGAGTACAATGTACTCATTTGAGTACATATTTAAATGTGCTAAAAGATTTAAGTTTACTAAACAAAAAAAAAAAACTTTTCTATCAGATTAACTTAAAAAAGTAAAGTTAAGGTAATTAAACAGAAAAACATTTTCTTACTCATTATGCAATTTTTGAGTAGCATGTACACCAGTCTGATGGGACTTTTTCATCTTCCGTCCAATTTTGGTAAGTGTTGTACTTTACTTAACAATTTTGTTTAAAATAAATGATCTTAATGTTGACACTAAATAAATAATCAAACAGCGCTGCTTTATTTGCCGTGTTTAGGCTACATGCTAGCATGCTAGCCTTCATACGAAGCAAAGAGTGCTGGCCTGCTTTATTTTATTCCTTAAATGAATGGTATTAATGTTGATATTAATATTTCTGTTTCTTGTTTCTTTGTTTTGTTTTAGAGAGCTGCAGCCAAACGTTAAGAAATCAGCTCACTGTGTGAAACTGACGACAGGTTCATGGTTACTGTGAAGAGCTGTTTGTGTTTCATCAGAACTTTATATACAGTTTGTACAGTTTTTAAGATGTTTTCTTGACGTATTGTATTTTAAGTAAATACTTCTGAAGTGAAATAAAGAAAAATCATTTTATTATTCTGTCTGTTTTTCTATAAACATTTCTAATTGATATTTAAAACGTTAAATTTGTCCATTGAGCTCAAGATAATAAGTAGAATTATTGGGAAAAGCAGTTGGTATAATCAAAAAAATAAAGTTTAATCAATTTGCCTTTTAGGTGTAATAACTTAATGTTTTAAGTTATGCTAACTCAAGTTTTCATTATACATTACTTAACTTTTTTAAGGCAACCGGTTTCCTCAAATTTTTTAAGTAGATTGAACTTATCCGGGCTCACAGTGTGCTCCCAACTTTGTGGGAACAGTTTGAGGATGGCCCCTTCTTGTTCCAACATGACTGCGCACCAGTGCACAAAGCAAGGTCCATAAAGACATGGATGAGTGAGTTTGGTGTGGAAGAACTTGACTGGCCTGCACAGAGTCCTGACCTCAACCCAATAGAACACCTTTGGGATGAATTAGAGCGGAGACTGCGAGCCAGGTTTTCTTGTCTAACATCAGTGTCTGACCTCACAAATGCGCTTCTGAAGGAATGGTCAAAAATGCCCATAAACACACTCCTAAACCTTGTGGAAAACCTTGAGGAATTGAAGCTGTTATACACTGTAAGCCCGGATGAGTTCAACCTACTTAAAAAATTTGGGGAAACCGCTTGCCTTAAAAAAGTTAAGTAATGTATAATAAAAACTTGAGTTAGCATAACATAAATCATTAAGTTATTACATCTAAAAGGCAAGTTGATTAAACTTTATTTTTTTTGTTATACCAACTGGTTTTCCCAATAATTCTACTTATTATCTTGAGCTCAATGGACAAAAATATTGATTTCTTCTTAGTTTTCATGTTAATTACATTTTAAATATCAATTAGAAATGTTTATAGAAAAACAGACAGAATAATAACATTATTTTTATTTATTTCACTTCAGAAGTATTTACTTAAAATACAACATGTCAAGAAAACATCTTAAAAACTGTACAAGCTGTATATAAAGTTCTGATGAAACACAAACAGCTCTTTACAGTAACCATGAACCTGTACTCAGTTTCACACAGCAAGCTGATTTCTTAACGTTTGGCTGCAGCTCTCTAAAACAAAACAAAAAAAACAAGAAACAGAAATATTAATATCAACATTAATACCATTCATTTAAGGAATAAAAAAGCAAGCCAGCACACTCTTTGCTTCGTATGAAGGCTAGCATGCTAGCATGTAGCCTAAACACGGGGAAATAAAGCAGCGCTGTTTGATTATTTATTTAGTGTCAACATTAAAATCATTTATTTGAAACAAAATTGTTAAGTAAAGTACAACACTTACCAAAAGTAGACGGAAGATGAAAAAGTCCCATCAGACTGGTGTACATGCTACTCAAAAATAGCATAATGAGTAAGAAAATGTTCGTCCATTTAGTTTAACAAGGTTACACTTCACAAAAGACAAGTTTACTTTTGCAAAAAGCCTTAAATGAAAAGTAAAAAGTAATTTGCATTAATAGGATATAAAAGTTAAAACAAATGGCTACCCGAACACAAGAAAATGTTTTTGCCTGATTCACCAACAGCAAGCTGAAAAAAGGTCATCATTGTTGGTACATGCTGAGAAAAGCAGTACAGGATAAGACCCATTCATGTTAAAAATAACACAAGAAAATTTTTTTGCCTGATTCACCAACAGCAAGCTGAAAAAAGGCGGACTTACAAGTAAATGGTGGCGTTTTTCTGTTTAATTACCTTAACTTAACTTCTTTAAGTTAATCTGATAGAAAAGTCTTTTTGTTTGTTTAGTAAACTTAAATCTTTTAGCACATTTAAATGTGTACTCAAATGAGTACAATGTACTCTGCATTTTATAGTAGAGCAAAAAAACGTAAATATTTTATGTATGTTGTACTAAAAATGTTTGATTAGATATAAAGTCAGGGCTAATAGTGTAGCTGCAAAGGGTGGGCCGACATCATATTAAACCCTATGGATTAAGAATGGGACGTCACTCAAGTTCATGCAGTCAGGTTAACTGAAGGTACAAAATTGTCCGTCACTGTGTTTTGCTTTAAACTTGAGCTGATGAATCTTGTGTAACCACTAACTACCTGTCCTGTCATGAGTGTAACCAAGGTGTGTCAAACATGACATTACAATTCTAATAAAATAAATACATAAAACTGATAAACTTGATTATATATATAGATAAAAAAATCTACTTTCACTACTACCACAGGCAGCAGTAGTGAGAAAATTGGCTTCCAGTCTGCTGGTGGGACCGGATTAAGGGGTGGTGTTATCAATGCTTTGTAAGGTCCTTGGTTGCCCAGGGTGCCTGTACAGAAAGATGAGATTGGGGCGTGGCTCTCCGTAAGCGAAGCCGACCATACACAAATCCAGAGGATAGGAAAGGATTGGTGGACTGCGCACACATCAGACGGAGTGTGTGTGAGCTGAATATACACTCCTTGGACACCATCTGGACCCCCAGCAGTGAATTGGCTACTCTAAATTGGTAGGAAAAGGGGAAAAATACATGGAAAAAAAATCAGTCGGTGGTTGCACATGTGTGAGTAGGGTGGCTACATTCATAGTCACAAAAAGGAGGACATTACACCCTCAAAAGGAGGATGTCATACCAGGAACAGGGGGACATGCTACTGCAACACACAGAATGAAACCAGAACCCATATAACAGAGTTTTTGACCAATTTACGCAAGAATTCTATAACAAATTACTGTTTTACTCACCAAATTTTGGCATTGTCACAGCGTTCCTGAGCATGAGAGCTGACTAATTGACTCAAGTAGAGGTGTATGCAGAACAGAGCGAGCGGGCGAAATTCAGATTCGTGGCTCGCCCACCACTGGCCAATCGCAGAAGGTCCCCCGGCGATAGGTAGCACTATAAGCAGTCAAATGAGGCTGTTAAACCAATGAAATACAAAGCATTTGTTTTGACATGTATCTGAGCCAATGACAGATAATATTGATCATAAATGTAACCAGTTCGCTCCAAAAGGAGGATTTTTAAGTGTCCATCCTTGCATGGGCGAAGGACTGGCAGCTGAAAAACCGGACTGTCCGACCTAAAGCCGGACGGCTGGCCACCCTACAGGGGAGGTGTACGCTAATTTGTGACCCTTCTTGGCCAGCATGGGTGTTGCACATGCGCATACAGCACAGAGAATTGGAAATGACTCAACTAGAAGAAAAGACTTACTTAACAGAGCATTTTTGCTCTGTTTGGAAAAGCTCTGTGAACATGGTCACACCTGCTCAGTCGTTTACTCTGGCAAATGCCAGGATTGTTTCATAAACTAAGAGAGCTTTTGGCATTGTTGAAACAGCTGGATGCTAATCTTAGCTATTTGCCAGCTAATGTGTTGTGTAGGATTAAGGTTTTTATCATGTGAGAAATCTCGTGTTCTTAAAAGTGTTTTGAATTACAAATTCATTAAATGACCTGGCTGTTACCTCAAAACATGTTTATCTACAGTAGCTGTGAGTTTTCCCCTGGTTTACCTTCAGTGATCATGTACATCATGTTGGCACCAAACCCGGGGCACGTTCAGTTCACGCCTTTCTCACTTTTTTTTTGATAAAGGAAGACATTGTGCACTTTATTTCAACTCCTGCCCTCAATGCAGCACTTGCAGAGCACACTGGATGATCCAGGTTCCTTAAGAGTCACCGTCATGGCACGTAGGGCCATGTTTTTCGGGATAAGTTTTTGCCAGGTGAAAGATGCCTGCTATGCCTGCCGAGGCCAGGCAAGCACAGTCACGGGGTCACAAGGTCAGGGAGGACGCGACTTACCCGTAGGTGGTTGAGGTTGGCAGAGGCTTTCAAAGAGGCGGGGCGACCACTGCACGCAATGCGTGCTCAGACACTCTCCGACTGTTTACCACCACCCCGGGGGTGTTAGGAGAAACACATCATCTCCATGGTTGACATACACAAATATTCCCCCTCATTATAGCTGCTGCTCATAACTATTTTCATTCTGTGCTTCCCTTTCATTCTTTATACTTGGCTGGGTGTATTTTCATTTTTGTGTTTCTCTGGTTTTCACTGTTGATATGCAACGCTCATGTCAAAACAAACTTAAGGGTGAACAAAAGCACTTTAGACCACTTTAGATCTGGATTGCACAGAAAACAAATGTAGATGTTACAGTTACAAGAAGGGCAGACAAAGAAAAAAACAAAACATAACTATGCACTGGAGGGAATAGATTCATCACCAACCTTTTTTTGGGATCTGTATCTATATACTGAAACAGTGGTAGCCTAGTGGGTAGAGCTTTGGGCTATCACCTGAAAGGTTGAGAGTTTGAATCCCAGCTCTGCCATGCAACCACTGTTGGGCCCTTGAGCAAAGCCCTTAAGCTCCAGGGGTGTTGTACAATGACCCTGTGCTCTGACCCCAGCTTCCAAACAATCTGGGATATGCGAAGACAGAATTTTGTTGTACTGTATGTCTGTATATGTATACATGACAAATAAAGGTGTTCTATTCTGTATGACTATGATTAAGATTAAGATAATTAATTAGAATCAGAATCAGATTTATTGGCCAAGTATGTGGATACACACAAGGAATTTGGTTCTGGCTGATGGTATCTCTCTAGTATAAATACAGTATACAAGCAATGTATACATTAAACATTAAACACAAAAATATACAAACTATAAGACTATATACAGGCAATATATAGAAAATGTATGGACGTGTGCATGTATGTACAGGTATTTCAGTATTTAGTGACCAATGTATGTATGTACATATAAGCAGAGATACACAATACGTATATGGTAACATACCAATGGCAATATACAGTAATATACAGATAATGTAAGTTAACAGCGTGTGGAATATTTAAAGAATAACAGAAAAGTGCACAGCATGTTGGATGATATTAATTCAATTGGCAGCAGGTGAATATTGTCTTGCTCAAGTCTGTTTTGTCAGTCATTTATTTATTTAGGAGGTAGCTGACCTGTGGGAAGAAACTGCTCTTTAATCTGGAAGTTTTAGTGTGGATGGACCTATAGTGCTTGCCGGAGGGGAGGGGTTGAATGAAGTTATGGCCAGGGTGTGAAGAGTCAGTAATAATTTTTTAAGTAAGATTAGGACTAACTGGGTCAAGGATCAATTTGAATTTATTTAAAGCCACTCTAGTGCTAATCAGCTCATATCACCCCAATTCTTTATCAGCTACACTGGCTACCTGTCCCACTCCGTATCCAATTTATAGTTCTCCTGCTAACATACAAACCCCCCAATGGTCTGGTTCCAGTCTGTTTATCAGAACTTCCATCCCATCTTCAGATAGTGGTCTTTTGTCCATTCCTAAATTCAGATTAGTTACTGTTAGTGGCAGATCATTCAGCATTATGGCACTCAAACAATGGAACTCATTACCACGGAGTTTGCACTTTTGCTCTTCATTTTCTTCTTTTAAAACTCAGTTAAAAACCTACTTTTTCTTTTAGTACTTTCTTATTCCTCCACTGTCCGAAGTGTGTGGTGTTTTTTCCTTTTGTCAATTTTGCTGTGTAAAATGACAATGGTTATAAGAAAGGCGTTATGTAAATCCAACTTATTATTATTATTATTTTAATTATTATTATTTTAATTATTATTATTTTAATTATTATTATTTTAATTATTATTATTATTATTATTATTATTATTTTAATTATTATTACTATTATTATTATTATTTTAATAATTATTATTATTACTATTTTATGATTTTGATTTATATTATTATTATTAT